>NC_086284.1:8256031-8609365 GCF_963924245.1 Chroicocephalus ridibundus
TGATAGCTGTTCAGACCCACTATCTAGTTTGGCTTCACCTCTTCTCCTCTGAGACTGGTCCAGGAAGAGAAGATGCAAGGCCTGACAGGACAAAGCAAGGGATTCTTGGGCATCATAGATGCAAAAATTAAAAAATGAAGTCTAAAAATAAAAAATAAAACAAAATAATAATCTTCCCCCCAAGAATGGATGCCTTCGAAAAGCTTTGAGATTAGGCTGATCACGAAAGACCAGCTTTTCCTCAAGGAAGAAAGTTGCCCTTCCAAGAGGAGACTACATCAACTTGAGGGAAGAAATCTCATGGTGCTATGAAGCCTGTTAAGACTTTGCAGTCCCATGTCTCTGGCTGCTCTGATAGTTAATTCTCTCCACAGTACTACAACAGCTGGTTTTGTGGACCCTGTGACAAGGATCCCAGCAGAAATTACACAATAATAAAAGGGACCTGAGCAGGACAAAGGAAAGTAAATCAGAGACCAAAGCTGAGCCCATACATCATCAAGAGAGCACTTCCCACGATGGAGAGGAAGGGGAAGGAAGAGTCAGCCACACGGGGAACAATCGCTCCAAGGAAAGGGAAGCAGCATTGTTTGAGAGATTTAACAATAAAGCATGTAAACCAATCCTCCAACCCCGCCCCCCAAAAAATTAAAGCGGGGGGAGGAGAAAATCCCACCATCTTTTGTAAGGCTCGGGGCTACCTTGACATCACACACCCACTCTGAGCCAGAAGGGAAGAGAAGCTGCTTTGTTTGAATTTTTCCCGAGCTGCATTACCAGCCCTTTTCCCCAGGAAGGAAACCTTCCACGATCCACTTCCCCTCAAATTCACTAAGGTTGAACCTGGCTCCTTCTTCCACCTCCCCCAGCAAAACAGGCCAAGGGACCATGCTCTCAGCGCTTTTCGATCACTCCTAAAAGCTCTGACGGTGCAAGAAAATAGGAGCAAAATGCAGCATCTCACCCCTGGGTCACAACTTCAAATCCAAGCCAAGGTAGCAAGACACCTGCAAGCTTTTCAGGAGCTTTCATAGGAAAGCCTGCAGACCAGAAGCATCCCTTGCCTTTCCCTCTCCCATGGAGAAGATTCCCCTCTTTCCAACAGGGAAGACCCCAGGGACATTCCCCCCAGCAGGAGAAATGGGGCCGTGCACATCCTATTCAGCATCGGTAAAACTCATTGCTCCAGCTCAGTTAACTCCACGCCTCCCTGCTCTAACACAATCGCAGCTGAATTTTATTCCACTTAAGCCTTTCCCAAAATACCTGTGGTCCTTTGAGATACTTTTTTTTTTTTTACCCCTCTTATCAAAAGCTTTGCAGAAATTAAATCCTATTAGCACATAGCAATCACGCAATAACTGTAATGTTTGGGTGTTGTTTTTTTTTTCTTTTTACTGATGCTGTCTCAAAGACCTTACCACACCTTCTCCTTCAAATATGAGAAGAAACATGTCCAAAGCCTCAAACCACCCTTCTGTGCGCAGCGTTTAGTGCTAATCCCACACCAAAGCTACCCAGCCCTTCACTGCTAACAGCAGTAACGACCCACTGTCGGATCTCAGCTCTCTGTCCTGTCCCACCCCAGCATCCAGGGGTGCAGCTTCACTACGTCAGACCATTCTTGGTCCCTCAAAGTACAGGTTGGGACAATCTTTAGCTGATTGTTAGAGAAATCACCTCCCCATGACAGTTGGCAGAGGCAACGCGCTTGCACGCTCGGACTCTAATTGGTCTCAAATGCTGCAGGAGCCTCTTCTCCACCTGCTTTTTTTGGTGCTAGAAACATCACGTCTCTGCACCTCTTCTGAAACGAAACTGCACGTCTGCTTATCATTCACATGCCCCATTATCTTTAATCTTTTTCCTACAAATAATCTGCGTGCTTCAATGCTACGGCAGCAATATGAGGTCAGACACCAGTCCTTCCTTAATGATACCTTCTCACAAGTTCCTATAGACAGTCTGGAAATGAGCTTTCCACTAAGCAGAGGAGAGGGCACCAGCTGAGCGGTCTTATCTAGGCTGTTTTGGCAGCATCGAGGAGAGGGATGTATCTGAAGCACAGTATCAAGACGACCCTTGAGATGTCACCCTACAGTAGCTCTGCACAGGGGATTAATTAGCCATTCACGCACGAGGCTTGTCCAAGTGGCTCTCAAAACCTGGAGTGCTGAGGCCCCACAGCCACACCTCAACACATCACTACCAATGGAGAGATGTCCTGTTATTAGACCTAAGCCACCTTACCTCTAAGTGATGATAAAAATCCTTCCTCTTGTTTTTTCTAGTTCTCCAAGATTTCAGCCCAAAACTGAAAGCACAAAAGGCTGGTAGAAAACAACTATATTAACTTTTGGTCTTCCTGTTCCTTCTATCAGCCACATTACCACCTTCTTCTCTTAGGTCCTAGGTAATCCCCCATTTCACTCCATACCTTGCCAGAGCAAATACAGTATGGCATCCAGCCAGGGCTGAGGACCAAGAGGACTGTTTTTGTGTGCCCTTGGCTTATTTCACTTTTATTTTCTCTTAAACCAGGGATATCCATCCAGCTGCCTCTGGTGTCTCTCAAACCTCGAGACAAGAGCAGGAAGGAGCTCGGGCAGCCCTGTGTTCGATCGCCTGCACATAAAGGCAACTACAAAAACCACTTGCCTTTAAAAACAAAAGATCTTCTCAGCTCACGTTAGGCTTGACATTAAGTTGGTCTTTAAGTCACGGGGTTCACAGCCGTGAGACCTCCTTCCTCCACCTCCCTCTTACCAACAGGCAGTTTTATTTATAACCTATTCCTGCACCACAGACACACAACTCAAACACAGGAGCGACAGACCTGCCTGGGAAGCTGTTCTGCAAATCCACCTCTCCAAGTCAGGGAAGAGTTTTGTGACACGGGTGAGTTCTAGAAGAATTTAAGAATCGCGTCACCAGCTTCCCATACACACGCACGCACACACACTCCCCGGGTCTCAGGTTAGAGAGGCTGATAACCAAAGTTTGAAAAGCAAAGTGAAGTTTCGGAAATTCTCTCCACCCCTTTGACCTGCAGCCTTTCACTGGCATCTCCCACAGAGCCAGAGACTGGTTTCTAGGGAACGCTTTCAACCCAAATGTTAAGGGAAGAAGCATTTGATTCCACTCTGACATCTGCTTTCCAAGGGCATTTTCTCCTCTGAAAGCTCAAAGAATAAAAAAAAAAAAAGCCTTTATTAAGAATAACAGGAAGTCTTGCAATAACTTTGGGAGGTGAAAGTTTTTAAAAGGCAGGTATTTTCTGTCCATTATCTGAAACATCTTTTAGGCTTCATTAAGCACATTACAAATTTACTTTTGTCAATGGAAGCCCAGATGCCCTTTGATCTAAACATGAGGATCACATTTCCTTCCTCTAAAGCAAAAGGCAAACACTAGCAAGGCCTACTGGGGTTAAACTTCAAGTGTTGCTTAGGAGAGGCCCACACTTGCTGGCGCAAGAGACCTGGCTTTAATGAGTTACTTGCAACATATTAAGGGACATTTAAGAGACAGCTACACGTGGTAGCAACGTTCAAGTCATGCCTTTATTTCACCCCCCCTCCACCACTTTTGACCTGGCCGATGAGCCGTCCATAGATGTCAGGGAGCTGAGCAGCGCCCAGCACCACAAGTACAGGTAGGGACAGGCAGCAGCATCCACACACAGGACAGAGAAAGTTATATTGCGATACGGCTGCTTGCACAGATGTCCTCCCCAAGACTCTCCAGCCCACAGCTTCAACAGGCTTTTCAGATATTTGGTCCCCATTCAAGGGAGAGTGGGGACCGCTAAGGAAAGGGGTGCAAAGCGGAGACACAGTCAGCTCAGGGAGCAGATCCAGCCAAGGCTGAACTTAATCCCATCCCCAGATGAGTAAAATCAGTTGATAAATAAAATAAAGGCTTTGGCAACAGGCTCGAGGGAGGCAAGTTTTGAAGCTGCAGTTTTTCTGGAGTCAAAGTCACCCCAAAGGCTGCAGAGCAGGGTAAGTGTTCAGCTCAGTGCCTTCATGAGCATCTTTGCTAGCCAAGAGGATGGCTGCAGCATGATGCCTCCTTCCCTAAGGTAGCACCACAGTTTTGTTTTCCATTTTAGGGGACAAGAGGTCATTGCGTAGGTGTTAATTTAGCCAGCCATACAAATTTAGCTGGAGACATCAGCAAGCCACTAACACAAAGTTGGTGAGCAGCTCAACCCCACATGCTGGTGGAAAAGTGCTAGGACCTTAACCAGCCTTCCCACAGAGGCTTGTGGAACAGATGCAGCAGCTCTTCAATAGTTTAACGAACAGCTGACAGATCCCAGAAGCTATAGGAAACTCATCCTACTGGGAGACACACAACACTCACAGTGTCCTGCATCTCATCCCAAAGAGGAGCCAGCAGTGTGCCCAGGTGGCCAAGAAGGCCAACAGCCTTCTGGCTTGTATCAGGAATAGCATGGCCAGCAGGAGCAGGGAAGTGATGGTGCCTCTGTACTCGGCACTGGTGAGGTCTCACCTCGAGCGCTGTGTTCAGTTCTGGGCCTCTCTGTACAAGAGGGACATTGAGGTGCTGGAGCGTGTCCAGAGGAGAGCTACCAGGCTGGGGAGGGGTCTGGAGACCAGGTCATATGAGGAGAGGCTGAGGGAGCTGGGCATGTTTAGCTTGGAGAAGAGGAGGCTGAGGGGAGACCTCATTGCCCTCCACAACTCCCTGAAAGGAGGTTGGAGAGAGGTGGGTGTTGGCCTCTTCTCCCAGGTGAATAATGACAGGACCAGACCAGAAATGGTCTGAAGCTGCGGCAGGGGAGGTTTAGATTAGATAGTAGGAAGAATTACTTTACTGCAAGAGTGGTCAGGCACTGGAACAGCCTGCCCAGGGAGGTGGTTGAGTCACCATCCCTGGAGGTATTTAAGAAACATCTAGATTTGTCACTTCAGGGCATGCTCTAGTGGCAGAAATTGTAGGGTTTTGGGGGTTTTGTTTGTTTTTGTGTGTGTATGGTTAGACTCGATCTCAAAGGTCCTTTCCAACCATGAAGATTCTATGAAAGACTAATGTAGAAGGTCCCTTTGAACTGCTCTTTGATCTATAGCACCAGGCAGCTTTTTTGGCCATGATACAATCAAGTAGATGGATTGACACTATCTAACCATGACCCAAAGCATTGTGTACCTCCATCCAGGCACAAAGCTGAGGCCTCCGAAGACCACTGGAGTCCAGGTGACTACTGGAAGCCCTGGATACAATGGTGCTCTGCAAAGCCCAGCTTTGACCCTTCCACAAAATCAACTCCTGTGTATCAAGCACAGAGAAGAAGGGGAGAGATGGGAAATTACAGGGGAAGTGGTACACAGTGGCTGAGTAGAGCCAGCAGTGACTGGCCGAGCACCCCAGCACCTCCTGTCCAAAATGCACAATGGTGAACAGAACAGCCAAACTCTGCAGAAAAACCAAAAAAGCAAGAAAGCCACAAGAAATCTGTTCCACTTCCATACTCATTCCCAAATATACAACTGGCTAAGCATTGTGCATGAACAGTGAGCAAGTGACAGGGGAAGAGGGGTCCTTTTAAAGCTCTTATCCCTTAGATCCTCATTCGTGCACTAGCTGTGACATCCCTTCTCCGAGAGAAGCCTTCAGCTATGGGATCTGTCACCACATCGCAGCTCAATAATATGCTTTACAATGCCCTGCTTAGCACTTAGAGGCCTATACAAAACATGACAAGTGCAGTTTCCTTCTGGTGGCCAAGCTTCTCGAGTGTGGAAATCATCAGCATACGTGCCAGCCACAGCTCTCTTCCGAGCTCAATTCCTGCTTGTCAGCATCCAGGCTGTGGCAGCGTTGTACCTTTCCACTTCCTCTGCAGTAAAAATTGAGTTATTCTAGGCTCATAATTGACACCGAGTCAAACTCCATCTGTTTCCACCAAGATAAAGATTCCTCTGAGGTCGCTCTGCTAAGTACCTGCGACTCTGCTGCCCTGCCTCCCGGCACAGCTCTCCCGCGCCCGGAGGGGAGAGGTGTGTGATGCCAAAATTAGTGCTTGGATTTGCTCAGAGTTTATTCTGGGCTGGGTGCAAGGCAATATCTTTATGCTATTTAAGTGCCCAGACCAATGCAGCAAGTCCAACGCCATGCGTAGCATCAGTAAGTGGGAGTCCTACAGTAAAGGGGAATATGCAACCATCCCAGGAAAGAATTGGGAGGAGACAGATCTTCCCAAAGCTATTTTGTGCTACACTGAAGTTTCATAAGTTATATCAGAGTCAGACAGGTATCCCACCTATACATAATTCCGTTCATTGCTTGGTTTAATTTTAACTGCTATTAAAAAAATTAAAACCTTGCCAGAGGTGCTACCATACACAGCCAATATCCAGGGTGGGAAAGCAAAAGCCACAGCAGCTTTGATCTTTGCACCCAAGAAGAAAGGAGATTAAAAAGACTCAAGCGCTATCTGTAGTCTTCAAAGCAGAGGGGCAGCATGAAAATATTAGTGAGCTGGAGGAATAAAGAAAGGCAAACAGCAAGGAAGCAGGTATGCAGGCAGGAAATAAGTAGTGTGATTTTCTTCAACGGTACAATTATGCTATTGGGCGACAAATCCATTTGTGCTGTATAAATAGAGGCAGTGAAGCCAAGTTACCCCATTGCCAAAGCGAGCACCAGGAGGCCAATGAATTACTGCAGAGTCATTGCACTTAGTGACAAGCTTGGATGCGATTTAATACTCTCACCGTTACAGCCAGCAGGCAGGAACGGGGCCAGCCAGACCGCCACGCTCACCAGCATCTTCCTCAGCCCCGCTCCACCAGGCAAACGCTGCACGGGACGTTTTGTTGCACGCTCAGCTCTTTCAAGGCAGAATAACAGCTCAAATCTCTAACCATCCCATGAATCGGCTTTGGTCTGCGAGCTGTACAGCTTCATACCCTCGGGTACAGTCCTAGGTGGACAAACATCTCTACCAGGTTTTGTTCCTGCTTATATAGCAAGATATTCCTTCCCCAGTGCAGCGCATGCACGATGGGCACCAGAGGGACAACATGGACAGGAGGTCTGTCCCTTGACTGGTAGAATAAGGCATGAAGCAGCATCGTGTAACTGCTGTGCAACTGCACCCATGCAGGTAGTGGTTTGCACAGAAAAGGGTTTTATGAGAAATCCAGCCCTTTCTCAGCATCTACAGAGACTTCAAGGGTGCAAGTCTGCCAACAGCAAAACCAACACCAGGCTCATGCTTTGAAAAGCATGAGCATTTTGTGAGGGAAGACAATGGTCTTCGCAGGTCATCACAGACCAGAGTCCTCCCTCCAGCAGAGCACCAATTCCCTTCTCCAAGGGCTGCAGGATTGGGGGAAAACGAGGATGAACAAGGTCTGAACACAACCCTTGCCCAGGCAGTCTGCACATGTCTGGATGCCACTGGGAGCTTCAGTGCCACCAGGTGATGGGCATCCCATGCCATATCAGAAGCTGTTTCAGATCCACAGCCCACACACCTGAGCTGTGACATGTATCCACCCAGTTTCAGCCTCCAGGTTGGTCCCAATTTGGCCCAGAAGTCCTTGCTGATGGACAGAGGCATCACCTTTGGATCTAGCAACAAATCTTTCCCCAAGAGCAGCTTGTCTCACTCTCCCCTCCACGTGTAAAGGCATATTTTTTTTAGGAGAACTGGAAATTACTTTTCAGTTACTCATCAGCATCCTATGTTCTATGAATATACACCTAAGTAAAGGTACTAAAAACACCTGCTGAGTAAGGGCTAGGAGAAGCATCAAAGCATCCTGCCTTACAGTACAAGGGATGATGAATCTCAATTAAGGCCAGGATCCTGATGTACCAGCAACGCAAGTTCCTATATTGCCAGAAAACCACAAGTTTGAGTAACATACAAAGTTCCCCATATCTCATAGCAGACAAATCCCACTACTGTCCCCGGCTTGCCAGAAAATAAACTCACATCACAAGAAAGCCCTTTGGAAGATGACAACTCAGAGAAGATTTAGTTTCTTCTCTCCTTGTTCCTGTGATGGACCAAATACTTTAGGGACAAGGAATATTTCCTTGGTAATGCCTCACCTCGATCTCACCCCACCCATCAGCTTCACATTGTATTTCACAACGATGGGTATTGTGCTGCTTCCACTATGCAGTGGGGAGACTCACCAGGTTCACATCCCCTGCTCAGCAGAAATCGGACTTGCCAGCTTTAGTCAGGGCACAAAGCCGCCTCAAACTCCCTCCTGATTAAATGAGTTTTTCACTGTATTCTGTGTTTTATCCCATAACAGCTCATGAGCCGTCCTAAAAAGACCCATGTTTCATCTGAAAACCACCCTTTCACCAACAATGTTTGGAGAAATTAAGTCAATTAAGTCATGCCATTTGAAGCAACCCCCATGTTGTTCCCACCTTGAGTGGGGAGGTTATTTCATGTGACTAAGCACCATGAAAGTGATGCTTTACACTTTAACATCAACCTTAAGATCAGCCTGAGAACACCAGTGGAAAGCTGAAGCTCCAGAACTAAGCAGACCTCCCATGCTCATCAGCTCCAGCAACATCCCCCACTTATTCCCACCCCCACACGGGAAAGCGCCGTTTCCATATTGAACGCAAAGAGCCAACACATTCCCTACTGCCCTCCTCCCAAATTATTCAGAGCAACCCACGGAGTCTCTTTAAACCAGGCTGGTGGGGGTGCAGCAGAGACAGGTTCAGCTGCCAGACACTTCTGCGCCATGTGCAAATGCCTTTCGGGGGGGGGGAAGCAGCTAAAGATAGTTCCCAGTCCTGTAATCAGACCCACAAGACGGGGATTTTACTCCCACCCCAGATGATCCACAGTTACTGGGACAGATGCCTCCTCTACACACCTAAATTATTACAAGCTGCTTTCTCAGGGAGCTGCCTGGGTTTGAAGACCTTCATCGTGTTCTCAGTCCAGCCCCAGGGTACCAAAAAGTACTCGGCCATCAGGATGAAAAGCAGCAATGCTCAGGTAATGGTTTCTAGCTGCAAAACACACCACGGTGAGCATCCCGCAAGGTGATAAAACAGTCCCTGTGTCACTGCCGCAGCAGCAGGAAGGTTTCCCCATCACCACCTTCACATCCCGCTGGCTCCAAAGATGCTCCGTGACCTCAGCCCATTGGCACGCTCAGGATAAAGCGAGCGGAGCCTTTCGCCAAGTATCAGCCCCTACAGAGCTCCCAGCTATTTATGGCAGGTTGTGTCCAAAGCTGAAAGTATTTATAGTATCTAGTTACCATCCATCACTGGGCCAAAAAGAAAAAAAGAAAAAATATCACAAATTAAGTGTTCATCATTTCGCTATCGCACTGGAGAAAAACCTGTTAGAAAGGAAAAGGGAAGGAGGAAAGTTTATTGCAGATTCCCTTTTCTTATCCCATTCCACATACTCCATTTCTAGTGGCCATGGTCCTCCAGTGGACCAGTATCACCGCTCACGTGAAACAGTGACATTACGCTGAGGTTATTACTGTAACAGAGCAAGAACTACGTACTAAAATGTTGGAGCCAGACAAAGTCATCAACACAACATTTTCCAGACCCTCTCTCCCATCTCAGCCTGCACCACCCCCCAAAAATTCCCCCCCCCTCAGGCACGTCTCACCATCTTCATGCAGGTGTTGCACACCCTAACCAGGCCATCACCAAGGACAAACATCCATCAGGTCATATCCCTCCCCACAGAGGCCACCCAGCTCCTTCTGCAGAGTTCCTCAACTATTGCCTTCAAGTTCTCCATGGCAGCTCTTGGAGAACATTGTTGCCCACTGCAAGAGGAAAGCATGCCTGCTTCATGCAGGTGTTGCCCACCCTAACCAGGCCATCAACAAAGACAAACCTCTAACAAGTCACCTCCCTCCCCACAGAGGCCACCCAGCTCCTTCTGCAGGGTTCCTCAACCATTGCCTTCAAGTTCTCCATGGCAGCTCTTGGAGAATGTTGTTGCCCACTGCAGGAGGAAAGCCTAACTGCAGAGGGCACACACAAAGCATTTGGGGACAGGGGTCGCAGGACAAGGATTTGAATCCCAGCTTCATCACAAGCTCAGGGGTACAAGATACTCAGGTAGATTCAGTTTGAGCATCTCACCCCCTGACAGAGAGAAAACGGGGTGCTGCGTGGTTGAGGGTGGCACCTGTCTGCATCCAAAAAGGCACCCACCACGCATTTGAAGTGCTGCCAACAGTGAGCTGCAGCTCTGCTGGATGGGCTGTCACCCTCCCTCCAGTCAACCTGCTAAAAATACTCTGAAAACATCATTGGAGCTGTATTCCCACTCGTTAGAGCAGGCACCTGAAAAGTGGAGTTGACTAGCTCAGACTAACAGTGTCACAGTGGGAAAAGGCTGAGCAGCCCACCCAAGGGGAGCTGCTTTCCAGGAAAAACCCTTTTCCCTTGATGCTCGACAGCTTGTTTGCATCACTTCCCCGGGTGAACGTATGAGAGCGGTGCACAAATACTCCTGTGATAACACCGATCCCGCAAATGGTTTATACAGGCTACTAACACCAATCTCCAACTGAGGATCAACGGTCTTGACCTTCCAAAAGGCAAACCTCAGAGAAAGAGGTGGCTCACGCCAGGTCCTCCTGGTGCCTCTCCCATCCCAGGTATGTCCAAGACCTGGTTGCATGGGGATAGCAGAAACATGACCCCTCACATGAAACAATTTTTGATACCATCAGACATGTCTGCAGAGCAGTTGTGTCAGAAGCACAATTGGCCAAAGACCATCACCCCAGGAAGTTGCATTCATGGGACTATTCCTCAAGGAAGGAAAAAACTACATACCTACCTCCCTTCCTACAGTATCCAAGTCTTCACATCCTCATCCTGCCCTACCAAGGTAGTGCCAGGTCCTTTATTTTGCAGTCGCAGAACAAGGAAAGACACTTATGTCCGTGACCAAAACCACTGAGGATGTGTGCACAAAGCAGATGGATGAGCCCAAATCATCACCCAATACCTCAGATATCCGTCACACAGAGTCACCACCAGAGCATCAACCCACAGCTTCATGGCTGCCTCACAGTATCTGAGGAGAAATAGCCAATAGTTCAATTGATTCTTAAATTAAAAGGCAGGATTAAAAAAAAAAATGTCCTTCAGCATTCCCAGCGTGAAACAGGAGGTAGATGGCACAAGCAAGAACTAAACCCTCTTCTCTAGAGACAATAAATTTCAGATACCTTCATCTTGCTGGAGAGGAAGGACCCAGAGTTCACCAGTTCCTGCAAGCAAGCATCTCTTGCATGGCCAAGGGAGGAGAAAGATTTGCTCTTGGGACTTCAGGCTGCACACAACATCGCTGAGGTGAACCAATGTGGGACAGGCTCTCAGGCAGAAGCGAGACCTCAGACCCACCAGACAGTATCCCTGAAGCTGTAGTAGATGCTCCCAGCCACGGACAGACCAACCAACATTTCTGCTTTCTCCTTCACTGCTAACTGACGACGCACCATGCATCTGCTCAAGCTCATGGAAGAGGCACAGCAGCCCCTAAGAGTCCAGGGACCACCAGTTGCCCCCTGCTGCCATTTTCTCTGTGGGGTCAATGCAAGCAGAGGTGACCACATCGCAGTCAGAGAGCATCCAGCAGGGACGCAGCTGGGCACAGGACACCAGCCACCTACACCCAAAGGGTGAAGTTCTGCCTCCTACGATCCCATGATGCTCAAAGCAAACGCCCTAGAACCAAACATGACTGGAGCTGCACAGGAGAAAGGGATAAGGAGGGGACAAGGGAAAATCAAGGCCAAGCCATTTTTATGGGGTGGTTCCTTCAGGCAAGTCCTGCTCATCCTTCCAGTCAAACACTCTTGCTCTGCAAAGTAACTTCCAGGAGAAAAGAAAATAAAAACTACACACAAAAAATAATTTCTTAAATATAAGCCCTTTCTACCTAAGCTGAAGTGTGACAGGGCACAACTGAAGCACTCCAAGAGCAAAACACATCAGCTTGAATAGACCTCAATCACCTGAGATGGGCATGGGGAGGGCATAAGGATGGCACATGAGGGAGAGGGTTAAAGCATCCTGCAAACTTTGGGGAAAGAAAACTGTGGCCGCTTCTGAGCTCCCTGGTTCCAGAAGGACAGGGAACTGCTGGAGAGGGGACAGCAAAGGGCTGCCAAGATGCTGAGGGGACTGGAACACCTCTCTTGTGAAGAAAGGCTGACGGACTTGGGTCTCTTCGGTCTGGAAAAAAGACAACTGAGGAGGGATCTTATCAACACTTATAAATACTTAAAGGGTGGGTGTCAGGAGGATGGGGCCAGGCTCTTTTCTGTGGTGCCCAGTGACAGGACAAGAGGTAACAGGCACAAACTTGACCATAGGAAGTTCCATCTCAACATGAGGAGGAACTTCTTTCCTGTGAGGGTGGCAGAGCCCTGGCACAGGCTGCCCAGAGAGGTGGTGGAGTCTCCAACTCTGGAGACATTCAAAACCCGCCTGGACGCGTTCCTGTGCAACCTGCTGTAGGTGACCCTACTCTGGCCCAGGGGGGTTGGAGTGGGTGATCTCCAGAGGTCCCTTCCAACCCTGCCATTCTGTGATTCTGTGAGAGCTCCAGGATGGCAGTGACATACAAATCTTCACTAAGCCTACGCCACCATGACACCAAGATCTTTCAGCGTTCTACAGTTCTTCTATGAAAGCAAGACAAGTGGCACCCCCTACTTTGTCCATCATTCACAACATGGAAAAAAAAAAAGAGTTAGAATTTCAAACTCTGTAGCTGGTTTCAACTCTATCACAAGAAAATTACTTAAATACAGGCCTCATGTTTCATGGCAAGGAGACGATTAGGATTTATTACTACTGGGACACAAGGTCTTCCCCTCAGGCAGGTAGCTGTTGCCTTCTTAAATTCCCAAATCTCTCAACATGGCAATGAGCCCTGAGGGGAATCCAGACACCCCAGCAGTCCCTATATATCCCCTCACCAAACAGGCGCAGCACAATTTATTTCAAAGCTCAGCCACTTGCAGCGATATTTATTTTTTTAATAGCAGCTACATTGCCTCAGCCCAATGCTTTTTGCTCGACAGCTCTGCCATTTAGCAAGCATTAAACCTGATGGTGCATGAGACATAACAGGGTTTTTACTCACACCCCTGTCCAAGAGCTGGCTCAGTAGAGCTGACAGCCACAAGTGTTTTAGGCAATATTTATCTTATACCTTTTCTTCCAAAAGAAAAAAAAAAGCCAGCCTTTCGGAATCAAACATATGGGATCCGTCATCAAAAATGGCCAGTTTGGGGGCAGAACATCTCATCAGCTTCAGGCAATGCTGAAACACAGCAATAAGTTTTATGGCTGCTAGGCAAAAACTAGCCAGCAGAAACCAATAGTGGCTGAGCTGAGACATGTACAAGGAGAATCACAGAATGGTTTGGGTTGGAAGGGACCTTAAAGATCATCCAGTTCCACCCTGGGCAGGGACACCTCCCACCAGACCAGGTTGCTCCAAGCCCCGTCCAACCTGGCCTTGAACCCCTCCAGGGATGGGGCAGCCACAGCTTCTCTGGGCAACCTGGGCCAGGGGCTCACCACCCTCACAGCAAAGAATTTCTGCCTCAGATCTCAGCTCAATCTTCCCCTCTTGCAGTGGAAAACCCTTCCCCCTCGTCCTACGGCTTCCCTCCCTCATCCAGAGTCCCTCCACAGCTTTCCCGGAGCCTCCTGAGGGACTGGAAGGGGCTCCAAGGTCTCCGCGGAGCCTTCTCTTCTCCAGGCTGAACTCACTCAGCCTGTCCTCCCAGCAGAGGGGCTCCAGCCCTCCCAGCATCTCCAGGGCCTCCTCTGGCCCCGCTCCAACAGGTCCATGCCCTTTTTGTGCTGAGGACTCCAAAGCTGGACACAGTACTGCAGGTGGGATCTCCCCAGAGTGGAGTAGAGGGGGAGAATCAGGATGCGAAATCCGGCTTCTTGACCAAGAACCAGGGCACTCCCATGAAAGAGTAACACTCGAACAAGAGCTTTCCACCAAGTGCTCCTCCTGGGACTCCAGAACCCTTTTTAAGTATTTATCTTAAGGAGACTAATAAAGGGTTGAGGAAAAAAAAATCACGTGAGCAAGTAAATTGGGCTGAGGTCCCGATTTGATTCCAGAGTCTGAAGTACCCCTCACAGAGGGAAGATGGTACACACATAAGAGGATTTAAGATGTGCTTGCTGCCTCCTCCTACCGCCATGCGCTTATTTTCTCTTCCTCTTTGACCTAACTCCAGGCTCTACCACATTTGTAGTTCGCTTCCAACTTGAAGCGGAAAACTTCTTCTAAAACATATGAAATGGGTCATGGATCCAGTTCGCAGCAATCCAGGTAAAAAGAAGATTTGAAAAAACTGCAACCACCTTCCCTCAATGCAAAAGGCTGGTTTGCGTTTTCTGACTGCGGTATTTAAACAAGAGAAATTTCACAGGAGACACTGCCTTAAGCAAAGGTGTTTGAGTCATAATAAGCACCAACAGATGCTCTTTCTCCCCAGCTTCACAACATTTTGAGTCAATTCAGATATAAAGATCAGTGTATCAATTCTGGTAGAATTCAGATGGCTTTGCTTCATGCGGTACTGGAATTGTATAGCCCCAGGAACTCATAGTTCCACTTATCTTAACTCTGGCTTTTTTGGATTAAGTTACTATCACAGAGCCAAGTTAGAAACACTGGATGCTGTGTGAAGTCCCATTAGCTGATTACATGGCTGAACAGCAGCAAGCGTTTGCTGAAAAAGCGAACCCGACTGCCCAATTTGGGAACCAGACGGTCAGGCTGACCTTGCGCACAGCGGCGTGTAATGGCAACAAGCGTTTGCTCCCACTTTTGTCAAAAGCCATCTCTTCCAACAGCTCCTACTATCTGCGGCACAGCCAGGCCTGACGCTCCTCGGACCAACCCTGGCTGGGCCAGCTCAACCCCGGAGTGGTGATTTGCGGAAGGCAGGCGTATTTCTGCCAGACTACAGCAAGCATCACTCTTGCCAACTCCCAGCTTCCTCCCTCTTCTATCTCCTGCCATGACACCAGTTGGTTCAAACCAGCCTTCTTCACGCCCTTCTGGAGAGCCCCACACAGCACAACAGTACAACAGAAAAGGAAATCAAGCTATTCTAAAACTGAGATAAAAATAAAGTCTTCAAGAGCAGGACAGCCTAACACACACGGCAAGAACCAGGACTGATTTGCGTTGTGTGCACAACAAAAGCAAGAGGACAGCAACACAGAAGGATCTTCCTGCCACAGCCAGCAGCAGGTGAACCTCAGGTATGACTCTCCTTTCCCATGACTTTCTGTACATTTAGAATCATAGAATGGTTCAAGTTAGAAGGGACCTAAAAGATCATCCAGTTCCACCCTGCTGCCCTGGGCAGGGACACCTCCCACCAGACCAGGTTGCTCCAAGCCCCGGCCAACCTGGCCTTGAACCCCTCCAGGGATGGGGCAGCCACAGCTTCTCTGGGCAACCTGGGCCAGGGGCTCACCGCCCTCACAGCCAAGAATTTCTGCCTCAGATCTCAGCTCAATCTCCCCTCTTGCAGTGGAAAACCCTTCCCCCTCGTCCCATGGCTCCCCTCCCTCATCCAGAGTCCCTCCCCAGCTTTCCTGGAGACCCTTGAGGGACTGGAAGGGGCTCTGAGGTCTCCGCGGAGCCTTCTCTTCTCCAGGCTGAACCCCCCCAACTCTCTCAGCCCGTCCTCCCAGCAGAGGGGCTCCAGCCCTCCCAGCATCTCCAGGGCCTCCCCTGGCCCCGCTCCAACAGCTCCGTGTCTCTCCTGTGCTGAGGCCCCAGAGCTGGAGGCAGCACTGCAGGGGGGTCTCCCCAGAGCAGAGGGGCAGAATTCCCCCCCCTCGCCCTGCTGCCCACGCTTCTTTTGATTAATGTGATTTGAAAAACAGGGAAGCAAACAAGCAAAGTACCTTCCCACCCTGCCTCCACTTCCTAGGAGGAGCAGTCAAAGAAACAGGCTCCCTATTCCGGTCCTTGACTGTCTGGCTTCAACCTCCAGGCTCCATCCCTGCTGGGAAAGGAGCTTTTGCAGAGGCTGGAAAGGAACGTTTTCATTTCCTCATGCCAAAAGGGAAAAGAAAATTTCTAAGCAACGATCACACCACTCTCCTGTAAAACAGGTATCACCATGTCTCCCTCCTGGGGAGTTTTGCACATGAAAATAAACTGTATTGACACTTTTAGAGAGAAGGTCTGGGCACCTAGCCACTGGAGAAGGCTCAAAGTTGCAGATCCCAAGAGGATGGAGATGTCTGCACAAGCATGAAGTCAGCTGCCTAAATTTGAGGAGGACAAAGAGATCCCCACACTCAAATGCCAGCAGCCTCCTCTTGGCACATTCAAGGAACACATGGGAGATCCTGGGAATTATGCTCTTCCAAACCAAGGTGGGAGCCAGGTGATTCCTGGCCAGGGTCCACGCCACTGTACCCTTTACCAGCTTCAACCCATGTTTTCACCATCCTTGCAGAGGTCAGTGCCCTTGAGGAGCATCAAACCAAGTTGGGAGAACAACCCTCCCTGCACAAAAGCACCAGGAGCTCTTTCTCCAAGCAAAGAGCAGCCTGGTGAGACGCAAGAAGGTGGATCCCTCAATTTAATTCAGTCCCCATTGAGACCAGCTACCACCTTCATTAAGCACCAGCCAGCTCATTACACACACAACCGTACAGCGCAGTAAGCAGCCATCTCCATTTAAGACACATGCTTGACCAGTTTACAAGCCTCATTCCCCAAATTGTTTGCTTTATATACAAAAAAAAAAAAAAGGCACTTAGAGGGACTTACAGAGAAGCAGCACTTCCAGCACGATTCCTCGTTGGATGTTTCCCTGCTGCTAAAGGACCCGAGACACCCCCACGTCTCAAGCCTTGCTGATCGTTAAAGTTTTAATAGCACTGATAAGCTCTCAGCTGGAACAGCTCTTGCGCACAGCGAGTTTTATCAGCCGCAGAGCACACTTGTTACAGAGCCTTTCTTATCACTATTACAAATATCAGCAGAGATAGGGAGAAGCACGTAACGCTTGGGAAGGGAAGGTGCAGAAATACCAGTGGACACGGTGTCTTTTGACTCCGTTTGCCCAAGCTCATGACCTCGGGGGCTCCCTGCTCCTCACCCCACATACCCCCAGAAGCGCCACAGCCCCCAGCAAGGACAGCCCGACATCCAGCCCACAAATTGCTCAAGGAGAGGAGCAGAGCAGACTCCAGACCTCATGCCAGTGGTCCAGCTATTTCCCTCCTGGGAACGCACAGCTGAACTACAAATTTCAGCGAAACAGCAGGAAAAGCCGGTATTTTCCCTGAGCTGGGGGTGGGGAAGAAGCCAAGAGAGCATAAGTGATGGTCTCATGGGTCCAATACAGCACTCAGTACAACCAGATTATTACCCGAGAAGCTTGGATTTAAGGACTTGCAATAGAAGGGTTTTAACATTATAAGCCGACACTTTTAGAAATATAGAAGATCCCCCCTTGTTTAAGCTTATTCTGCTCTTCGAAGTGGATCTATAGCTCTTCACCGCAGGATATCTCTAAGAAAGTCTGGACGTCAGGTTACAGCTTCACAGCAAACTCGCAGGCTTCGTTCCTGCTAACTAATCACATTCCCCACCATAAACAGCAGCGTTTAGCACATCAAGACGATAAAAACCACGAGGGCTTTTTCAGCCCAGCAGGAACCTTTGCCTTCAGGTCACGGGCTCAAATCCAGCCTTGCTATTAACCGGCCGACCTCCCTCACCCCCAACCAGAAGGGCCCATCCACCTGCAAAGGCATTTATCACCCCGCCCCAGGTGACACCAGGGCAGGTCACCAGCATCATTAAGGCTTCCCAGGATGTCAGTATTGAGCCAAGCATGGTCTGAGATCAACCTGCACCAAAAGCTTTCCCAGCCCGGCAGATGGACTGCAGCCGGCAAGCTGTTTGCAACACCTCCGCGGAGGTGACCCCTAAACAAAGAGCATTATTTCCAATCCGCAGCAGCTTTTGGCAGAGCTGGAGTTGCATTACAGACCCACTGCAGGTTTTGAAGGTTGGAAACCCAAAACTGGATGAATCGACCTTGTATTCAAGAACAACAGCTGGCACCCCATGCCTTTTCTTTTGGGGGAAACAAATAGGGGATGTTCAGATTTGATCTGGGTGGGCATATTGCCCCAAGAGCTCTGACAGCTCCTAGCCAGAGGCCATGTATTTTAATCTCCCCTGGCAAGACGGAAAACACAGTAAAAGGCTCCCACTTCCCCCAGTTGCTGGTGGGGTGCTCTGGCCTGTGCTGCGATCCCCTGTCCACTTCATTAGTCCACGTGGGGTCAGTTACTGGTATCCATTGAGCCATGGCAGGTGGTCACAGCAACCCCTGCCATGTTTTTCTTGCCTTAAAAAGAGAATATTTAACAGCTGCTTTGTGGTCATCTTCACTGCCCAAAGAAATATATTGATCTGTGCCACCCCCCAAGCAAGTATCAAGCATGAAGTGTTCAAGGCCAGGTTGGACAGGGCTTTGAGCAGCCTGGTCTGGTGGGAGGTGTCCCTGCCCAGGGCAGGGGGTTGGAACTAGATGACCTTTAAGGTCCCTTCCAACTCTAACCTTCCTATGACTATGTCCCCCAGTGCCACAGGTGCCAGCAGGCATGACAGCTTTGCAGGACGCTGGGGTATAGCAAAGACACGATTGCACCCAGGTTTCCCATGCTGGTTACCTCCATCCTGGTGGCACTGCCCACCTTCTCCCCAGCACTCTCACCCTCCAACAAGGAGAACAATTTTCCAGGCTACACTGAGTTAAAGGAGCTGCATTACCAGATAGGTCCATCTCTCTTCAGACAATGCTCAGAGCTTCCAGCTTGCTCCAGTAAAAGACTTCTTTGCCTTAAATACAGCAGAAGAAAAAGGTTGGTAGATGCTAAATCCTAGTCACCAAATGCAAGCAGCTCTGGGTGGACTATTAATTTCTTTAAAGACTCCCAAGTTGGGAGCATTGGGCCTGTCAACAACAGCTGGGAAGCTGAACAGGTTCCTGCCTCCAGCACAGCTCCTGGGCAGGAGATGCCCACCCTCCTCAGAAGGGTTTGTCAGGAATAGTGGGCACCAAAGGCACAGAGACCCTCTTGCATCCAGAGACTCCCTTCCAGCTCCAGAGCTCTAACAAACCACAGAGCAGGTTCTGAGCCCCTCGTTGCCCATGTTATTCCTCCCACCCCCATGCAAGCTCAGGACCAAAGCCAAAACCACAGCACATTGCAGGGCTGATATTTGCCCGGGTACAAAGGCAAAGAAGGACGCTTCCTCAGGCACTGGCCTTCAGCCGCACCACTCCTGCCTGTGTTTTCAGGGACAGCAGCTCCGTTGCTATAATCCCACAAGCACCTTTATTTTCCTTTGCAGAGCAAAGCTGTATAAGGAGAACCCGCACTGTTTGTGTTTCAGGAACACGCGTCTACACAGCGGCGTGACCTTGTGAGGCACAAAGGCTCTCCTGACAGCATAAGAGACACCAGAGCACATTTACTCCCATCACATTAACATTTTAACACATACAGCTGTCTCAGCGACAAGTACGCTGCATTCCTTTAATGTATAGCTCTCCAAGAGCAAGAGCCTGGAGATCCAAACAAAAAAAAAAAAAAAAGAAATCCTTACACCAAGGAGACAGATTAGGAAACACTTGTGATAAGGGAAAGTATCTCCAGCCAAGCTGTCAACCTTGCACTTTAAATTAGGCTTTTAATGAGGACTGCAAGCACACTGCATTTCAGTGATTAACTCGGAGCTAAAGATGAGTTTAGCTGCTTCGTTTTTAACACGGGTTCTGCCTCCGGGTCTCAGGCAGGAGCAGAGACAGAGGAGAAGACAAGCACAACCGCGAGAGGCTTGGAGCCTGGCGGACACCAGCAAGTTTTGAAGCCAACGCCAAAGCCCGAGCAGGGGGATAACTCGCTCCTAAAATAAGAGCCACCCACCGCTATGTATTTACAGAGCATCAAATGCAATATAGCAAGCGTTTTGGGAGCTCATGAGACCCAGCCTGTCAGCATAGGGAAAAATGAGGCACTAACATACACATATTTTTGGCAGGCGTTTTGGTATATGTGCAAGAGCTGGAAAACAGGGCTTACAAGTTCAGTGTACTAAGTGCAGAGCAATCCTTTATGATAAACATAATTCACACATGAACAGGAACGGATCTAAAAATAGGCATTTTGAGAAGCTGTAGGTCTCGCCTTCCCTCCTGACTTGAGGAATTCCAGGTCTCCTAACAAGCCCCAAACCATCCACAGATTACAAGGACTGTTCGGCCATTATTACGGTGCAGATCTCTAAGCTCCAACAGCCAGCTCCTGGCCATGGATGGAGAAATCACAGCCCAAAAAGCAGGTGGATTTCTGCCTGGACACCCAGACCGGGACACAGGCGCTGCTCGTTTGCTGGATTTCAAACTGCAATAGGTTTGACTGACAGTTTAAAGTCTCATCAAGAAGACGCATGAATAATTAGTAAGTAGACTGGCACCAAAATTCCCGCAATACCTGCAAACATAATCACTGCTGTATCGGGTGACTGCCTACAAAACATCACCTACTTGACAGCCTCAAGAAACATCCTTTCTGGGGCTTCTACATACAAGAAAGTCGTTGAGTAAGAAAGAGACACACTGGTTTTGAACATACACTTCTTACCTTCTCCACAAAGCCTTTTTCATCTCCAAGAAAGGTCAAAGGGTTGGATGACTCCTCCCTACATCAACAGCTGAGGCACGCAGGAAATACTTTAATCCCAAGGAAAGCATTAATTACCTCTTGGCAAAAAAAAAAAACAAACCCAAAAAAACCAAACACAACAAACACACAACAAAATCCACCCGTATATCATGGAGTGACCTCACCACCATGATAAATCCCTGTAAACAAGCCTAAACCCTCTCTCTATCCATCTCAGAGACAGGGTTTGGACAACCAGTAGCACCTCCAGTTAGCATGACTTGGAAAGCCCCCAGCCCCACCTTGCCCCCTGGCAGCATGATGGAAGAGCACTGGGCAGGGCACTTGAGGCACAACCCTGAATATATCCCAGTTTTGCCACCATCCTCCAAGGTTTTGCTCAGAAAAGAGCTCTGCAGTCAGCACCATGCCTTTGAGGTGGGGTCACACACAAGGGACACCTTGGAGGGGCCAAGCCTTGCCCTTTAACACCAGGTTTCCGCCCTCCTGTCAAGGTCCTAGGCAATTTAGGAAGACAGCAAGCCTAGACACAAGCCTCAAATCCTCTCCAAGATCTTAAGTGACCTGCTCCAGGATTAGACGTACTTCCCAAGAACCTGATGGAGCACTCGGTGCACCACCCGCCACCCCGCGACCTTCGGGCACCAAGTCCCAGCCATTGGCCACAGGGCTGTCACCATCTCCAAGTCTGAAAATGTAATACTTTTTATTTATTTTGCTGCAGTTCTGCAGACCATTGACTTGATTTTAGACTCAGGCCATTTGATTTATGATTAGGCGACTGTCAACTCAAGAGACTCATCAATACGCGATAAGTGACCCAAGAGATACTCTATTAGAGCGGCTCAGAAGAACTCTTGGCCACTGAAGGGTACAGGCAGTCCATTACATCTTTTTAAACGCTACACCCAAAATACCTATTAAGGGAAACGCTGGTTTCACCTTGTGCTATTTAAGTCAGACACAAGATGCTTTCCCTGAGCAACCTGTGCAAACGTGAACCTGAAACGCGGCACAGCTAAAAGCGGCGGGCGACCAGAATATTTCTGCATCTAACCACAGGCTGGGGGAGGGAGAAGTTTCATTTCAGCTCACCAAGGCCAGGGGTGGGGGGAAAAGGGAAGCAAAGCACAGGGACCAGACATTCATAAAGAAATCGTACAAGTTACAGCAACGTTTTAAGAGACACGGCAGGAGTTTAAAAAAATAAATAATTAAAAATTAAAGGCAAGCTTGCTTTAAGGGGAAAAGCTCAAGTTAAAACTCTGCTTTAGCACAGCGCTACATGGTAAATCTGAAAGTGAAACACATCTTTTTGAGCATTCCCAGACAAGAAGAGCATAACCTTACGGTCCGTCACCTCCAAGCCCTCCAGGATCCAGCAGCCTGAACCCCAAGCACCAGGCAAAGCCTCCCAGAAAGCCCGGCTCCTGAGCAGCTGGTGACACAGAGGACACGGCGGTTAGGGAGCAGGAGAATTCAATTTTGTCATGACTAAGGAATTACATTAAAACGAGTACAAGCTATTTCCAAGGAAGAGATTAGCCGCCAGCAGGACTCTGCACAGATGTAGGAGCCCGGTGATGGAGCAGATACCCAAATTTGTGCATCACCCCAAGTGAGGTTCTATTTGCCCCCATCCCATTCCCACCCTTCATCCATTGGGGGGGGGAGAGGGGAAATACCAGCCCATTTCAGCAATACCTGGAGCTACCAAAAAAAAAAAAAAATCAGTGCAAAAAAAAAAATAATATTCACAAAGGAAATGTTTTTCATAAAGCTGATCCTGCCCAAAGCCCAGGCAGGGAAAAGAGACAGAGCTCAATCACAATGTGTAATGGATTCAGTATGTGAAAACACACGATGCATCGAGATAGGCATGAGCATGGAAAAATTCCCTATTGCCACCCAAGAAGGTCCTTGTTTGAATACCCTTCAGGGGAACATGCTGTACCTTGAAACCACTCCTTGGCAGAAATCATCTACAAATATTTAATTACGTATAAAAATAAGGCTTTTTTTTTTCAGGTTATTGAGCAAGTCTATTTAACCAAAAATTCAGGCAGTATCTGCGGGTGTTTTTGGAGGAAGTGGGGAGAAGACAGCGGTTAGCTAAAGAGGAAAAAGCAGCAAAGCCAAACACCAGCACACAGCTTTGTTCCCCCCCACCCCAACCCCCCCTGGCCCCTGAAAGTCAAGACATGCATTAAAGTAGCTGTACCTAATCACTGTTTATAGAGGAGCTGGCAGGAAAAAGCAACCGCTATAAACAGTCTCTTAAATCCCTTTTCCCAGCATCGCACTTAGATTATTCCTACAAAGGTCTGTTGGACGCCAGCAGCGCATCCAGGGGCAGGGAAAGCAGAGCTGGAAGGGGGAATATTTTGCCTGGGGAAGAAGAAGTGCCTGGGTCCCACACGGATACAGGATATCACACCCCTACAAGACCCTCCTGGACCCCTGGGTTGGCAGAGGTTACCATCTCCACGCAGATTTTAGCATGGAAGCAGCTCTTTGGTGTGACACTGCCCTCTCCTGAGCAGAAGGAACTGCTCAGCTTCACGCTCAGCTCCAGGCAGTGATTTTTGGGGAGCAAACAGCCCGCTATGAGGGGAAGAAGCCAAGAGACACCACTCACCCCGCAACAGCAAAGCCCAAAGCAGCTACAGCCTCCTCACACCAGCAGCGCTTGTTATTCTTCTGCACAAGGATAAACTCCCACAGTCACCTCTTTCCCCCACCACTTGGTCTCCTTGAAGAATAATTAGCAGCTGCTGCAGCCTAACGAAGCCTCTTTATGGCCACAGCCAAGTGGCTGCCAGGTGGATCCCATCATTTCATCTCGATATCAGCAAGAAGGTGCCAAAGCACCTCAATAAAGGGCTTGTGGACAGAAGTATGGCCCCTTTAGATGCATCTTCTCAAGGAAAAGGAGCTTCAGACCAGCATCTCAATGTTCCTCCACCCCATGCTTGTAGGAAAACCGCGTTCAGGAGGAGCCCTAAGTGCCCATCCATGTCCAACCCCAACACTCTCAGTGTTAGGGATAACCAACCTTCCATAGCTGTATAGCACCAATGCCACGAGTATTTCAAAGGCGCAACCATACCTTTTTATCTTCACCCTCAGGAAGATTTACAAAGCAAGTTAAAGGACAATATTCCCTGCAGGTGTGTCTGTTAGAAAGGGACCCAGATCTAACTTCCACCACCTGCGAGCATCAAAGTGCCTCTAAAGCAAACAACAGGGTGAATGAGCCATCTGCTACCAGCACATTGACCTCAACCTACGACGCCAGTTGCAACCATGAGTTACTGTAACCCACACATTAAAAATAAAAAAAAAAAGCGCAAAACCCTAAATATACTTATTTTGGCACTGAGCAGCGTGAAACGCCACGGCAATTTTAATGCAGTCACTTGAGATCAAATATACATGGCACTTTATGTATAAAAGTGCAACAAATAGTCCCTTGGCCCTTCCAGCTGGTTCAGTATCTCGGTATAATCTTCCTGGTTCATAAAAGCAATTTGTTGCCTTGCAAAAACTAAACCTTTTATCATTAATTCCAAGCCAGCGGTTTCTGAATCTACAACCCGACACCAAATAAATTCATGGAACCAGAACTCATTTTCTTTGCGCCGCTCGTTGTCGACGCACAAGACAAACATCAGTCATGCTTCGCCTCCAAGTACAGAATTCATCGCCGGGAAGAGCGTAACGTGCAGAACATGCTTATTTAATAGAAAAAGTACAGCTTGACAGAGACACCCACTCTAAAATTAACTCCTCAAAGCAGAGCTTGTGTTTGCCACTGAAGAAGCACCTCCTAAATCACAGAGAAATATTCTGCAGCTAAATATTGCTGGGATATCGGTGTGAAGACGCTTCAAGCCTGGACGGAGGAATATACGTTAAAATAGCAGGCTGCAAGGATTCAGGATGCATCGCTGCCCGGGTGGATAAAGGCTGTATAATGCATTAATGGACCGCTTTCCGTAGCCATCTGATGCCTGGCGAACGTAGACATGCCAGACAAAATGCAAGGCAGGAAATCCATTTATACTTCAGCTTTTCCCCAGCCCCACCTGCCAAGTGCAAGCCAGGAATTTCTCAGGAGGAAAGAAGAGAAAAAGGCATTTATCCTGCATCGCTGGGTGATCCAACCCCCCCCCCCCCAAAAAAAGCTCTTTACGAAAAAGCACCGGTCTAACTTCTGCTTGCTAAGAAGCAACATTCCAAGTTTCCTGCCAGTTGGGAGCACCCCAGGAGGAGAATACAGCATCCGAACAGCGTAGTCAGGTTTAACATTCTCCATGCACAGCATAACTTTCTAACGGAGAGAAACCTGTACAGGCTCACTGTTAGCACTCCTTTTCCTTCACATGGGGACAAAGAGAACCATAATTCAATATTTTTTTTTAATTTCACATGCAGCATGGTCATGACTGTTCCAATCGTCTATCCTTAATCCCTTTCCAGCCCCAAAATAACCCTTAAGCCAACACGATTACAAGTAATAATAGCGGCCGTACAGACCCACCCCTGAAAACCCAAAGCATGGCGAGTTTGACAAAGCCAGGTTTTTTTCTGGCTGAAGAATCCCCATTTCCATCTCGCCGGGGGTGAAATTTCACAGCTTCAACACCAGGAATTGCTACAACAGACCTTTTCCAGAGGAAAGCTCACATTTCCACTCCAACTCCTCAACGCCCAGTTTTCTAGGCGGTGAATATACAGGACTTGGGAGAGAGCTTCAATAAAACAGCAAGGAGATTATGTTTTTCCCCACTTTTTCCTGAATTACTCCTTTTTCCGAGCCATTTCTTCGCCAGGCATCAAGACAAAATAATACCCTCTACATCCACCCTCTCTTCTCACTCCTGGAAAGAAATTTGGGGTCTTCAACACGGGGCTTTGCTCCAGAGGGATGTCCCCAAGAGCCACCCAGAACATCCCTGTCGCATCCTTAGAGGGTGTGAGGAGAGTCCGGGTGTTCGATGGGCACAGGGTGCTCCCCTGGCCGGGCAAGAGGCAATAAATCCCTCTTGGGATTTTGCTGCCTCGGGATTTTACAGCACCGGACAACCCTGGGGCCGCGGGACACTGCGGATGCCATTATTTTGAGAGCGGCGTATAAAATGAAGCGTTACCTGTAAAACAAGCAGAGCCTAAAGGAGAAAAGGGGGTGGCCAGATCCACACCCTGGAAACTGGGGGGCCGGGGGGGGGGTGTCATGGAGAACCGAGGGGGGTACCCTGGGTGGGTGGCCACCCGTGTCCCCCACCGCGTGGTAGCACCCCATGACATCCCAACTTTGCTTGGGATGCTCCCAGCCAGGTGAGCCACCCACAGAGGGGAGGGGAGACACCGTTTTCGGGGGGGGGGGGGGGGCGCGGAGGACAAGGATACCCCGTTGGGGAGAGGAAACACCTTTTGGGGAAAAAAAAAAAAACACCTTTTGGGGAAAAGAAACACCTTTTGGGGGGTCAAATCCGGCGTATCTGTCGCACACCCAACACCCACCCCCCCCGGATCAGCACCACACACGCACCCCCGGGGCACCCTGCACTCCCCTCGCCGGACGGGGCGGGGGGGGCGGGGTGCAAAGGGCCCCCCCCTTCCTCCCAGTCCAACCAGTGCAACCCTTTACCTGCCGCCGCTGGGAGATCCTCCGAGCCCCGGGGGAGGGGGACTCCTGCCCCGCCGAGCGATGCTCCCCCCGGCAGCGAGGCCGGCGGGGGTCGGGGGTGGGGGGGTGGTGGGGGGGGGAACCGTCCCCTGGCAGAGGGTGGGATGGGGACAGCGAAGGAGCGGGAGGGAGGTGACACGGCGGCGTCCCCGTCCCCGCAGCCCGGCGCGGCTGGGCTCGGCTCCGCCGCTCCGCTCCCGGGAGCGGGGCGGGAGCTGGGGCGGGCGGCTCCGCCCCGGACAGCGGCGGCGGCAGGAGGAGGAAGAAGAAGAGGAGGAGGAGAAGGAGGAGGAGGAGGAGGCATGCTGCACTCAAAGGCAGGCAGCATCTCTTTTTTGGGGTGTCCCTAATGGATACCTGGCAGGGGATACCCGTCCCTGAAGGATCCCTGAGGGGTCCAGAGAAGGGCACCGGAGCTGGTGAGGGGTCTGGAGCACAAGTCTTGTGAGGAGCGGCTGAGGGAGCTGGGGGTGTTCAGCCTGGAGAAAAGGAGGCTGAGGGGAGACCTTCTCGCTCTCTACAACGCCCTGAAAGGAGGGGGTAGCCAGGGGGGGTCGGGCTCTTCTCCCAAGGAACAGGCCATGGGACAAGAGGAAACGGCCTCAAGTTGCGCCAGGGGAGGTTTAGGATGGACATTAGGAAAAATTTCTTCCCTGAAAGGGTTGTCAAGCATTGGAAGGGGCTGCCCAGGGCAGTGGTGGAGTCACCATCCCCGGAGGGATTTAAAAGCCAGGTAGACATAGTGCTTAGAGATAGAGTTTAGTGATGGTTTTTGTCAGCATTAGACTGATGGTTGGACTTGATGACCTGAAAGGTCCCTTCCAACTTCAGCAATTCCATGATTCTATGATTCTATGTGAGCAAACCCCGCCATGGTGGGATGCCCCAAGGGTGCAGGTTTGGGGGGTCCCCTACCAAGAGAAGGGTTGGGGGCACCTCTACCAAGGGAAAAGCCTTTTCATCCTGCCATGGTGCTGCCCCAAACCTTGTCACTGGGAGCCTCGAGGGGCTGGGAAAGCCATGGGGTGCTTGGTATGATCCCATGGGGCTGGGAAATGCCAAAAGGGCAGCAAACGCCCGGCTTCATCCCACAGCACCTCTCCGTGGCCTTCATCCACCCCCATTTTCCTCCTCTGGACCAGGATGTCTGGAAATGGTCCACTACAGGGACAATGTACATACACACACACACGTAGGGTGTAGCTCAAATAAAAAGCTAACCTGGAAAACCTCCGCAGGTTAGAGCAAATATGTGCCCCTATACGCCCCCAGGCTGCTGCTAACTGGGCACCAGTAAATCCCCGCTTGGCAGCAGGGACCAGAGTGGTTAAGAGGGAAAATA
The DNA here is from genome assembly GCF_963924245.1 of Chroicocephalus ridibundus. NCBI lineage: Eukaryota > Metazoa > Chordata > Aves > Charadriiformes > Laridae > Chroicocephalus > Chroicocephalus ridibundus. The sequence goes on from NC_086284.1 coordinate 8,283,850, forward strand.
CATCATTCATATTTCTATTTTTATATCGAAGGCAATCACATCTCAAGGCCTGCTAGGAGGGGTGTTTTGCACAGCAGGGTGTTCCCACCTGGGTGGATGGAGGAGGATGAAAGGGGTCAGTTACAGGTTTGCGCTTTGCAGCCTCCTGATTTCTCCTGCTCTTGTAAATGTGCCCTTTCCAACCCACCCATCAGTTATTTTTCCATCCACTTTCATCCCCTGCATTTGATCTTACATTAGATCCCGATCTCCCAAGCGGGTATGTGCACCATGCATGGGTCCCGTGGACCTCATCTACACGCTGTGGGCATCCTGGGGTTGTAGCATCCTCAAGTTGTAGCAGTTTGGGGAAGGGATGAGTGTTTTGATGTGTCTACACCATGCTCAGGACTTGTTTTCTACGCGCTGCGACAGCGCGGGTGAATCGGGGTGAGAAGGATGTCCAGGGCTGCCCAGCACTGTGGACAACACTGAGCCGTATCCTTGGGGGGAATTTTTTGCCCTTCTTGATGCAAGGTGGCAAAAGACTCACCTGAGAGCAATGGATCCCTTTCTTTCTGCAAATTGGCCATTTTCCACCACTCTGGCCCATTCTCGGAGCCAGCCCTGGAAGTGGGCATGGTTCAAAAGGAGCAAAAGGAGGAGATGTGCTGTCAAAATAACAAGCAAGTGTGAGACAGATGCCAGGCTCCTTTTTACCGAGGCAGACAAAGCCGCTGGCTCGCTAGCAAATGTCTCTCTTCTTCCTAAGAGGCGTAGAAATAACCCAAGGAGCTGCACCCACCGGCAGGGAACCCTCGCCTGCAGGAAAAGGCTGGAGGTGAAAAAGCAGAAGATAAAGTCTGATCCAAAGTGACGATCCCCAGCCGCAGCAGAAGAGACGCGGGGTTGCGACGCAGGCGGCGGTCCTGGTAGGCGTTTGCCAAACGCTTTTCCTCACGGTGCTGCTGACGGCAGGCGTTTCAAAATCAGAAGTCCCTCAGAGCTGTGATTATCTTAAATCCTGATGAAAAGACATCCCACGACAGCGTTTGACTCACCGCCTGGTCGCAGGGTCCATTGCAGGGCTTTAGGATGGGTTTTCCCGCAGGATCAAGGGTGGATGTGTAGGGGGGGACGGGACAGATGGGGGGATTTTGACCATGACCGTAGGTCCTTGTGACTTTGCCAGACTTCAAACACCAGTGATGAAATTTTACATGCTATGGATGGTCTCCTTTTAATTTCAGCAGAAATAGTCAGGCCATTTGTAAGATCAAGGGAAAAACATTTTCTTCTGGCACCGGAAGAAAATATTCTTCTAACTCATGAGGTTCCAGAAAAGCTGCAGCTGCTCCGAACGTCAGCCAGTAATTTGCTTTTTAAGCATCCATTTGCTGAGCAAAATGCCTCCGAAAAGAATGGGGAGTTTGCACATTTTCAGAATATTTCTTCGTCTTGGCCAGTTGAATCCGACACAGGCTCCTCCCCGGGATGCCGGGCTGAGGAAGGTTTCCTTTCCAAGCCACCTCCACGCAGCTGTGAAGAGGGGAATGAAGAGCAGAAAAACCATCTCTCCCCGCGGTTGGCAGCACTTTGGCTGCTAAAGGCTGTGAGATGTCAAAAGAAAAAGTCACAGAGCGGCTGACGGAAGGAAATTTCATATGAATTTCGAGACAGCTTCTAGGAAAATAGGTGCAATTTTGCATCGGGAAAGTTGTTTTCAGATTTAAAAGTTCCTTATCCCATGCTTAGAGCCTTGAATGCTCAGAGCTATTTTAAATATCTCCCTTTGGCACGGATAAGGTTTCTGCTGTGCTTATTCCTCACCATATTCCCCCAGCCACGTTAATTTCAAAACGATGCACCTATAAAACCCTCATTAATCCCCTTGGTACTCCTGTGGCACTCACAGCGTGTGATCCCTTTTTACTGACCCAGCTCAGCGCCGGTGCCTCGAACCAGGGGCAAGTTTCAAGCGTCGGCAGATTTCACACCACGTCCCGAAAGCGTTTTGTTATACACTTATGGTAGGGAAAAACTGGTGCAGAAGGGAAATTTTTCATTTTCTGGCGAGGAAATACGAGACTGGAGATCTGGCAACGCAGAAGGGCATCATGTGCAAAGCCTTAGAGGAAACGACGCTTTGGTACTTCAGGAGGGACGGTGAAGGAGATGCTGCGGTTTTCTGCGGGAGTGGGAGCAGAGGGAAGGGGCTGAACGGTCCTTAACCACAACATCACCCTCCTTCAAGCAAAACTGTTTTCATCCCCTCCATAGACAGAGGAAAAATCTTCTTTTCCTCCTTCCAGACTCATGGGAGGGAAGACTTTGCTGGAGAAACACTTGCCTGAGCCCTTCTGACGACCCAGAAGTGGATTTTTTTTGGTGTCTTGATCCTTCTTTATGTCATTTTGGATGTCACTTTTCTGCGTTTGCTGCTGTGCTAAGGGAAGGTAACTGTAGGAAGGTTTGGGAAACAAGTCAGGGCATGGTGAAAGCACAGCAGATTCCTCCATGGCTGGCTTTTTGGGGAAGAGCAAGGAGCATCTGATTAATTGACGATGTAGCCGATACCTCATCTGGATGGAGGGTCCTGAGGCCACACCTGGGGTGGAGGGCCCTAAGTGATGCTTGGAGATTTGCAATACTATCTCCACTTTGCAGAAGAAGAAAACGAAGAGTGACAAAAGCCAGGCCAAATTTATCTAGAAGACGTCTGGCAGGAAGCGACCCAAGACGTGTATGTCTGTCCGTCTGCCTGCCCTGTGCGTGGTGGCGAAGCCGGCGGGAGGTAAATCCCTGCCACGGCTGACCCGTAGCCATCAGCATCCAACCAGCCCCGGGCGAGGGGAAGGAAGCCTGGTAAGGGACACGCTATTGTTTTGCCCAAGCAAATACTCGGGGAATGCAGGGCAAACAGGAGGGAGATCTGTGCTTTCCTGTGTTTGTGCTGCGAATATTTTCTTTAAGGTGCTTTTTCCCAGCTCTTTCTCCGAGGCCTTTCTGCCTCTTAATAAGTGTCAGGAGGGTGTTGATTGCAAGCGGCCCCTTAGGCACAATTATTTTACCATAATGACATTTACAGGGAGACCTCACAGAGCTATTTTGCTACTCCATCCTCTGTATTTCAACCTCTCCTTCACCCTTTTTTTCTCATTGGGCTGCCCCAACAAGGCCGTGCAAGGTATCCATCCCTGCAGCAGGAGCGGCGGTGGGCTCAAGAGATCACCGAGGGCGAATACGGGAATGTTTGATGTTACCCAGCAACTGGAGACAAAGATATCGTTTGTCCACTAAGCCAGGAAACACTTTGCCTGTTTGCACAATAGCTGTGTTTGCCTGCTCTGTGGTAGGTTAACCAGCAGCCCCACAACCCTTCCAGGAGATAAGATGAATGTATTTAAATAGGAGGAAAGCCACCGCGGCACGGATTATTGCTGCAGGTAAATCAGGTCCCAGCCACCTTTAGACTCCCCGAATCACTGCACCGAAGTCTTCCAGTGTGGGGGAGAAACTGTGACCGTATCGCTGGTCCAAACAGTCGTGAAAAAAATAAATAAATAAATAAATAAATAGGACTAATTTTGTCCTGGCACAGTCTGGAAAAGAGAATTACAGTCAGCGCCCTGCATCCCTTCCCCACCGTCAGAATAAAATACTTTGTGGCGTGTCATCAGGATAAAATTAGCCCTGAGCACATCTTCACATAGACCAAGCAGCTGGAAGTCAACAACAAAGTCAATTGAGAAGACAAACAGAGTTGGGATTTTTTTTAATCTGTTTGGAGGAACGACCAGGAAAAGTGATGAACAGAAGCAGAAGTCTCCCCATTTGATGCCTTTATTGCAAACCAGGGGCTCCTCTGCTGCAGGGATGGTATTTAAATATAGGCTGGTTTATATAAATTAATGCAGAATATGACATTAGGTCTATTATCAGGCTGGTCACACGAGGTATTTCCTCTTCTTTCCTATCAGAAAGGTGCAGTCGAGCCCTTGAACAGGCAACCAGAGTACACCTGGGAAAAGATTAACCAGCATTCGATCACGCCATTGGCTATCACAGCCCCTTCTCCCCATGCGGACGGCCTCTTCACCACCATCCTCCAAATCAATTCCTCGGGAGCAAAGTATGAACTTTCCCAGTGAGTGACTCTGTAAACTCAGGAGAAGAAGCTTTACTTTCCCAACAGAGTAAGGATAAAGCTGGCAAGGTCCAAACAGTGGATTGTAGGAAGCATCAATTGTCTGTGGATGTTGCCTTCAAAGAGGCAACATAGGGATGGTGGAGAGGGAGAGCTTGGTTGTCAAAAGATGAGAAGATCTGGAGGAGTCTTTGGTGGTGATGGTGGTCCAATGGCAAGATGAGGGATGTCTGTCTCCAGCAAGGTTTCGCAGGATGAAGAGCGCCCTGTGCCCTCCTTTCCCTCTGAAGCCATAAAGGGCATTGCCCTGTAGCAATGTCTTATGCAAACAGCTCCTGGACTGGCACCACAGCCCTTCAAAGGGCTTGGTTGGAGAAACATGGGTCTGATCAGCCTATCCACTGCCTCCTGGATGAAGGTGAGGTGGGAAGTGGTGCATGACCTTGTGCAGACATCTTCATTTTTTCACCATGAGGGTGGTGAGACGCTGGAACAGGTTGCCCAGAGGTGGTGGAAGCCCCATCCCTGGAAGTTTTTAAGGCCAGACTGGATGGGGCTCTGAGCAGCCTGGTCTAGTGGGAGGTGTCCCTGCCCAGGGCAGGGGGTTGGAACTAGATGATCTTTAAGGTCCCTTCCAACCCTAACAATTCTATGATTCTAATTGACAAGGACAGCCATTGCCACCAAGGGTACCCACAACTGAGTTGGTGGCAAGTCTCAGTCCTGTATCCCAAGCTTTTGACCTTTTATTTGTTGGTGTTTTTCCCCATGTTAAATCACAATTGGAAGCAATGAACCCGTCTATAACCCTCAGCTCCTGTTCTTCCTATGAAGCTTAGGATAAATACAAGGGAAAATGCTACAGGGGAAAAAAAATAGGCATGCATTAGTACAAAATCCCATATTGCCTCACATATCAGCCTTCATTACGAAACATCTACGGGTGCCAGAGACATTCATGGCTGTGTTCAATTAGTGGGGGAGTAAAATAAATATCTGGATGTAAGCCTGGATTAGTGGCTCCCCTTCCAGCTCGGCTGAGAGGCAAGGAGTTAAACCAGACGTCTCGCTCCCCATTCGCCTATGGTCTGCAGCTGTCCTCGCTCACGAAACACGTGCCTGTTGACTACAGCCACACGTTGTTAGCAGAAAGAGTACATCTGGTGTCCGCGTGAAGATGTTTGGAGAAGGGAGGCATCTTCTCTAGTGGACAGGAAACCGAAGTGATTGATCACGTTGACCCAGCCAGCAGCACTCGTGGCTGGGATGCAATGCATGGCGTTCCCAAGACCTGTCTGGGCATCCTCCTGGTACCAAGGAGCGGTTTCCATCTCCTTTTCTCCCCTCTGTCCACACAAACCAGCACCATACAGATGATGAGTGCGCAGATCAGAAAGTAGTCCTGCTACTTCACCCTCAGCACTCAGAAGTCAGGAGGATGCAGCCAGACCACTCCGAGATGGTTATACACCACATCAGCTATGAAAAGAGATGAATTAAGATCATATTGAAGCTCTTTGCTCCTGGAAGGAAACATCCAGGCACCCCCAAGGGTCCTTTACTTCCCTTTTTTAAAGCCATTAAACCACCATCCTCCTCACTATCTGGTGATTCCCTGAATGAAGGTAGTTTAAGGGAGGAAAAGCCAGTCCTGAATATATAATTGGTGGCAAACAAGATCATTTCAAGCCTGCAACTCCGTTTTTGAAATGTGCATTCAGCTGTAGGTGGGAAAAGCTATCCACCCACTGCCAGACTGTCTTTGGATATATTGTGAGAACTCCAGGGCACGTAGGTAAAGCCATCTCTGAACTAATGAGTCAAAATGACTGTGTTTAACAGCATTTTCTAGATCCTAGATGTGGTCTGCTTAATAAACAAATGTGGCTGAAACAGCAATGAAAGAAATATATTTGTCATCATATGAAGCAAGAATTCCCTGCCCTTTTGAGAAGGAGCTTTACCAAAAATGCTTCTGATACCATCTGGCCCGAAAAGTCAGAGAGGATGAGTACGAAGGCCAAACCTTGTTTGCATCAAAATCACAGTGGGTTTTGCTGGAGAAGATCCCGTCATGTCTATCCTGGGAAGCAAACCCCGGTGTCCTCCCAAGAGCCACACACCGGCTTCCCCGTGCAAACAGGGCTGTGTTGTCCCCTTCTGCTCCCTGCCTGCCCACCCCTTGTTTTCTCTTAACTCAGACATTAATCAGAAGTTCTGTCGGTGATGCCTTTGTTCTGTGCCTGCACATCACCAAGCACGAGAAGGTCTGGGCTCATGGTTTACATTCCTGGTGCCAACACAGAAATCTATCTTTATTGACCAAAACGATCATCAGTACAGCTCCCTCCAGGAGGACTTTCACCTGCTCCAGCCTGTGCAAGGCTTTAGCCACACTAATATGACTTTGGAGGTGATGTTTATATATCAACACAGATAGGCGCACAATCAAACCTTTCATAGATGTGCACTGGTCCAGTTAATATTAAACACCACCTTCGGGTGATATCTCTCTGTTTCTCCAGACCGAGAGGAACCCACCACATTCTTCTCATAGCTTCTTTGCAGGTAGCTGAAATAAAATCTCTCGTGAGCAGCTCTGCCACAGACCTGACCTGTATCCCTGAACAAAGCCTCTCTTTATTCAGCCAGGCAAAGGGGAACATCAGCTTTCTGATTATCTCCATCCCGGAGTTTTCTCGGACGGAGACGTGGGGTTTGAAGGTCTCTGTTTGGTGACCCCATAACAGGGGCTTTATCTGTGGGCTGGGATGAAAGACCCATCACAGCCGCTGGCTACGTCTGTCTGTGATGGAGCGTGTTTGTACAAACAATGCCGAAATTAAACCCCCAGAGTTCAAAACCTCATTGTCTGAAAAATGCTATGCGAATCCATTCCCCCCACCACCTGTCTAATAAAGAACCAATGTATTCTCTTCCTGTTACAATACAATGTGGTTCTATATTATGCCGTTCCAGTGATTTATATAAATTTAACCTGTAAATTGCTTTTTGATGGGTGAAATGCAGCGTGCGTCGGGTGCATCTGAGTTCAGCTTTCCTTGTCATAGAATCACAGAGTGGTTTAGGTTGGAAGGGACCTTAAAGATCATCCATCCCATTCCAACCCCCCTGCCCTGGGCAGGGGCACCTTCCACCAGACCAGGTTGCTCAAAGGGCATGGACCTGTTGGAGAGGGGCCAGAGGAGGCCCCGGAGATGCTGGGAGGGCTGGAGCCCCTCTGCTGGGAGGACGGGCTGAGAGAGTTGGGGGGGTTCAGCCTGGAGAAGAGAAGGCTCTGTGGAGACCTTGGAGCCCCTTCCAGTCCCTCAAGGGGCTCCAGGAAAGCTGGGGAGGGACTCTGGATGAGGGAGGGGAGCCATGGGACGAGGGGGAAGGGTTTTCCACTGCAAGAGGGGAGATTGAGCTGAGATCTGAGGCAGAAATTCTTGGCTGTGAGTGTGGTGAGCCCCTGGCCCAGGTTGCCCAGAGAAGCTGTGGCTGCCCCATCCCTGGAGGGGTTCAAGGCCAGGCTGGCCGGGGCTTGGAGCAACCTGGTCTGGTGGGAGGTGTCCCTGCCCAGGGCAGGGGGGTGGAACTAGGTGGCCTTTAATGTTCCTTCCAGCCCAAACCATTCTGTGATTCCACAAAATGGTCACATTGAACTGGGAGCAGTGGTTGGGCTGGGGCTGAGACAACACTTAGCTGCCAGGGCTCCTTGTCCCTGGGGTTGTGTGGTGCCAGGACAGGATGAAACTCAAGGGTGTTTCAGCAATTATCATACAAATCCCTAAGGATGCAAGACAGGCAGAATGGGTCGGGCTGGCTGCCTGGCCGGGGAGAGCAGCAATGACTATTCCCAGCCCGTGGTCAGAGCAGGGTTGGGCAAAGAAATGTCAGAGCATCCCACATTCCTGGGGTGGGAGTATGGGCTGCAGGGAGGGGACGAGCTGGTGTCTTACGGGTGGATTTTGCCAGCCTTAAAGGTGGACAGCGTTTTGTCTTCATCCCCTGGAGTGCAAAATCCACCAGTGCCCATGACACTGCGATGCTTTGTGCCAGCACCAGTGGCAGGGAGGCCGTGACATGGGAGCAGCATCCTTCTCTCCAACCAGCTCGTGCTGGGCTCCATGGAGGAGATGTGAGCTAACTCAGTCCTGGTAGATTAAAATAACTCAGGGGTCCCCATGCTCCATGCAGCAGGTTGTCCTCGAGGGACAAGCAGAAGGCCACTGTAGGCAAGAACTATGCGTCCTGCCATTGCTTCTGCACATGAGTCCAACACATCTCCCAAGCAAGGTCTGGACTCACTCTGAAGATGCCATGGCTAGTAAAGCCCCCACAAAAATCCTCCCTTTGAACCAACTTTCTAAAAGCCCCTAAAATGCTCATTTTGCCCCATTTCGTGCCTAGCTAGGTCATCTTGGCGCCTCGCTCTTAGGCAGAGGGTGGATCCCAGGTCAGGTATGTAGCTGCCATTCCAGTGGCTCTCGAAGCCCCGTCAGCATGGAGAACCTGTTGGTCTCGTCTCACTTCCAGCTTGCTGCTCGACCTGCCAAGAGCCGATGCTGGGAGGAGGCATCTTGGCCGGGCAGCCTCCTCACCTGTCAGAAGCACCATGAGAACAGAGAAACGTAGGCAGCCTCTCCTCCTTTCCTCCTGGGACCAGACCTTGCCCTGCCTTCTGCTGGTTTCCTCTTGAGTTTCCCCTCCTCTTCGTGGTCTAGGAGGCTTTGCCCTGCTCTGAACGCTCTCTGGTGCTCTAAACATACCTTTTTATCCTCCCATCCCCAATCCCCTATTCTAGAAGTGGATGCATTTCGCTGGCAGACACCCCAAGCCCCATATGGGCTTACAAAGGGCTACCAAGATGATGAGGAGACTGGAACACCTCTCTTATGGAGAAAGGCTGAGGGATTTGGGTCTCTTCAGTCTGGAAAAAAGACGACTGAGGGGGGACCTTATCAATGCTTATAAATACTTAAAGGGTGGGTGTCAGGAAGATGGGGCCAGGCTCTTTTCAGTGGTGCCTGGCAACAGGACAAGAGGTAACAGGCACAAATTTGACCATAGAAAGTTCCACCTAAACATGAGGAGGAACTTCTTTCCTGTGAGGGTCACAGAGCCCTGGCACAGGCTGCCCAGAGAGGTGGTGGAGTCTCCGTCTCTGGAGACATTCAAAACCCACCTGGACGTGTTCCTGTGCCACCTGCTGTAGGTGACCCTGCTCTGGCACAGGGGGGTTGGACTGGATGGTCTCCAGAGGTCCCTTCCAACCCTGCCATTCTGTGATTCTATGATCTGGGGTCAGCAGCTACCCCAGCAATCAACCGTGGTCCTCTACACCATGGCGGGGACTAGTGCAAATACCCTCATTTTCGGCAGGGCAGCAGATGCGGAGCAAGGGCATCTCCACTGCTTGGGGTGGATTTTCCCCTCCTGGTTTGCAGGACAGGTCAGAAAGGCCAAGAGATATTTGCTTTAAACATGAGGTAACGTCTGGTGTGGAAAGGTTACAACAAAGACACTTCCAGTATTTACGCTAGCGAGACCAGCAGCCACCGGCAAGCTGTGCCGGGCAGCGGTGGTGTAATGAGGAAAGCAAATATTATGTTATATAGGTGTAATGAACTGCTGCTGCTGCTTTTTAATGCTGGGCCCATCCAGAGAGAAAAGCCTCCTTAAATAGTTGGAATTCCTCCGACCGGCACAGGGATGAGAAGAATAATATTTGGGAGAGGAACACACCCCAAATAACAGCATCTGCGTGCTGGGTGGAAAGCAGAGAGCAGCCGGCATCTCCCGGCCACAGATGGTTCCCATCAAGATGATTTTTTTTTCTTGTTAATCCCCAAACAAGCCTAAGATATATTTTTATTTCAGAGTTAAGTGAAGAAAAAAACGAAACTCCAACATGACCCCCTGTTTTTCTGGCCTCGCTCCCTGCTCGGCCAGCACAGAGCCAGCACAGAAAATTAATTTCGTGTTAGATGCAAGTCCTAGCAGAGACCCTGAGACCAAAAACTCCTTGGGGTGGTTCTTCCAGCTCTTTTTTGACACGGAAATTTATCCCATTCAAGCTGAAAATGGAGGTGAAAATCTAAAGCCAGGACTGCCTCGCTCTATTACTGAACTTAGCCAGAACGGGGAACCTGAAAAGAGTATTAAACTTTGACAAGAGCTAAAGAAGGCAACCTAAATCTCTTTGGGGTTTGTCCCACTGTCACGTGTCCATGTCCTGCCTGTGGCCTGCTTTTCAGGAGGAGAGGGTGAAGAGAAACGAGGCCATATATGAGAAAGCAAATTAACTCCCAGGTAGGATGAAGGGTGAAAGATCTTCTGGAGGAAGATCCGGCTCTGCCATGGTGTGGACAAGCTCCCACCATCCCTGTGGAGGGCAAGGTCCCCCTCATTGTCCCTCCTGAACCTGTCATCATCCTAGGGGCTTGGGTTTTTTGCCATTTTAGAGCTGAAAGAAAGGAGAGAGGAATACAAGGCCTTGATAAAAATAACCACGACTCACTCCTTCAGGCTGGCTGCGGGGAGCGTCCCTACAGCCTGTAGGAGTAAGTGCCTGGCAAGAGAGAGGGTGATCGGGGGATGTATATATAAAGCATCCTCTGGTGCACTCTGTGCTGTTCATCGAGGGACCGATGATATTTGGGTGTTTGTTGTGTGTCAGCAAAGGTGTCCAGCGTGGAGGACCACTCATTCCTCCACGGCCTCCCTGTCAGTACAGCATGTTGGATAGCATGGTTCCCCAGGCTCGGTGTGATGCAGCTACCAAGAGACACCTCCTGGCATGTCCCAGGAGAGGCCTGTGAGGGCAGCCATGGGTTAGGGATGCAGCACACCTCCCATCTAAAAGGACTGAGGTGGAGGCAGAGGCAGACAATAACCTTTCCTCATGAGGTGACACTTCTAGTCCATGGTGGCCCTGCTAGAAGCAACCCTACAAGGTAGAGACCTGTCCTTGACAGCTCAGTGGGTTTCATAGAATTATAGAATGGTTTGGGTTGGAAGGGACCTTAAAGTTCATCTAGTTCAACCCCCTGCCCTGGGCAGGGACACCTCCCACCAGACCAGCTTGCTCCAAGCCCCGTCCAACCTGGCCTTGAACCCCTCCAGGGATGGGGCAGCCACAGCTTCTCTGGGCAACCTGGGACAGGGTCTCACCACCCTCAAAGTGAAAAATTTCTTCCTAATATCTAATCTAAATCCATCTTCTTTCAGTTTAAAACCATTCTCCCTCGGCCTATGGCTCCCCTCCCTGATCCAGAGTCCCTCCCCAGCTTTCCTGGAGCCCCTTGAGGGACTGGAAGGGGCTTCAACGTCTCCCTGGAGCCTTCTCTTCTCCAGGCTGAACCCCCCCAGCTCTCTCTGCCTGTCCTCCCAGCAGAGGGGCTCCAGCCCTCCCAGCATCTCCGGGGCCTCCTCTGGCCCCGCTCCAACAGGTCTGTGTCTTTCTTGTGCTGACGATTTCAAAGCTGGATGCAGAATTCATTAATAGGAATTTGTTTTCTTCCTGGGACACTTACACTGCCGGATGAGGCTGGGCATCCCCCCCTCCTCTCTGGCACCTCCCTGCAGTGACTCGCCATGTGCAAACACTGACTCATCGCAATGTCCCAGCAGCGTCAGACTTCCCACGCGCTCCAAGACAGGGTGGTGGGAGGAGGAAAATGCTCCATTCGCTCTCCCCTGTGCCTTGACGACTCGTCAGAGGCCATTGCAGACACATCAGTGGGGTGGGGAAGCCGGGGCAGGCTGGGGCAGCGCAAGGACTCTTCTTCTGAACAGGGATGTACAGAGGTAAGGTGATCTGGTCTAGGAGTTGCTGCCCAGCATGGGAACCAGTTGCCAACCATCAGCCAACATGCAGTGGGACTTGGGTCTTCAAGACATGCTCTTCTGGCTGAGGAGAAGGGCCAGGGGTAGGTTACGGAGAAGGATTTGCAGAGGTGAGGAAGACGATGGCTAAAACCAGGGCTGATGTCTTGCTTTGGGGTCTGAGATGTGCAGAGGTGAGGAAGAGGATGGGTAAAACCAGGGTTGATGTCTTACTTTGGGGTCTGAGATGGGTGATGCACAGACCTTGTAAAGTTAAGGAGCTCAGCTGCACATAGCACAGATTTCAGCACAGACATCAGGACATGATTATTCCCTACAAGGATAAAAATAAATGGTTTCTGCAGCAAACAGCACCACTGAAAAGGCTGCCAAGCTCTCAAGTCTGTGACCACCCACTGCAAATCCTACTGGAAAATTGAGGAGAAACCTGCGTTCACTCACCAGGGATGAGGTGGACTGCTCTCCTGGAGATCTGCAATGTAAATGGTCATCCAGATATATAAATGGTCATCCTAAAAATGATACTCGCTCATGCCATTGCAACTTGTGGGGGGACAATGCTCTCTGACCTGTTTTGTGTGTTTGTATGAACAAGATGTTCCCTTCCGGACCAAAAGAATAAGCTTTAGAAAGCATCCCAGCTATTTCACCTGAAAGATCCCATGATGAGGATGTCTAGGTGCAGTTGCGATCCAGGTGTCTGCTACACTTCTCACATGGACAGATACCTTTAGCAAAAGACATGCAGCATGAGGCACTTCACCCCAGAACTGGTTGCATCCTCGAGGACCTCTTCTTGCCTGGTGTGACCATCTCTGCCACATCTCACAGAGGTGCGCCCAGTCTCAAGCTTCCCTACGGCCAGGGCTGTGTCTTGTTCATTTACAGCACAATGTTTGTTTTTTCTGCTCCATTAGACCTGGCCGATGGTCTGGCAGTCAGCTGTGCATGGCCTGGGGCCATGGAGCCGGGGAGCTGCAGCAATGGGTCCATCACCCTTCTGCTCCTTGACCTGCTCTTGCCACCCACTCCCTCCTTTCCCATTTCACATGGGCTTCAAACAGCCCAGGAGAAACCTGGGAGAGGTCTGGACACGAAGAATCATAGAATCATGGAATGGGTTGGGTTGGAAGGGACCTTTAAAGGCCATCTAGTCCAACCCCCCTGCAATGAGCAGGGACATCTTCAACTAGATTAGGTTGCTCAGAGCCCCATCCAGCCTGACCTGGAATGTTTCCAGGGATTAGGCATCAACCACCTCTATGGGCAATCTGGGCCAGTGCCTCACCATGCTCAGCATACAATATTTCTTCCTTCTGTCTAGTTTAAATCTCCCCTCTTTTAATTTAAAGCCATTACCCCTTGTCCTATCACAACAGGCCCTGCTAAAATGTTTGTCCCCATCTTCTTAGAAGCCCCTTTTGAGTGCTGAAAGGCCGCAATAAGGTCTCCCCAGAGCCTTGTCTTCTCCAGGATGAACACTCCAACTCTCTCAACCTGTCCTCACAGCAGAGGGGCTCCAGCCCTCTGACCATTTTGGTGGCCCTCCATGCAGCAGCAGACAGCAGGGTCCCTTCCCTGCTGCTCCGAGCGAGCAGGCCTAGAGCTGGGACAGGCCTCCAGCTGGTACCACCACGTTACCTGCTCAGCACCAAACCTGGGCCGCCAACACCAGCTGGCCTGGTGGGATTTCTTCAGCAGGATGATCTCTAACCACTTAGCAACCTTCCTGCCTTTGGCTTTCACACCTGGTTAAATTACGCTGTTAATTATGCCCTTCTGAATTAATGACACGATTAGGAACTCCAAAGTGTCTTACCTGGAGGTGAAACCTTCAGATTTACCCATCTCTGGAGCATTCTTCTTCCACTATGAGAAACACATTGTGTTTTGGATGTGTGTTTTAGAGATGTGTTGTGTTTTAGACATCCTTGGACTATTCTTAGAGTGAGGGATGTTCTGGGCACATGGTACCACTGAGTCAAGCCCAGGACAGGCTGTGTCCATAGAAGCTTTCTTCTGTGTGGATTCTCTAGTGCCTCATCAGGGTTGTGCTTGTATTCAAGCCTTTCCCCCATGGGTCGTTTATAACTTCTCCCTGCCTGCCCAGTGTCACAAAGCTTGGAGGCTGTTACGGCCCATCGAGTGCGTCTGAAATCGGCTCCAAAAGTGGGTTGTTTGAGACAAAGAAGCGGAAAGCGAGCACACCTAAGCCTTGTTTTCCCCTCGCAGCAGAAGCAGAAAGGATGTGCAATGCAGCGCCCGTGCCCATTGCTGGCCACTAAAGATTACAGGCTAGTCCAGAGCAGAAGGATTGTAGGAGTCAATCCCATTTAAGCCTTTCTATTTAAAGGAATAAACTACCCAGGAAAAGCAGCGTAAGATTAGAAACTCGCAGGATTTCCTCAAATTCCAGCCATCAGCCAGAGATTCAGCCTGGAGGGCGGTTTATTATTATTCTCTCCATGCATGAATCCTGCACCCCAGCAAAGCTGAGCAGGGATTATGCTCTGCAGCTCCATCCCTGAACCAAAACCCACGCTCAAAGCTGGTTTAATCCCTCTCCCTCTCTGTCTAAACCATCTCTGGTATTGCCGGATTGAGAAAGAGGTTTTTAGGTAGGAGCGTTTCGGCTTTGGTGGAGAGGCACGAGCAGGGGATGTTTCCTACGAAGTGCATGCAATGGTTCGGTGCTCAGAAGGAGACTCTTGTGCAGGAGGATCTTTAAGAAAATTTAATGCTAAACGGAGTGGGAAGCAGAAACAAATGCAGTGGTACGACTGCTTCCCACGGTCGGCGATAACATCATGAACGCGGGGAGGTGGATGGGGAGTTTTGCTTGATCTCGAGGCAAAATGCCACAAAAGATGTGAAACAGAGGAAAAGCTGGTGGGGAAAAACCCAGAGGGCTGGTGGCGAGGTGGTGACTGCAGGAGGAAGGAGGCAGAGGGGTTTGGTGAGGATCCAGACCTTGCTCTGTTATGGCACTGGTACCACATAGCGCCGAGGGCTGCATCCAGGTCCTGAAGATGCTCCCGGACCCGGCGGCACAAATAAACCTTTGTGTCTGACTCTCAGTGACTGTGAGCAAACAGCTGGGGTGCTGCGTCGGTAAAATGGGATAGTGTCTCTCTGGGAGCGTGGGATGCTTTTTGCATCCTGCAGAGAGCTGGGATTTTGGCACTTGTGCAGTTGTTCTGGTTGGGGTGGGGGGCGAAAGAAAAAAAAGAAAAGTAAGGGATGTGGGTAAAAAAGAAAAGGTCACCTTATGCTTCGTGACTTACTAGCTGGGAACTGGTTGAGGCGGGGGGGATTCTGCCCCTCTGTTCCGCTCGGGGGAGACCCCCCTGCAGTGCTGCCTCCAGCTCTGGGGCCTCAGCACAGGAGAGACACGGGGCTGTTGGAGCGGGGCCAGAGGAGGCCCCGGAGATGCTGGGAGGGCTGGAGCCCCTCTGCTGGGAGGACGGGCTGAGAGAGTTGGGGGGGTTCAGCCTGGAGAAGAGAAGGCTCTGGGGAGACCTTGGAGCCCCTTCCAGTCCCTCAAGGGGCTCCAGGAAAGCTGGGGAGGGACTCTGGATGAGGGAGGGGAGCCATGGGACGAGGGGGAACAGTTTTAAACTGGAAGAGGTGAGATTTAGATGAGACATTAGGCAGAAATTCTTGGCTGTGAGGGTGGTGAGACAGTGGCCCAGGTTGCCCAGAGAAGCTGTGGATGCCCCATCCCTGGAAGCATTCCAGGTCAGGTTGGACGGGGCTCTGAGCAACCTGGTCTAGTTGAAGATGTCCGTGCTCACAGCAGGGGAGGTTGGACTAGATGGCCTTTAAAGGTCCCTTCTAACCCAGACCATTCTATGATTCTATGATTTGGGACTTGATTCCTGTCTCTGCTGCTCCTCTCTGACCTGGGTGAAACTCCAGCCCAAAGATTCTCCCCTTATCTTAGAGAAAAAAAAAAACATAAATCCTGTTCCTAATGGAAATGTGGGGAAACCTGGTAAGCACCATAGAGGCTCACAGATGTGCATGCAAGCGCAAGTACAAACAATTAGCATTTTCTGAAGGAAACCATTTGAGGGGAAAAAAGAATCACTAAATAATAACCCTGCCGGCGGCTCCCCCTCACTTTGTGTTTAGGCTAGAAATGTCTGGAGGCTGGGAGCATGTGTACAGCAGCTTCCAGAGCGTGGCCCACCGACAGCTCGCTCCCATGCAACAGTCCTAACCCTAAACCAGGGACCGGAGAGGCTGAGCTTCCCCCTGGGTGGCCATTTTGGTGCCCACAGCAGGAATACTACTGCTTGGAGAAGCAATCTTACACCAACCCAGCTCCCCCACAGAGATCCTTTCCCTCTTTTCTTCTCCAGATCATAGAATCACAGAATGGTTCAGGTTGGAAGGGACCTGAAAGATCATCTAGTTCCAACCACCCCATCTCACAGCGTAAATGCCACTGGGCCCTTTGGGGTGATGCCAGGGAAAAGGCTCACACACGGGAGAAGGGGTTGCAGCCTCCCAGGGAACGCTCAGCCCAGCTGTGCATCCCTGTAAAAACAAAGCAAGCCCAAAAGAATGTAAGTCCAAAGGAACTGGTGAACCCTTCTTCCCGCCCACCCCCAGCACCGCAGCAGGATGGGAAGCAGTTGCCAGTGGTTGCTTTTTCCAGGCATAGTCGTGCACGCGGAGTGTGACTCATCCTCCAGCAGGAATTTCCATCTCGCCCTGTCCCCTCCATGGGAGCGCTCCAGTCCCTCTCTGCCTGGAGATTTTCAGCCGTCCCCTGGAAAGCACCAAGGAGGAGTCGCAGGGATGAAGGAGCCAAGAGCAGCCAAGAAGCAGAGACCTTCTCTGGCTCCAGCTGTCAGCAGCTGTGCATGGATGCCTCGGAGAGGCCACCAAGGTCCCTGCTCACTCCCAGCAGCCAAATGCATGTTGGAAAGGAGGAAAGGTGAAATACTGAAACACTGGGGACAGCTGCCCCATCACAAGGGTTGGAGGACTGGTCATCAAGAGAAAGACATCACATGTTCAAATTGTCCCGGTGATGGTCCCTAGGTGCAGCCAGGGCTTTCGTGGTCACCGGGGCTGGACAAGGCATGGTGGGGGACCTCAACCCTCCCAGGAAGTCTATTTGCAAGTTCAGATTAGCTGTGTATGCACCAGACAGGTCCAGGCACGTGCTAAGAAGGAGACATCCAGGGATGACCACGCTGCCAGGTAGCCCATGACTCACAGGATAACCATGTTGCTCAACCTCTGCCTCCGTTTCTCCTTCAAGACGAGCAGAAAACCCACAAGAGCAGGACCTGCCTCTTGCTGTGCCTGCAGAGCACACCCTGGTCCTGCAGCCCACGTCAGTAGGAGCTGTCAATACTGATGCTGCAGCAGCTGCTGATGTGATACAAGACCTTCGGTTCACCACACAACGGCAATAAATCCAACCCTGCGTGATTTACAGTGCTGATGTAGGTCTAAGGTAGCCTTGGGGGCAAGCCTTGATTTCTCAAGGGGACCATAAGGTGCAGGGCCTGAAAGGAGATCTTGGAAAGCTGAAGGTGGAAGGAAAGAGTCCAGATGTGGACCTCATTTGCAGCAAAATACCAGCGAGATCACCAACATACAGGGACACAGCAGCCACCTGCAGTAGGGTGGTTCTGTCTGAGCTGGGCCAGATGTTTGCAGCCCCAGTCACAGCTTGTGCCGGCTGGGACACGTTTGACTTATTAATGGCATTTGGGCAATGAGCTTAATAATATGCTTTAACTTTTGGTTAGCCCTGAAGTGGTCAGGCAGTTGGACCAGGTGATCGTTGGAGGTCCCTTCCAACTGAACTATTCTCTTCTAATGCTGGAGGGTTATGCTCACTAGGAGACACTGTCCACATGAGTCTGCGCATGGTCGCAGCAAGCCTGAGCTATGTTGAAACCATTCAAAATTCCGGGCCTTCCATGGTTTCATCAGATGTTTTCACTGAGCTTCATTAAGGGTTCAACAGGAATTTGGAAACCTGGGTGCAGTCCTCAGTTGCACCAGGACATGTAACCTCACCCAGAGACTGCTGAGCTCCTCCTTAAATGAGTCTGGTTTTCTCACTTCCCCACTTTGGGAGGTAGAGAAGATCCTTGCTGCCATGAACGGGACCTTCTGATGCTCAGAGTTCTCCTCCTGCCTAGCCATCACCCCGGCTAGTCCATACTGTCCCAAAGTTGTCTCAAAGTCACTTTCTTTTCCCTCTCCAGTGTGTTTACTGACCCTTCCCTCTCCAGACTCCCTACATATTTACAGACAGTGATGTCTCATCCATTGTTTTCCTAGACTAAACAAATTATTTTCACTTGGAATCACAGAGCCCTCAAAAAGCCACTGAGACATCCCTTGCCCCAGGCAGGCCCAGCTATGGTATGCGTTTATCTACCATGTGCTTTAAGACCTCCTGTGATGGGAATTGCAAGTCCTCTCCAGCCTCCTCTCTCTTCATCCTTATAATTTTTCCCTAATGTCTGACCTTAACTGGTAGGATTTAAGCCTGTAACATCTCCTCCTGTGCGTCCTGGGCATGGAAAATTTATTCCTTTCTCCTTTGTACCAGCTTTTTCTATGAATTTGAAGGCCATTTTATGTCTCCACTTGGTTTATTCCAGCTAAAAATCCCTTTTCAATCCATTTTCCCCCAGAAATTGCATTTTCCTGATCTCTCCCATAATTTTTTTCTAGTCTCTTGTTGGTCCCCCTTGTTTTGATATCCGCACCAGGCGATATACAGCTCACCCGCCACAGGCTCTCTAGGACAGACAACGGAAGGCAGAGTGTTTGCAGGACTCACATCCCAGGATGACGCTGACTTCTTTTTCACATCAACACCATCTTCTCTGCCCGGTATCCAGCGAGTGATACATCTATTTTCCCTCTCTAAACCTGCCATGTCTTGAAGAACCCATCACTGCTCAAGAGGACTCGCTCCAGGTTGACTTGATTTTTCTTGATCCAAACTACAGGAACTGTACACGGCATTTCAAGCGACCCTTAGTAAGACCTGGTACAATGGCATTGGTATTTCCCCATCCCCTTAGAAATACTCTTTATGGAAGTTATAGAGTTTAAGGCTGCAGATTACAGTCGGCCAACTCAGCAGAGATTCAACCCAAACAAAAATATCCACTTGGGGCAATCAAAAGAGGACCGAAACAGTTCTGAGCTCAAGCAGCCATGAACTGAACCCAAGAACACATCTGCTAAATGCCCAGCTGGGCTTTCTTTTTAGTGTAAGCGGTGCATTTTATGAATGAGCTTTAGATTCATCAGCCTGTATGTGAAGACAGCAGACCCTGATGGACAAGGGCACAGCCTCCTCTGCTCTGCCAGTGCCTCCCAGGCTTCTACGATCCCTTCCCACCATCACAGCTGGTGCTGGGGAAGGTGCTGCGCCCCAGAGCTCGTTGCATCCTACGCAAATCCTGTTCAGGATAGAACGACAGTCCTTCGGTCTGCTTGAAAGGGAAAAGCTGTTTAAACATTCGAAAGCGTTACACAGCATGGTGTAGGGCCTCCAGCCATCATGGCACTCATCCTCAGCTCTGCTTTGGGGAGTTTTGTCTCTACCATGCTCCTGCTGGCTGCTCAGGAGAGAATTTCCTATGGGAATAGAGAGAGGTCTTCGTAGTCCCAGCCCATCCAACTTGACCCAGGAGAAAAGGCTACAGGTAGAATCACAGAATGGTTTGGGTTGGAAGGGACCTTAAAGATCACCCATTTCCAACCCCCTGCCCTGGGCAGGGACACTTCCCACCAGACCAGGTTCCTCCAAGCCCCGGCCAACCTGGCCTTGAACCCCTCCAGGGACGGGGCAGCCACAGCTTCTCTGGGCAACCTGGGCCAGGGGCTCACCACCCTCACAGCCAAGAATTTCTGCCTGAGATCTCATGTAAATCTCCCCTCTTGCAGTGTAAAACCCTTCCCCCCTGTCCTATCGCTCCACTCCCTGATCAAGTGTACAGCAGATAGTGATACAGATATGGCCCTATCACAGAGAGACGTGCCCCCATCTCCTGGGACGCTGGCTGGCAGGCTTTTCATTCACCAGTTATGCAAAACATACCAGCTCGCCTTTTCCCCCCCTACCCCCCACCCCGTGCAGACACAGTTTGAATGTCAGTGGAAAATAATTCCTTTAATGAGTGTGCTGGGATAGATCAGCTGACTGGGTTTGCTTCGGTAAATCTCATGGTCACACAGCCCTAAATGCGCAGCAGTGGCTGTCTAAGCCTTTCCGTTTATAGGACAGAGCTGGGAGCCAAGAGGATGGAAATAAAGTGTTTGCAAGCAAAAGGCCATAGGGTTTAGAGGTGGAGCAAGATTCCCCGGGGGAAGCGGGCTGCGGCTGCAGAGAGGTTTGCAGGGTGGGAAGCAAGCACGTATCCAGGCATGAAACGGAGCTGATGGAACATCCCTACGTGCATCTGATTAGTCTTCCGCGCAGAGGTCAGGGGAAGGGCTGTGCCATGGAATGAGCTCTGGGCACCAGGAGCAAAGCACCTTCAGGAAGGAAAAAACCCCAGCGGGGCTGGGACATCCCTTCCAGGCTCAATGTCGGAGTGATCACAGGAGGGATGCTGGAAGCGTGAAACCCCACCTCCCTGCCTCCCTGATGCAGGCTGGTTCATCTCTCCGACCCCAGGTCTCGCTGCCCCGTTGCACAGAAGCAGAAATCCGGCTCCGGAATAAATCACAGCTGTCTCCGAGGCCGGGTGAAGCGTTGGCTTTCCCTGGGCGAGCTGCCACCTCGTGATAGAGCAGATCCTGCCTCCAAGGCGAGAGACCCTGAGCTGTTGCTCCTTGGGAAGCCGGCCCGTTGATGAACCGTGTCAGTGACTAACATACGCCTTTAATTCCCCCTTCGTTCAGCAGACCCCTGCGGGAAGCATCACGTCCTTATGGAAGACGAGCGTGAGGCACCCAGAGATGTGTGCAGAGGCACTCGGATGCCTGGTAAATCACCGCAGACAGGCTGTAATAATCATGGCAGGTTCTAATTGCTCTGTCCTGGATATATATATATATATATGTATGGTAAAAGTTATTGCTTCAGTTGGTTATTCCAATGCAAAGGGCTGTTAGAGCAGGTCTGAGTTACTCCACAGGGATTTTCCTAACTGCCAGCTATTGCAAAGTCAGGAGAAGAGGGGATCTGAGCAGGAGCTGCTCTTGATGTTTCCTTTAAAATGTCCATTCCCTGAGCATGAAATGTTCCATATCAGATCCGTAGGGTTTTTTCAGGTCGATTGGTAGGTTTTGCCGGCGTTTGCACTCACACCCCTGAGGCTGTCAGCTCCGATCATGCACTGCCCGGCTCAGGGCTCACTGGCGATGGAGAAAATGTCTTGGTTTCCATCCAGTTCAGATCAAACTAATTAAGGAAAATAAAACACTTCCCTACAAGCCAAAGCCCCCCTTTCTGGTTGGCGTTTGATGTGAAGCTGCAGTTTTGGATCAGACCTGGGTGGGAGACCGTTAAGTGAATCACTTCAAGCTCCCTCTGATGGCTCCGGCCTTATTTTCTTATTTTTTTCTGGTTACTAGCACCTTGTAGGAAGCCAACCCTTCCCATCCCCTGCTAGAGGGATTCCTCGCTGCTTGGATTGGCATGTGCACATTGGCACATCCCTCAAGGACACATGGAGGTGTCCCAGAAGCAGGAGATCTGACCCATCATGGCATATTGACTAACGGCTACAGCAAGGGAGGGCAGCACGTCCCTCTTCTCAATAGAGCGACTAATTTTGAAGCACATTGGGGTACCCTGGACCTTGATTTTTCCACCCAAAAGGATCAACAAACCAGAACAGGGAAGAAAAAAAAAAAAAACGGCGCACATGAGATACTACCAACACCATCATCCTGACGCTAGAGCTTAAATTGGACATACCGTGAGCCATCTGGGACAGGGGACATGGCGGGATGGGGCATCTTCTTCTCTGCATGACTCCGAAATGCTCGGAGCTCCATGTTGGCTCTGACACTGGCTATTAAAGAGTTTCTGTCACTGCAGGATTGGCCCTGCAGCTCCCTGAGGGGCTGCCCCTGGCTCGACAGGGGGGTTCGTCCTCCAGCAAAGCTTACGGAAAAGGGCTGCAAGGTGGGAAGAGAGAGAACATTGGACATAGATGGATTTAAAAATAGTAGAGACAGAGGAGATGGGGTGGGGGAGATTCGGGAGCTGGCGGAGAGATGGGAGCACAGAGATCAAATTAGCACGCTGCAGGATTAATTTACACCCCGTTCCCATTCCGATGGCGAGACACCGGCCCTGGGCTGGGCTTTCCCCTGCAGAGACTCCCCCCATGCGCGTGGCTCTGCTGCCTCTGTCCCCATGGAGTTCCCCACTGAGCAGTGTCCAAACACGGTGCCCACCCGGCTCCACGATGTCCCCTTTCTGTGGAGCACCAGGTCCCAGCTAAACCCATCCAACGTCCCTCTCTGCAGAGCTCGGCGCTGGCAGGACCCTAAGTCTCGTCCACCGGGGAAGGTCTCTGCTGGCTGCCAGGAGCCGGGAGACCTGCTGCTGCCCTGGGCTGGGGGAATCCCCCTCATCCCACTCCACATAAATGGTAGGTTTAGATGAGATATTGGGAAGGAATTCTTGGCTGTGAGGGTGGTGAGCCCCTGGCCCAGGTTGCCCAGAGAAGCTGTGGCTGCCCCATCCCTGGAGGGGTTCAAGGCCAGGCTGGACGGGGCTTGGAGCAACCTGGTCTGGTGGGATGTGTCTCTCTCCAGGGCAGGGAGTTGGAACTGGATGATCTTTAAGGCCCTTTCTAACTCTAACCATTCTGTGATTCTATGATGTCCCATGTTATGGTCTCACTGCTCCCCCCACTGCCCAGCTTCTGCACCATCCCTCTGGGTGCATGGCAATCCCTGTCTCCAGCCTTCCCCTTCCTCAGTATGCCCCTCTGATGGATTGGGACTTTGGGACCAAGGAGGACAATTCGGGCAGTTGGTCTGCACTGCACAAACCCTGGGTGCCCCACAGCTGGTGGTGGCACAGGGCTCCCGTGGCTGTGTTGCCTGCAGAGCACAGCGTAAAGACCTCAGAGCCTCCGTTTGCAGGGAAGAGGTGTCTCTCCTTCCACTTGCCGTGGGAACGATGTTCTTCCAGACTAGTCCTCCCCAGTGCAAGGAGCGAGGAGATCAAAGAGCTGGCCAGGTCCAGGCAGTGGATGGGATTTGACCTTCCTGGTGCAGGAACCAGAGCTCTGGAACTCCTGGATGTTCACTGCTCCCTTCTTGGCCCTTCTGCAGAGGGGCTGATATTGCTGCCACCCATGGCTTTCTGCTTCAGCTCCTGGCCAAGGGCTGCCTGCAGAGTCCTGAGCAGTTCCTGCTCCCTGACCGCACTGTGTCACCCTGCCTGGTGGGTGAGTCACCAGGGACCCAGCACAAAGCCTCTGTCGTTTTGATACTGGTCAAGGATGGAGAAAATAAGTTATGTTCCCCTTCAAGGTCACCTGGACGGGGCTTTGAGCAACCTGTTCCAGTGGGAGGTGTCCCTGCCCAGGGCAGGGGGGTTGGAACTAGATGATCTTTAATGTCCCTTCCAACCCAAACCATTCTGTTACTCTATGATTTTATATGAGAGAGCTGCTCTAAGTCCCTCGTCTCCTACGCTGCTCCTGCAAGGTTCTCCTGCAGATCCCGGCTGCTCCCTGTCTCTCTTTCCCTGCCTCCATGCAAAAGCCACAAACAGTTTAGCGAGTCCTCAGGACAATAGGGATTTGGGCAATCTGGAGAACCCTCTTCCAGAGAAGAGGATCCTGCAGGTGCTTCAGAGAGAAGGAGGAGGACTCCCTCTTCCTGCCCTCTAGCAGAACAGCAGCATTGACCAAAGCTTTTTAAATGAAACCCGAAAGGACATACGGAATCTCCCAGCATGCTGCATGCTTGGTCTAGTGGGAGGTGTCCCTGCCCAGGGCATGGGGCTTGGAACAAGATGATCTTTAAGGTCCCTTCCAACTCAAACCATTCCATTCTATGATTCTATGCTGCTGGGGCACCCATTCGATGCTGCACAATTATTTGGGGTCCTCAGAATCTGAAGGGGCACGGGATTATCTATACTATCATTGCCTATTTTCTAGTGTTAACTCTAATAAATTACATTTTAAATAATACTCTGTGGGCTCTGAGTGTGTTTATTACCAGGATGAACCAGGAGAGAAGACGAATGCAGAGCCCTAAGGCATCGCTCACATCTGTGCCCCCGTCTGCTAGATGCTGGGCAGAAGGAACCCTAATTCATGGAAATCCACCCCATTACCCTAAAAATAAACTGATATTATAGCCAGGGGTCTTGCAGACAGGAGGACTGACCCCTGCTCACTGCTCAGGTGGGCTCTGAGAGTGCCCCCGATACATCACAGGGCACAATCTGCAGCAGAAGACAACGCTCCTGGGGAAAAATATCCTTCTGGATTCCCATCAGCCTGGGGCTAGTGCTTGCAGGGGGGGAGGAGAGCAGGCAGCCCCTCAGCAGTGTTGTCCCCCCAAACCTGTAGCATCAGAGCAGCATCTGTGGTTGCCCCCGACAGTGTCACCCTGCCAGAGCAGGTAGTGGCTGGGTGAGCGCCCTGCTCGCTTTAGCATCCCTCGTACTGGGGCGTCACAGGTCTGGCTGCCTCCTCCTGGGAAAGCCACCAGGGTGTGTTGTCCCCGAAGTGTCCCCGTAACCCGTGCGGCACCCTGCACCAACCGAACAGCACGTCAGGGAGTCCTGGAGGAGCGTCAGGGATGCTATAAGCGAGCACGGCTGGGAGATCAATCCGCAGAGAGCACAGCAATCCCACGCTCTTAAGTGGTGTTTCCATGCAGGCAAAGCCGGGTCCCTGCAAAATCAGCGCCTGTTCCTCCTCCCGCCAGGCTCCTCTCCAACATCAGCAAGAACGTCTGCTGACAACTAGATAAATACCACGATTCCTGCCACCAAGAATAATTTACCACCAGGCTGGCTACCCCAGGGAGGCTGAGAGCTCTCTTCCGTCACCGGGAGCCTGCAAGCGTTTGCAGAGCCAATGCACCGAGCAGCGATCTGACCCGAGCTTCAGGAATCAGCTAGAAAGGAGAAAGCCAAGGCAAGGACGTGAGAGCAGAGGACAGAAGAGAGGAGAGTCCCATGGAGAAGTAAGGCAAAGAAAATGTTCCCGGTGGAAACGTGGTGCATGCACCCATCTTCGCTTCATTTTTTTTTCCCCTCCTGGCCCCAGCCAGCCTTGTTTCTGCGCTTGGCTCATGAATACACATCCTTTAGGGTGCCACTGGCCCTAAAAATAGCCCCAGGGGCTCCTGCACCAGCCCGTGGCCCCTCTCATCCTGTGTCCCCCTGCTCAGGACCTCCGCTGTCACAGCACACCTCTGTTTTTCCAACCTGCACTAGTACAGGAGAGGCATAAATATTTCACACCGCACAGATAAACTGCAAAGGACATGGTTTAGTGGTGAACTTGGCAGCGTTAGGCTAACAACTGGACTTGATGATCGTAAAGGTCTTCTCCAACCTACACAATTCTATGATTCTCGTTCCTAATGTTTATACGAAACTTTGGTTACACGAGACAAAGACAAGCAGAAGTAAAACAAATGAGTCACAGCCACTGGTTTATGAAAAAAAAAATGCAGTTACAACTAAGTGAAGGAAAAAACTAAGCTTCAGGCAGCTCAAGACAAGTTAAGACAAAGCAGGACTGGCAGACCCCATTCCCAAGGTCCTACAAACCCAGCACAAATCTGGCAACCTGGCCCTGGCAGTGCCAATGCTACGTTTACTGGGCTACAGCACCCATAATGGTGAAGAAGGAGCCCACGTAAGACCTTCATCAGGTCTATGAATGCCTCGTGCTGGGTCCCTGGTGACTCACCCACTGGAGAGGGTGACGCAGTGGGGTTGGGTTGGAAGGGACCTTAAAGATCATCTAGTTCCAACCCCCCCTGCCCTGGGCAAGGACACCTTCTATAAGACCGGGTTGCTCAAAGCTCCATCCAACCTGGCCTTGAAGGGGAACATAGCTTATTTTCTCCATCCTTGACCAGTATCAAAACGACAGAGGCTTTGTGCTGGGTCCCTGGTGACTCACCCACCAGGCAGGGTGACACAGTGGGGTCAGGGAGCAGGAACTGCTCAGGACTCTGCAGGCAGCCCTTGGCCAGGAGCTGAAGCAGAAAGCCATGGGTGGCAGCAATATCAGCCCCTCTGCAGAAGGGCCAAGAAGGGAGCAGTGAACATCCAGGAGTTCCAGAGCTCTGGTTCCTGCACCAGGAAGGTCAAATCCCATCCACTGCCTGGACCTGGCCAGCTCTTTGATCTCCTCTCCTCCTCCATCAGGGAGTACTGGCCTACTGGCCTAGAAGAGCATCGTTCCCACAGCAAGTGGAAGGAGAGACACCTCTTCCCTGCAAACAGAGGCTCTGAGGTCTTTACGCTGTGCTCTGCAGGCAACACAGCCACGGGAGCTGATCCGCCACCATCTGTGGGGCATCCAGGAGTTGCTTGGTGGAGACCAACTGCCCGAATTGTCCTCCTTGGTCCCAAGGTCCCAATCCAGCAGAGGGGCACGCTGTGGAAGGGGAAAGCTGGAGACAGGGATTGCCATGCACCCAGAGGGATGGTGCAGAAGCTGGGCAGTGGGGGGAGCAGCGAGACCATAACATGGGACATAGAATCACAGAATGGTTAGAGTTGGAAAGGGCCTTAAAGATCATCCGGTTGCAACCCCCTGCCCTAGAGAGGGACACATCCCACCAGACCAGCTTGCTCCAAGCCCTGTCTAACCCGGCCTTGAACCCCTCCAGGGATGGGGCAGCCACAGCTTCTCTGGGCAACCTGGGCCAGGGGCTCACCGCCCTCACAGCCAAGAATTTCTTCCCAATATCTCATCTAAACCTACCATTTATGTGGAGTGGGATGAGGGGGTTTCCCCAGGCGAGGACAGCAGCAGGTCTCCCGACTCCTGGCAGCCAGCAGAGACCCTCCCCGGTGGACGAGACTTAGGGTCCTGCCAGCCCCGAGCTCTGCAGAGAGGGACGTTGGATGGGTTTAGCTGGGACCTGGTGCTCCACAGAAAGGGGACATCATGGAGCCGGGTGGGCACCGTGTTTGGACACTGCTCAGTGGGGAACCCCTCGGGGACAGAGGCAGCAGAGCCACGGGCATGGGGGGAGTCTCTGCAGGGGAAAGCCCAGCCCAGGGCCGGTGTCTCGCCATCGGAATGGGAACGGGGTGTAAATTAATCCTGCAGCGTGCTAATTTGATCTCTGTGCTCCCATCTCTCTGCCAGCTCCCGAATCTCCCCCACCCCATCTCCTCTGTCTCTACTATTTTTAAATCCATCTATTTTCCCTGGTCTCTCTTGCTTTGGTGCAGCCTTTTCCATACGCTTCACTGACACTTAGAGCCCGGAAAGTCCTCCTAAATATAATTGTTCTCCCAAGGGTCGGCAGCAGCTCAGCTGGGGATCAGAGAGAGCTCGGGGACAGCAGCACAGGAATTGTGCTGTTTCTTGTGGTTTTATGGCACTATTTGAAGTATGGGAATCTGTCAGCCATGGCAACACACAGCCAGAAGTGTATTCCCAGTGCAGGATTCAGGGCGTGGGATTGGGGCTGGAACAGGCAAGAGAAACCCTGGTGGCAGTCAAGGCTGGGGGAGGCTTTTGCCTTGATCTCACCCCGGAGGACAGCGATCGTGCCGGCCCAGGGAAGCAGGGGTGACACCAAGGCACACAATTTTCTGTTTATCTGAAGCAAGACAGCTGAGGTTCTCCAGCTAATGGGAAAACACAGGTGATGAGGTCCTACAGGACCTGCTGGAGAATAATAGAATGGTTCAGGTTGGAAGGGACCTTAATGATCATCCAGTTCCAACCCCCCTGCCCTGGGCAGGGACACCTCCCACCAGACCACCTTGCTCCAAGCCCCGTCCAACCTGGCCTTGAACCCCTCCAGGCATGGGGCAGCCACAGCTTCCCTTGGCAACCTATTCCAGTGTCTCACCACCCTCACAGGAAAGAATTTCTTCCTAATATCTCATCTAAATCTCCCCTCTTTCAGTTTAAAACCCTTCCCCCTCGTCCCATGGCTCCCCTCCCTCATCCAGAGTCCCTCCCCAGCTTTCCTGGAGCCCCTTGAGGGACTGGAAGGCGCTCGAAGGTCTTCGCGGAGCCTTCTCTTCTCTAGGCTGAACCCCCCCAACTCTCAGCCTGTCCTCACAGCAGAGGGGCTCCAGCCTTCGGAGCATCTCCGTGGCCTCCTCTGGACCAGTTCCAACATGTCCATGTCCTTCTTGTGCTGAGGACTTCAAAGCTGGTGCCATAATGTCTAGTGCTTCTCTGAAAGCTCATTTCCATGAGGATTTATTTGCACCAACACTACATCAGCCCTGTGATGCCCGAGATGGTTCCTGATGGGCTTTTTGCGTGTCTCCCCACCCTGCTGCCTGGTGGCCCACTGGCCACTTCACAGCCCCTTCCACGCAGTGGCCACAGACCTTCCTGCAGACGCTGTGGCTCAACCTGCCATCAGGAAAGCTTGAGGCAGGGGTGAATCGCTTGATTCAGAGGTACATGGTGAGTCAGTGGCAGAGGCCAGAGCAGATTCATCATGCATCCCATATTTTATGACCTTGCCTCCAGCAGATCCAATTATTCTATTAGCCGGAATTAGGGAGAAAATCATTGTTACATAGCTAATTCATCAAGACAGGCGCTGACATGGGGACTGAAGAGATTTCAGAATTTGGGGTGTGTTTGAAAAATGAAGACAAAAATGGGGGAAAACCAACTAAGCAGTTAGTTCTGATGCCTTTAATTTTTTCAAATTTTCTTTGTCTGAAAATGGTATTTGAGGCTACATTAAGCCCTTTTTTACTTCAGAAGAATAGTGAAACAAAAAAAAGAAACAAAACGTTGCCTTCAAATTAAGTGTTGTGGATTTCTCTTTTGGCTAGAAAATTGCCCCTTCTGACTTCATTTGTCCCAAATGAACAATGAATTTGATCTCCTGGAGATACCCTTGGGATTAAAAACTCCACTCTTCCCAAAGCTTTGCTTGTAACATCGGAGAGGGTTTGTGCATCTCCTCCACCATCAACAAAGCCCCATTTCTAGCAGGTAATTCTTCCCACCATGGGCACGTAGGAAACACCTAACATTTCGTTTTGAAAACCACATGAGTTGTGTAGGGTCATAATGTCCTACAGATACTTCCACCACCACTGAGGCCACTAAAACTTACTGTGCTTGGTTGTCTCCCTGGTTTGCAGAGGAGGGAGGAGAAAACAGCTTCATCCATACCCAGCATCCAATACCTGCCAACATCCAGCTGCTCATCACTCATCAGCCTCTTGCTCCAGACCAGTGAGTAGCCCCCCAGCAACCCCCACGTGGGTTCAGATTTCTGCATGCCCAGAGATGGGGCTGGCCCTACCCCAGGGGACCTGATTTTGTGACCTCGGTGACCACATCAGTGACTTCCCAGATGCGTGGGTGCTGCACACATCACTTTGCCTTTTTATTTTTATGAGGTTGGGTTAAGAGCTTTCCACCAATGTGGCAAGAGTGTACTGGAAATGTGAACCACCAGCTCTCAGGCACTGCTTTTTTAGCCTCTTCTCGCTGCTGCATTCACATGTTTACCCTTCTCCCCACTTGAGATCCAAACCTGCTTCTTTGTAAGGTGCCTCCCAGTTCGCCCCTCAATTCCCTACGGTGACCACCAAATGAATTAAACACAGGAGACCTTCCCAGCACGAAGACCAAGAAAAAGTTCTTCCTGATATCTAAACTAAATCTCCCCTCTTCCAGTTTGAAGCCATTACCCCTTGTCTTACCACGACATGCCCTTGTAAAAATCAAACCAGGAAATGTGGCATTGGATGGTATTCATGAATCAAGGTCAACAGGAGACACCGAACGTTACACATTTTCCTCTGCAAATCATAGAATCATAGAATGATTCGGGTTAGAAGGGACCTTAAAGATCACCCAGTTCCAACCCCATGCCCTGGGCAGGGACACCTCCCACCAGACCAGGTTCCTCCAAGCCCCGTCCAACCTGGCCTTGAACCCCTCCAGGGATGGGGCAGCCACAGCTTCTCTGGGCAACCTGGGCCAGGGGCTCACCACCCTCACAGCCAACAATTTCTGCCTCAGATCTCAGCTCAATCTCCCCTCTTGCAGTGTAAAACTGTTCTCCCTCATCCCATGGCTCCCCTCCCCAATCCAGAGTCCCTCCCCGCTTTCCTGGAGCCCCTTGAGGGACTGGAAGGGGCTCCAAGGTCCCCCTGGAGCCTTCTCTTCTCCAGGCTGAACAACCCCAACCCTCTCAGCCTGTCCTCATAACATAGGTGTTTCAGCCCTCTGATCATCTTTGTGGCCCTCTGCTGGACCCGTTCCAACAGGTCCATGTCCTTCTTGTGCTGAGGCCCCAGAGGTGGAGGCAGCACTGCAGGGGGGTCTCCCCCGAGCGGAGCAGAGGGGCAGAATGCCCCCCCTCGCCCTGCTGCCCACGCTGCTGGGGATGCAGCCCAGGCTGTGGGGGGGGTTCTGGGCTGCCAGCGCACATTGATGGCTCATGTTGAGCTTCTCTTCCACCAGCACCCCCAAGTCCTTCTCCTCAGGACTGCTCTCCATCCATTCTCCCCCCAACCTGGATTTGTGCCTGGGATTGCCATGACCCAGGTGCAGGACCTTGCACTTGGCCTGGTTGAACTTCATGAGGTTCGCATGGGCCCACCTCTCCAGCCTGTCCAGGTCCCTCTGGATGGCATCCCGTCCCTTCAGAATGTCTACTGCGCCACGCGGTCGACACAATCCCTCAACACAAATGTGCTCACTGGGAAAACAGATTCCCATGCCACTGCGATTTCCCACGTGGATGCTGTGTCTCTGAAGAGGTGCGACGGAGTTCTCCTGGAGAAGGACCATCAATGGAGTGCTTGTTAGGCGGGTTACAGCTCACAGACACAGCGCCAAAGGAGGCTGCTGGGGCAGGAACCATTTGTGGGCTTGAACAGAAACTGGGATTTTGGATCTGGAGATCTTCCAACTGTCTCCACCTGGAAGCAAAATTGCCTTGTTTACAAATTGTGCAATGCAGAAATCACAGTTACTCCATGATTTTGTGTGTCCAGCACACAGCTTTGCCATTGGACACTGCAGTCAACAATAACCACAGCTGGATATTACCATATCCTGTGGCCTTGGAAATTTAGGATTTGAGTCTTTCCCTTTAAATAAACTGCAGCCCTTGAGTCATGTCCTGAACTATTCAAAGCTCAGGAGCTGCCTTTCATTCTTTGCTGCTTCTTCTCTATGTTCGGGCAGCAAATGAGCTTGAAATAAATCCCAGCTGGATGGGGCTGAGCCAGATCCATGCAGGAGAGGAGAAGGACGGCTGTAAGAGGCTTCCATTCACACGTGTCTTTCTAACCACAGCCTCCCCCTGGGTACCAAACCAAGAGTGATCACAGGGAGATACAGGTCTTGTCGTCAACGCCAACAGAGTCCAGAAGTGCAAATGATTTTAAAGACTGAATCCAAGCCATTTGTGCATGGCTGGTAAACATCCAGCATCCCCCTGAAAGTAATCAGGAGTGAAACAACGGTCCTCATTCATCTACTCCTCCTACCCCACTTCTCCCATGCTTGCCCAACCACCTCTGCCCCACGCTGAACAAGAGACCTTGTGTGCAAAACCAAATTCATCAGCACCGATGCCTCCTCCAGTGTTGGAAACAGCCTGTCAGACCCCGGCTGCTATGCAAGAAATGTTTAATGTGCTGTGTGCGTTGGGCCAGGAGCATGAACGGTGCTGCCTTTGGGCAGCCCCATGCAAAGAGAGGCAGTTTGTGCATCTCCTCCTGCTGCGGGAAACAGGCAGGTCCTTGCTTAAAACAAAATTTGGGCATCCACATTGGAGAAGGGTCATGGATCATGGCCCCGGGGTGGTAGGGGCTATGAAAACACAAAGCAAAAGCTTGTTTCTGCCTGGCTTTTATGACAGACAGAAGGTGTGAGAGAAGACAAGGATACAGAGGGCTGCTCTGTGGCTGTGAGGACCATGTAGCCTGCCTGGCCATGAGATCCATCTCTGTTGGATAAGATTTGACCTGGAGTAATCAGGGGGGCTCAGTCTCGCTTAGGTACGGCTGGCAAAGAGCAGCTCGACATCTTGGGGTACCAGCCCTCCAGGCAGATCATCTGTCCAGGGAGCGAGAAGATGCCTATGTGACTCCCTATAAAGCACTCAGCATCCTTTTGGAGAAGGAATGCAGGACAAACCAGTAAAACCAGCATAGGACTCATGGTGCAGGATGCTTGGCCTCTGGTTCTGACCCAAACTTGCTCTCTGTGCCTCAGTTTCCCCAGATCTTAGGCCAGGACAATCAGCCTTGCCCAATTTCATAAAATGTTTGGACATCTGCAGGTGCAGATCTTCATATGCGATGAGTCAGATCATCCCTTGTGTGACTCAGCTCGCAGATGCTGAGCCCTGTATCACCGTGGCCATCTCCCATTGAACAGCTACAGGACCTCCCCTGCTCCAGGATCCGTGTTTACTATTCTTACTGCAGCAACACAGTCACAGACATCTCCCCAGCGCCTGACTATTCCCATAACTAACTACTTCTGTGAATTTCTAGACCCATTTGGGAAGACAAGGAAAAAACCCTTTCTAGATTAAATGCTTCTCATAGCAATAAAGGGGTGACTGCAACATATTCATCAGCGTGTTATGAATGAAAATAACCTCTGGCCTATGCAATGATGGAAAAGAGACAAAGGCCAGGGTGTATTTACCTGCAGTGGCCAAACTGCTGCCAATACCCACAGCAGTTAACTTCATAGAATCATAGAACGGTTAGAGTTGGAAGAGACCTTAAAGATCATCCAGTTCCAACCCCCTGCCCTGGGCAGGGACACCTCCCACCAGACCAGGTTGCTCCAAGCCCCGTCCAACCTGGCCTTGAACCCCTCCAGGGATGGGGCAGCCACAGCTTCTCTGGGCAACCTGGGCCAGGGGCTCACCGCCCTCACAGCCAAGAATTTCTGCCTAATATCTCATCTACATCTCCCCTCTTTCAGTGGAAAACCGTTCCCCCTTGTCCCATGGCTCCCCTCCCTCATCCAGAGTCCCTCCCCAGCTTTCCTGGAGCCCCTTGAGGGACTGGAAGGGGCTCCAAGGTCTCCGCGGAGCCTTCTCTTCTCCAGGCTGAACCCCCCCAACTCTCTCAGCCCGTCCTCCCAGCAGAGGGGCTCCAGCCCTCCCAGCATCTCCGGGGCCTCCTCTGGCCCCGCTCCAACAGCTCCGTGTCTCTCCTGTGCTGAGGCCCCAGAGCTGGAGGCAGCACTGCAGGGGGGTCTCCCCCGAGCGGAGCAGAGGGGCAGAATCCCCCCCCTCGCCCTGCTGC
The DNA here is from genome assembly GCF_963924245.1 of Chroicocephalus ridibundus. Classification (NCBI taxonomy): domain Eukaryota; kingdom Metazoa; phylum Chordata; class Aves; order Charadriiformes; family Laridae; genus Chroicocephalus; species Chroicocephalus ridibundus. Next base: position 8,317,275 of record NC_086284.1, read on the forward strand.
CCACGCTGCTGGGGACGCGCAGGAACAGCCAGAAGGCACTTCCACCCCTTCCATCCCATACCAGTTACCTGTCAAATCCTTCAGATTCACAGTGGCCAGGACACCAGCTGAGCATAACAGGACTCAGCACAGCCCAAACCCTGCAGGACTTGCTGTCTCCAATGGCCAGAGGGCAATTTGCGAGGAAGAAGCAAAGAAAAAAAAACCTTTGCCATGGCTGGATGTATTCTTTTTTGTGCTTTCAGTGAAGACGGCAGCAGCTGTGATTAATTCTAAAACGCAAAATAGAGAAAAGTTCATTGGACGATGGACAACTTTCCTCCCTGCAAGTTATAAAAGACGGAAAATGGAAATCTAACAGTGGTTTTCGCTACTAAAATCAGCATAATTCTCCCTGACGCATGAATGTGGCTCTGCAGCACCCGCAGCACCAACCCCGGCGCTCGGGCAGGGCAGAGATCTGACTCTGGAAAAGCCTTTAACATGTGGATGCAGCCCGTTGACATCTGGAGCTAAACCTTAGCGGCCCCTTCTAAAGATCACACTAGGCAGGCGTCGCTCTGCAAGAACGCATCAGGGTTGCATCATGTGGGCTCCTTGAATTTTCCAGAAATCCCGCCTGCCACCTCTTCCCTGCCAAGTTTTCACTGAAAGTCTATACGGTAGCGAGGTAACACACACTGCAATTCTCTGCTGGCGTATTTAAAACGGGCAGGAGAAATTTAGGCTAAGCGTAGTGCGTGGTTTTTGATGCATGGGGACATATGAAAAGTGTCGCTTCTTCCCAAGGGTCCTGCACACAGAACCAGCGTTCTGGTATATAGGGAACTTCGGGCAGACAGAAATGCCCGGTCAAACGTATTAAACGTGGTGTGTGATGCTATGTATCTGTCAGGCACTGCAAAATGACATCAAAAATGGCATTAAAGCAGCAAAAAGCACTAAAAAGCTTGGAAAGGCCAAATTAAGTTCAACTGGGTAACTTTCATAGAATCATAGAATCATCGAGGTTGGAGGGGACCTTTCAGGTCATTGAGTCCAACCATCAACCCAACAATGACAAACCCACCACTACCCCATGTCCCTCAGCACCACGTCTGCCCGGCTTTTAAATCCCTCCAGGGATGGCGACTCCACCACTGCCCTGGGCACCCTGGTCCAATGCTGGATAACCCTTTTTTGTGTAAAATTTTTTCCTAATATCCATCCTAAACCTCCCCTGGCACAATATCAGGCCATTTCCTCTTGTCCTATGGCCTGTTCCTTGGGAGAAGAGACCGACAGCCCCCCCAGCCACCCCCTCCTTTCAGGGGGCTGTAGAGAGTGAGAAGGTCTCCCCTCAGCCTCCTTTTCTCCAGGCTGAACACCCCCAGCTCCCTCAGCCGCTCCTCACAAGACTTGTGCTCCAGACCCCTCACCAGCTCCGGTGCCCTTCTCTGGACACGCTCCAGCACCTCAGTGGCTTTTCTGGAGTGAGGGGCCCAAAACTGGACACAGCACTCGAGGTGGGGTCAACCACTCCTGTGACACAGAGAGCAAAGAAACCCTCAAATGCTTTATCTCTGTTCTCATCAACATATAGAATCATAGAATCATAGGGTTGGAAGGGACCTCTGGAGATCATCTAGTCCAACCCCCCTGGCCAGACCATATGCACAATCCTCCACCAGCCGGTCCCCTTGCCTTGGAGACTGGTCTTTGCCTTTTGCAGATCCATCATCATGCAGATCCATGTCACGAGGGTTAAACTCCCTGACCAACATCAGACCTTCGCGAAGGGACCTGATCCCTGTGCCGTTCGCTTCCCATGGGGGTGCACTGTGGCATCCCAAGCAAAGATGCAGCAACTCCCATCTAGACACAAACTGGTTTGGTCCCACCAGATGAGCACAAGGTCACCAGGGCTGGGGCAACCAAGAGCGTGTGGTCCCTGGACCCTGGGAAGGATGAAGCCCCTTCTCCTGTTGTATCTCTCTGGGCAGCTTTTCTGTTGTCTGTGTAAGAGTGGAAAAGAAGAAGAGGCTTCCAAGCCCCTTCCTAAGCATCCTTTTGCTTACATATCCGCAGCACGTGGGCGATGAGAAATATACACGCCGTTTGCTCCGGCTGGACCGCTGCCCGGTGCCGGGGGGGGGATGCTGAGCCTGGCGTGTCTTTCCTCAGATTCCTCTCTCCTTTCCTCCTTCCCACCCTTCAAACTGCTGCACCAAGCCCACAAGGCAGCCAACCCACCAGCCCCAGCCCTGTCCTGCATTCAGCTCCCCCCACCCCCCCCCGCCCCCATCCCATCAGCATCGCCAGTGGCAGCTTTGGGGACCCAGTTTCCAACAGCCGAGCCAACTTTGAGGGACACGGGTTATGACGGGTGAGACGGGCAGTTGTGTATCTACACACACGTGGGCATGTGCATGCATCCACACGCATCCACAGGCACCCACAGGCACCCACACGCACCCACACGCACCCACACGCATGCACACGTTGAACCCACCCCGCTGCCCGCCCCAGCTCTGTGCTGGAAACCGAAGATTGGCTGGCGGAGGATTTCTCTCTCCAAACAAGGGTCGGTTTTAGGGGCGTTTCTGTTCCCTCAGCTGGCTCCAGAAGAAACGGTTTCTTTTTACATCCCGTTTCCTTAGAAGAGGCCTGAAACGTTGCTGCGCTGCTGGGGGCGGGGGGCGGGGGGGCGGGTTGGATGTAGGTCTGCGCCTCCTCTCAGCTTTCTGACAGCTTCAACCAAATTTAAAGGAGAGGCAGAGAGCTCAAACCCTTTTTTAAGTTCCTATATGCTTCTTGAAATCAGGCAGCCAGGAAGAGCTTTAACGTCTCAGCGGACGGGAGCTCAGCTTTTAACGAGCCATCAGAGATTCCTCCCCGCAACCCCCGCTCCGAGCAGACCGGCCTCCCCGCTCCTGGGGCTTCTCTGCTCCTATTTTTTAATAAAGGGTCAAAAACGGGAAATGGCTCGTTCCTCGCTGCCTGCCTCGGGCTCCTCACCGTGGGGAAACCGAGGCTACGGCACCCCGAATGATTGCTCTCACCCGGCCCTGCCAGCCGGCCCTTGGCACGGCCCCGGCCTCCGTGGCTGAAAAACTCACCACTTTCTTTCTCTTTTGGTTAACTTTCGGGTGGATCCAGACGGTCCCGAGTCACCGCGAGGCAGAAGGGAGGGGGTGAGGAGCGCGTATCACCAGTCCAGCCAGTTTGGAAGGGGTATCCCCGGGGTGCTGTTGGTTTGCCACGACCTCAAACCAGAGCTCCTGTATCAGTGTAGAAAGAGCATGGGACCCAGCGGCCACCCGGGGATGCCAAACCCTTGCCCCCAAGCTGTGGCTGTCCGCAAGGATCCCATCTCCTCCCCTCATCGCTCCCGGGAAGGTATGGGATGCAGCGGTTTGCAATCCGACCTGCCGTCACCCGTGCTGGACCTCCGCCGAGGTCCCGGAGATGCCATTCTTTCCACCCGAAAGCACCGGAGGAATTTCCCCACCACCACCCACCACCACCCCCCCGCCCCGCCTCGACATGTTGGCAGGAGGACCCTGTGGATTTTGAACTTTCCTCTGGGAGTATTAAACAGGGATTACAAACTGGGATCAGGGGAGTCTCGCTCCTCTGTGCCCTGTGGGAAAGCGGCAGCTGGGGCCCCGCTAACCTGTCGCTCCTTGTTCGCGCACCACGGCATGCCGGCGCGATACCGTGGATGGAGAATTCCCTCTCTTCCAGGGAAATCGTGGGGTTTTTCCCTCTTCCTTTTTCTCCTCCATCACATCTGCTGAGGGAGCAAAAGCTGAGCGGTGCTTTGCAGGGGATGTGCGCATCCATGGGCTGACTTTGCACCTTTAGGGCATATGCAGCCACCCTGTGACCTCCCAGAAAGCCAGGGGCCGGCTCTGGGCACAGCAGGCTAGCAGAGATGAGTTTTGGCTCGTCACTGCTGCAGACGAGACAGGCCAGGGCACAGATCCACGGGAAGCTCAAGCCCTTTCAGCTTCGCTGCCGTCCTTTGTGCGCTCTCTGTTCAGACAAAGCTGCTCCCTTCCAGCTCCAGCCAAACCGGGACCCCGGCACGGCTGCCAGCCCTGCGATTCCGAGCCATCGCTGCCTGCAAAGCCAAAACTCCGTGACGCCCTGAGCTGCGCGGATGAGTTCAGGGCGGCAAAGGAGGATGTGCGCTTGCAGCCCAGAAGGCCAGTCGCATCCTGGGCTGCATCAAAAGAAGCGTGGACAGCAGATCCGGAGAGGGGATTCCCCCCCTCTACTCTGCTCTCGTGAGACCCCACCTGGAGTGCTGCGTCCAGCTCTGGAGCCCTCAGCACAAGGAGGACATGGAGCTGTTGGAGTGGGGCCAGCGGAGGCCACAAAGATGATCAAAGGGCTGGAGCCCCTCTGCTGTGAGGACAGGCTGAGAGAGTTGGGGTTGTTCAGCCTGAAGAACAGAAGGCTCCGGGGAGACCTTAGAGCCCCTTCCAGTCCCTGAAGGGGGCCTACAGGAAAGCTGGGGAGGGGCTGTTTGCGAGGGCATGCAGCCACAGGACGAGGGGCAATGGTTTAAACTAGAGCAGGGCAGGTTTAGATCAGACATTAGGAAGAAGTTCTTCACAATGAGGGTGGTGAGACACTGGCCCAGGTTGCCCAGAGAGGTGGTGGAGGCCCCATCCCTGGAGACATTCAAGGCCAGGCTTCATGAGGCTCTGAGCAACCTGGTCTAGTTGAAGATGTCCCTGCTCATTGCAGGGGGGTTGGACTAGATGGCCTTTAAAGGTCCCTTCCAACCCAACACGTTCTGTGATTCCATGATGTTGCAAGGGGAACATTAAAGCACCAATCCTGAACTTGCCCTTGAGCTGAGCAGAGAAGCAGAATCCCCCCCAAAAGCCTTTGCATGTGGGTACCCGGAGGAGCAGGCGAGCTCTGACTAGCTCTGGATGGGGAAACTCTCACGCAAATCACGCTTGATTTGCCTGGAGGCGAAGTCGTGGTGATTGAGTGCTACTGGGAACTCGCCTGAGACTGGAGTCGTACTGGTTGCTGCCGTCCCCAGCTCATCAGATGGCTCTGGGAGATGACCTCAGGCTGGATCCCTCCATCAGCCACGGCTGCTTCCAGGCTTCCTCCAGACCCATTTGCTCTGGTCTGGGGAGAGATTTGGCTGATGAAACTGAGCCACGCACACACGGGTTCCTCTTCAATCCCAGTGATAACATTGCTCCTGGGATTGAGAGATGGTTTTGGGGGGGAGGTTGAACTGGTTTGAGAAGGTTTGAGCTGCCCTACGGAGGGTTTCTTTAAGGCTGGTTCACCTTCTCTGTCCATTCCTGCTCATTAGGTGAGAAAACGATGCCCAGCAGATGCGGGCAGGAGAAGTGAGAAGCGGTGCAGAGGCAGGGAAGCATTCACATCAGTGCTGCCTTCGTCTCACCCTTGCAGGCAGGTGAGATAACGCTGTCACCAGGATGGGGGACAGGATGGGGACATGTAAATTTGGGAATTTGACTGTATCAAGGATTCTCCCAGGCCTGTTGCATCCTCTGCAGGAAAAGTAGATGCTACAAGGAGGACCAGTATCACCCTTGCTGCCCCCACTGTGATCTTTGCAGGTCCCATGGATTTTAGTCCTCCAAGACCTAATCCTGCCATGGGCTGTGCTTCCTCCACGAGATGTTCAACACCAGGATGGCTTCTCAGCTGCTCTTCAGTGCCAGACCCACACTGGCTCTGAGCATCCCTGTCTTCCTACCCTGCAGCACAGAGAAACCCCAGAGGTAAATGAGTGACCCAGAGAGGGAGGTGAGGCTCAAACTCTGAGGCTTGTAAGGACATAAAAAACGTCCTTTTTGTTTGGGCCCCTCACTCCAGAAAAACCACTGAGGTGCTGGAGTGTGTCCAGAGAAGGGCACCGGAGCTGGTGAGGGGTCTGGAGCACAAGTCTGGTGAGGAGCGGCTGAGGGAGCTGGGGGTGTTCAGCCTGGAGAAAAGGAGGCTGAGGGGAGACCTTCTCGCTCTCTGCAACTCCCTGAAAGGAGGGGGTAGCCAGGGGGGGTCGGGCTCTTCTACCAAGGAACAGGCGATAGGACAAGAGGAAACGGCCTCAAGTTGCACGAAGGGAGGTTTAGGATGGGTATTAGGAAAAATTTTGACAATGAAAGGTTTATTAATAATTGGAAGAGGCTGCCCAGGGAAGCAGTGGAGTCACCATCCCTGGAGGGATTCAAAAGATGGGTAGACATAGTGCTCAGAGATATAGTTTAGATTAGTGATGGTTTTTGTCAAGAGTTAGGTTGATGGTTGGACTCGATGATCTGAAAGATCCCCTCCAACCTAGGCAACTTTATGATTCTATGATTCTATGTCCTACTACGCCAGCGTGGTCCATCTAGCTCTGCTCCACCAGCGACCATGGGAGAGACAAGCACCATTAGGGACCTCTGGAGACCATCCAGTCCAACCCCCTGCCAGAACAGGGTCACCAAGAGCAGGTGGCACAGGAACGCGTCCAGGCGGGTTTGGAATGTCTCCAGAGACGGAGACTCCACCACCTCTCTGGGCAACCTGTGCCAGGGCTCTGCCACCCTCACAGGAAAGAAGTTCCTCCTCATGTTGAGATGGAACTTCCTATGGTCAAGTTTGTGCCTGTTACCCCTTGTCCTGTCACTGGGCACCACTGAGAAGAGCCTGGCCCCATCCTCCTGACAGCCACCCTTTCAGTATTTCTAAGCATTGATAAGATCCCCCTCAGTCGTCTTTTTTCCAGACTGAAGAGACCCAAATCCCTCAGCCTTTCTCCTTAAGAGAGGTGTTCCAGTCCCCTCATCATCTTGGTAGCCCTTTGCTGTCCCCTCTCCAGCAGTTCCCTGTCCTTCTCCTGCTAGCCTCTACCCAGCTCCGTGCTCTTAACCGTGGGATCCGGTGAACAGCTTTAATCCCCTGAGAGATACAAGAAGGGACTAAGAATCTCTGCTCTACAAACTGCCCTCGTGCCTAGCCTTGCTACAGACCGTGCTTGATCCTGCAACGCAGAAATCCCGCACCAGCACTGCCTCACAGCAGCTTAGAAGACGCCAGATTCTGGCACTGATACAGGAAAAACAAGGGTCAGTCTCCTGGGTCGCTGCAGCCTACAGGAAAGGGTAGATGTGCAAAGCTGACAGAGTTTATATTTAAAAAGTTGTGTCCAAAGAGCCTGCTAAGACTGCAGATTTTGCTTTCATTTGCTTTTGGAGAAATAGAACGCTCCTTTAATATATAATCAAGTGAATTAGCAACACTGCTTCAAATACCACAAGCCAAACAACCACGACAGCATCGGTCCAGATGTTTTACAGCTGGGCAGGGGCTGTTTACCGCAGGGCTGGGTGTAGGATTCCCAATACCAGTCGGATTTCACTGTCCTCCACCCCAGCAGCTCCCCTGCACCCGGCCCAGGCGCTGCCACAACAGGCTGCAAATCTCGGCTCCTTTTGCCGGGGCGTGTAGGATCGGACCCGTATCACAGACTGTTCGGGGTGGCGTTTTTTTTTTTTTTTAATTAAAGTGTGTTACAGCTCGGTAGATCCGCAGCCCCCTAAAATTGGCTCCCCGGGGAGCAAAACCCGCGCTGGAAATAACTCTCCACAAAAGAAATGCAAGTTTTGTCCTGCCTTTGAAAGCTGGGCGGCTGGAAGGGGAGGAGTCGTGGCTGGAGAAGTGGATGTGTCTTTTGGCAGCTGGGCCCTCTCATTACAGGAGCGGAGAAGACGGAAGAAGGCAACTCCCAGTATCGCTCCCCCTTCCCGGTCCTCTTCCCCATCCCACCGCTGTAGGATCTCCAACGTGGCACTGTGGGGGCTGGGAACGCCGGCCAGTCCCATTGCGCTTGGAAATCGCTCCGTAGCCACAGAAATCTCCCCCTGCAACGCAGATCGGCCCCGTTCCTAGCAATTTCGCCCTGGAAAATACGTTCACGGTCAAGATGGAGCCGTTCGCTGACATTTGGGTAGATTTTACTCATTTTCCGCACATTCACATCCTGAAGCCCCGCGGATTTATTGTGGCCGTCTTAGAGCAACGCACTCGGGATTGTGTTGCCTGGGGGGGTGTGAATTAGTGGTGTGGGATAGTTACGACAGCAGGAATAGGGGGGAACCTACATCTAAAAATCAGGCAAAAATTGAAATATCTTTACGCTGGGCTGCCTGTCCTCAAACACAAAGAACTGTTTTATTCAGCTCCAGATTCCCGTTATTGAGGCAAAGTCCTTCCAAAGGACCGAAGCGCAAAGCCCTGCGCTCGTGTCAAAGGAGTTTGGTGCTGGGATGCACTGAAAGAGGCCGAGATTAAAAGTTTTAGAGTTTATTTTAAATTTCACTAGGAAGGAAAAAAAAAATAAAAATAAGATCTTACATGGGAAGTAATTACGCAGAAGGGTTTGAAGGTGGAGCAATTCAGAGCATGGCAGAGAAAACCAGCTGGCGGTGGAAGTTTAAAGGCGCTTTCCTCATTTCTCAGCTGGTCCATGCTGCTGGTACAGACCAGTAACGTTTCGCCGGCGTATCGATTGTTTCCTACTCGCAAATCCATTTTTTTGCCATGGCAACGTAGTAAGAAAGCCAAGATTGCGCTATAAAAAACCCCGGGGCCACATTCTGATCACTTAATTATGCAGACACAAAGCCAAGAAAATTCCTCCAAAAGTACACGAGGGTACACGAAAATAAGGTGCTCGAGGTACTTCAAACCTCTCTCCCCCACTGAATCCCTCCCAGAAGAGAGCTGATGGCTGAATGTCACCGCTGTGAAGCCATTAAGACAGTTTAGGCATCTTATCATTAAAAACCGCGGCAAAAGGTACCTGCTGGAATGCGAAACGCCCAGGGAAGATGTCAGTTGGAAACGTGTTTTGTTCGGGTATTTCTTTCTCCACGCACACTGCTGAAAAGCAAAAAAAAAAAAAAAAAAAAAAAAAAAAAATTGAAATAAATCACACAGAGCTAGAAGCCATCAGGCGTCCGGAATGACTTCACGCTCGGCACCCAAGAGGTCGCCCAGTGAGTAAGACCCTTTTGGTGCTTTTCCCCTCTAACAGCTTTCGTGAGATTACACCGCCCGGATCAATCCAGCCCTAATAAAGGCTATGGGGACCGGGCGAATGGGACAATCTTTCGCACAGCCAGAAGCAAACACCCGGTGACCGGGACAAACCTCCCGTTATCTGCTACCGGGGTTATCAAGGTCTTCTTGCCACAAACCGCGCCGTGAGCGGAATCAGCGTAGAAACACACGTTTCGTTCTGTTCTGAAGAGATCTGGGGAGCTGGTTTATTGCAGCTGGTGGAGAGTCTTGTACAGGGAGGGCTCAAAGACCTCCCCTCATTGAATCATAGGACCATAGAACTGCCTAGGTTGGAAAAGACCCTTCAGATCATCGAGTCCAACCACCAACCTAACTCTGACAAAGCCACCACTACCCCATGTCCCTCAGCACCACGTCTGCCCGGCTTTTAAATCCCTCCAGCGATGGCGACTCCACCACTGCCCTGGGCAGCCTCTTCCAATGCGTGATAACCCTTTCGGGGGAAGAAATTTTTCCTAATATCCATCCTAAACCTCCCCTGGCGCAACTTGAGGCCGTTTCCTCCTGTCCTATTGCCTGTTCCTTGGGAGATCAACACAGGTGTGGAGTCATGGCATCATCTGAATGGTTTAGACAGAATAAAGATGTCCCTTTTTGATGCCGTCTTCTAGAATTACTGGACTGATGCTGTGTGGGGGCATGGACAGTGGAAAAACGCGATGATCCGAGTGCAAGGCACTTGGAAGATGCTGACTCAGGTCTCTGAGCAGAATATTCAAAGCCAGAAGACCATAGTTTTCTATAAAAAGAAAACTGCTCAGCCCCCCTGCCTTCTGAAGGAAGCAGAGAAACTTGCAGACCAAAACCAGCATCAAAAAGGGGGTAAAAATGAAATTACATGATGATTAAAATCAAGGGAATCATAGAATGGTTAGAGTTGGAAAGGACCTTAAAGACCATCCAGTGCCACCCCCTGCCCTGGGCAGGGACACCTCCCACTAGACCAGGTTGCTCCAAGCCCCGTCCAACCTGGCCTTGAACCCCTCCAGGGATGGGGCAGCCACAGCTTCTCTGGGCAACCTGGGCCAGGGGCTCACCACCCTCACAGCCAAGAATTTCTTCCTAATATCTCATCTAAATCTCCCCTCTTCCAGTTTAAAACCGCTGCCCCTTGTCCTGTCATCACGCTCCCCGATAAAGACATCAGTTAAGACGCAGACGTCAGTTAAACAACACGAAGAGGCAGCATCCTCCTGCTAACGTGGTAACCATCAGTGAGGACGGTGCTTAATTCCTGCTTAATACCTAGAATATCACTAAATCCCAAGCTTGCCATTAAAAAAAAAATAAAAAATCCAATGCCGGCTTAAAATGTGACAGGGTTGAAACCGAGCGGCGTTCAATACTCGTGACTCAGCGCAGAAACTTCTCTGTGGCACATACTTTGCTGGGAGCCAGCGCTCTCAGCCAGGCAGTCTGGCCTCAGGCGACGTCAGCATTTAACTCCTTCAACGTTACTTTGGGGCTCCAAATATTTGCTGCCATAATGCCTTTCTAAACTGCGTAAGTTTGCCAGACGTGCGGATTTCTGCCACCGTGTCATGCTCCAGTGAAGAACAGACCCCAACAGACCTGCTTATCTCACACCTACAGTGCGGGGGGACAAATTTGGAAGTATGGAAGATGCGATGGGTAAGGGATTCCCCACTCCACCAGCCCAGCTGCTGGGGAAAAGGAGAGGTGGGTGTCAGTGCAGGTGGGGAGATGGATGGAAAACCAGTGTCTGTGGGACAAGAAGCTCAACATGAGCCGTCAATGTGCGCTGGCAGCACAGAAACCCCCCCGCACCCTGGGCTGCATCCCCAGCAGCGTGGGCAGCAGGGCGAGGGGGGGGATTCTGCCCCTCTGCTCCGCTCGGGGGAGACCCCCCTGCAGTGCTGCCTCCAGCTCTGGGGCCTCAGCACAGGAGAGACACGGAGCTGCTGGAGCAGGGCCAGAGGAGGCCCCGGAGATGCTGGGAGGGCTGGAGCCCCTCTGCTGGGAGGACAGGCTGAGAGAGCTGGGGGGGTTCAGCCTGGAGAAGAGAAGGCTCCGTGGAGACCTTGGAGCCCCTTCCAGTCCCTCAAGGGGCTCCAGGAAAGCTGGGGAGGGACTCTGGATGAGGGAGGGGAGCCATGGGACGAGGGGGAAGGGTTTTCCACTGCAAGAGGGGAGATTGGGCTGAGATCTCAGGCAGAAATTCTTGGCTGTGAGGGCGGTGAGCCCCTGGCCCAGGTTGCCCAGAGAAGCTGTGGCTGCCCCATCCCTGGAGGGGTTCAAGGCCAGGTTGGCCGGGGCTTGGAGCAACCTGGTCTGGTGGGAGGTGTCCCTGCCCAGGGCAGGGGGGTGGAACTGGATGATCTTTAAAGTCCCATCCAACCCGTGCCATTCTGTGATCCAGCAACACGAGGAAGCTCTCCACCCGCCTGTAACTTGGCCATCAGGTCCCTGCAGCGCAAATGCAGGTCCTCTTGGGTACCACCGAACGGGGAGGGAAGTTTCAGATGTGGCTTGAACCAGGGGCAGATGTCACACATTCGCTGCCTGCGACTGCGCCCAGCGCGGCTGAAGCCCTTTGCAACCCCCCTGACTTCATGAAGGATTAAAAAAGAAAATAAATAAACCACCGGCCTCACGCACCAACAACCATCCAACCTCAAGAGGTGCCAGGAGGGGGGGGGGGGGGCGGGGGGAGGGGGGGGTCAGAGCCCCGTAAAAATGCAAAAGCAGCGTTTTGGCTTGGGAGAGCCTTCCACAGCCCGGCTGGGAGCAGGCAGGAGGAGGGACAAGGACGGACCAGGCGTGTCCCCCCCCCCCCCCCACAGCCCTCCGGACCCCCCCCTTGCAGCAGCAGCGGGCCCTGCCATTGGCGGCAGGGCCGGGAGGGCTTTATCGGATCCTCCCCTTCCTCTCCCTCCCCAGGCGTGGTTTTTGGTGGTTTTTTTTTTGGACTTCTTTTTTTTTTTTTTTTGGAGAGGGTTTTTTCCCAACTTTCCAGAAGTTTCTCCCCGGCCCCTTATATACCCCCTCCGCGGGACGGCGAGGTGCACAGGGCGACCGAGCAAAGCAGAGCCCCGGCCCCGCCGAAGGTAAAGGGATGGAAGGGAAGGGGGGGGGGGGGGATGGGGGGGATGGGGGGGATGGGGTGGTAGCCCCCGGCTCGCAGGACCGCTGCCAGGCGGGGTTGTGGCCAAGCTGAGATTGCGGCGGGCAGCTGGGTGTTATTTTGGGGTGCTGCATGCTGCTGGCTGGCCCCGTAGGGCTGGAAAGTCGGGGGGGGGGTAAGGGGGTGCATGGGCGGGAAGGGGGATGCATAGGGGAAAAGAGGTTGTATGGAGGAAAGGGGGTGCATGGGATAAGGGGGATGCATGGGGGGGAAAGGGGGTACATGGGATAAGGGGGGTGCATGGGGGGGAAAGGGGGTACATGGGATAAGGGGGATGCATGGGATAAGGGGGGTGCATGGGGGGGAAAGGGGGTACATGGGATAAGGGGGGTGCATGGGGGGGAAAGGGGGTACATGGGATAAGGGGGGTGCATGGGGGGGAAAGGGGGTGCATGGGATAAGGGGGGTGCATGGGGGGAAAGGGGGGTGCATGGGATAAGGGGGGTGCATGGGGGAAAAAGGGGGTGCCGGGCGGAGGACGCACGGGGGGGAAAAAAGGGGTTGTATGGGGGAAAGGGGGATGCTTGGAGGGGGGGAAAGGAGTTGTATGGGGGAAAGAGGGGTGCACGGGGGAAAAAAGGGGGTTCTATAGGGGGTAGACTGCATTGGGGTGGGTTTGGGGGATACGTGTAGGGTCCAGACTGCCCCACAGCTCTGGTTTTTTTTGAAGAAAAGACATTAGAAGATTTCCCCCCACACACACACACACACCCCCTCACCTCCAGTTGGCAGTGAAGCTGCCGCCCTGGTTTTGGCACCCAGGAGAAGCTTTCAGGGGGTGAAGAAAGAGAAGAGGGGGATGATAAGGGAAGCACCGACTTGGTCCAAGTGGTCCTGGAGCAGCCCTGGCTGGAGAAAGACTCCAGCCCCTGCTCCCGCCCAGCCTGGGAGCCTCCGGGACCCTGGCCACCAGCCCAGCGCGGGAGGGAGAGCTCTCCCTACAGCCTCCCCACCACCAAACTGACTAACCCTCTCCTTCTCCTGCCTTAACAAAGTGTCACGTCCCTCCGGTGACACGGAAATGGCCTTTTGCTTGCATTCCTTCATCCTGCGGCTTTGTCTTGGTCAACGGGAGAAATACAGTCCTCAAAGGGCTGCGTGCTTTGGAGGGGGTGCGTGCCTCTGGCTGGCTCTCGCGGGCGATGGCATCTCCAAATCCTGCCGGGAGAGCGGGTCCCCAACACCCCCGAGGAGGTCTGTGGGATGCCACGTTGGCACAGGGCGTCCCCTTGCAGGGCCGGGCTGTAGGAACACAGGAGAGGATGCTACTGGCTGCGCGTTCCCCTAAATTCCCTCTGTTTTCACCCCGGGTTATGAATTCTCAGCTGTAATCCAAGGATGGGCAAAATTTCTCTGTCTCGCCGCCGCGGGATGCGTCACCCATCGCAGCCCAGCCAAATTTCTCGCCAGTCTCTGAAGTAATAAACCTTTTTTAGGCTGAGGATGCAAGCGGCACAGGCCGCCCATTGCTCGCGAGAGAACTACTCCTTGTATCTGTTTTCTTTCAGAATGAAAAAGGCAAGCGTTGACCTCACTATGAAAGAGTTTCAAGGTATCTTTAGAAATAAAAGGGAAGAATAAAAAAGAAAAAACCCTCAGATTTTAATGCTGTCTGCACCTTAAAAAAAAATGTGTCAAGGGCAGTTTTGAGCCTGTTGCACAAGTTTTTGCTCTTAGGTAGCCGGGGATGGCTCTTCCTTCCAACGGAAGGCTTGCTCCCGAAAGGATTTTAGGATACAAATTGCCTCTCTCTCCGAGGCTACGTAATTCCCACTCTGGCAAAGGGTCCCCGGTGCAACTGCGCAGTCTCTTCCCTTCGGGCTATGTGCGTGTTTCCTTCCATATGTAATCCCGGCGGGCCCTTCGCTTCCTGCTCTGTTCGCTTTAACCCTGACGCTGCCCCATCGCAGCCCTTTCTTGTTTCCGCACGCAAGGAGCGACCTCCGAGGTTGGGTGGGAGGAGAGGACCAAGGAACGCAGCTCCGCCGTAGCCTTGGGCACGATGCAGCCTGTCAAGGAAAAGCTTTGGGTGTGAAGGTGAAATTTAAGCCCTGGGGATCTGCCATCAAGGAAGGTTTGCTGTGAGCAGCACGAAGTCAGGAGAGATGGAAAGTCTAGGGACAGGTTACGGCCTCCAAGGCAATACGGGGTGAGCTCCAAAAAGCTTTCAGGTACGGCGTTTAGGACTGGTCAGTCTGCAGATTTATCGAGGGTAGTAGCTCAGAGCCCTCACTGGGGATGGGTGCACCCACGTTGTGATGAGATGCATCTACCTAACGCATGAACGTATTGGGAAGGGGCTTTGCTGGAGGAAAGGATGGGTCCACCACCTTCCTCTGCCCCGGTACCTCCCTGGTGGGGCTGTACAGGCAAAATATAAGAGCTCACCAGACAGCGTTGGATCTTCTCAAGAGGCCTCCTCTGACTTAGGTTGGTGGAAGCTCATGTGCTCCATCTAGCGTCTAGAAAGCTGAGTGTTTGGGAACAGAGCTGGGGTCCCCAGAGAGGACTGTCCCTGCGGTACAATGGCCCTGGATGGATGGGCAGCACTGTGCTACATGGCCCTTGGGCAGCAGAAACATCCCGCTTTGAAGCTTTTCCTGACTAGGGCAGAGGTCTGACCTGCTACTCTGGGGACAAGAATATGTGTTGCTTTCTGTTCCCTGGCCCCTCCTTAAATCATTTGCTGTAGATGAACATATATAGTAAAATCGCTGAAAAAGGAAGTTTTCATTTAAAGTGCACAGGCTCTGCATGCCAGAGTGCAGCCTGGTCTCTTGAGGATTAATTGTTGCCCAGTGTGGACTTGGCATTGTTGTACCCCAAGCGAAGCGTTGATGCTCTATCACTGGAGCCTAGAAGTGGGTTTCACTGGAAGAACCCCTGGGGTCTCTGAATTCTCCAGCATGGGCTTGACTCATGGTGAGCTCTTCTTGCCCAGCAGGTCCTCAGAGGTGGCTGGTGCTGCCGAAACCATGTGGATTAGTCTGGTGCTTGCCTTCTGCGGCCTCGCTGCAGCCGTACCCTCGGAGGACAGGAAGCTGAGCGACAAGGCAACGACGTTGGCTGACCGCAGCACGACGCTGGCCTTCAACCTCTACCATGCCATGGCGAAAGACAAGAACATGGAGAACATCCTGCTGTCCCCCGTGGTCGTGGCCTCTTCCCTCGGCCTCGTGTCGCTCGGGGGCAAGGCCACAACTGCCTCCCAAGCCAAGGCAGTGCTCAGCGCGGACAAACTGAATGATGACTACGTGCACAGCGGGTTGTCCGAGCTCCTGAACGAGGTCAGCAACAGCACAGCCCGCAACGTCACCTGGAAGATCGGCAACCGCTTGTATGGCCCTGCCTCCATCAACTTTGCCGATGACTTTGTGAAGAACAGCAAGAAACACTACAACTACGAGCACTCCAAGATCAACTTCCGAGACAAGAGGAGTGCCCTGAAATCCATTAATGAGTGGGCGGCCCAGACCACGGATGGGAAACTCCCAGAGGTCACAAAAGACGTTGAGAAAACTGATGGGGCCCTCATCGTCAATGCCATGTTCTTCAAGCGTAAGTTCTACCTTCAATTCTTGATACAAGCCACTCAAAACCTAGTCTGAGCTAGGTTTTGGCAGCCCAAATGGGAAGGCGAACGCTGGGTGCGCTGGAGGCGTGCTCTTTTTTAGAGCGAGTAGTTAGGAACCGTGTATGAAATGATCACCCATGCCCTTCTCTTACAAGCTTTCTCTCTTCTGTAGCTCACTGGGATGAGAAGTTCCATCATAAGATGGTGGACAACCGTGGCTTCATGGTGACCCGTTCCTACACTGTGGGAGTTCCTATGATGCATCGCACGGGTAAGTTGCAAACCTCCTGCCCCATGTCAAGACCAGCTGGAGTTACACTCACTGATGCTCCGTTAACCCGGTTTTCCACCGACTGCTTCCAAGATTGTTTTGCCTCATGGGCAGAAAGCGAGCGAGAACAAAGCAGGGTGTGCTTGTTCTGCTGATTCTGTCTCCGTGTGAGCAGAGAGGATCCACCTCTACTCGATGGTACTTAACTGTTAGGAATAAATCTTAGCTCATCACGCAAATGAGAGCCGCAGTTTTGAGTTGTTGCCAACTCCAGTAACGCTGGGCCAGGTCCCAAAAGAGTGTTCAGACTCGCTTCCCTGGCTGGTCAGGGAAAGTCCAGGGTGAATTGACAACAAAGTTGTGGGTAGATTTGCCTCTGCTCCACATCTCACCATTTCCCGCTTCCGATTTCAAGGTCTCTACAATTACTATGATGATGAGACAGAGAAGCTCCAGGTGGTAGAGATGCCACTTGCTCACAAGCTCTCCAGCATGATCTTTATCATGCCAAACCACGTGGAGCCTCTGGAGAGGGTTGAGAAACTGCTGAACAGGGAGCAGCTAAAGACCTGGGCTGGCAAGATGAAGAAGAGATCAGTGGCCATCTCGCTGCCTAAAGTCGTCCTGGAAGTCAGCCACGACCTTCAGGTAAAGGAGGTCTTTAAAGAAAACAGTTGGGCCTTACAGTTCTTTGGGGTGGGAGAGAAGATAGTGGGACGATGCCCACCATCCTTTTTCCAGCAGCTAGCCTGACCATGGCTGGAAAGGATTGTGCTGTGTCGTCTCTGGGAGGGTTGCTGACCTCTTTTCTTCTCCTAGAAACACTTGGCTGATCTGGGCCTGACAGAAGCCATCGACAAAACCAAGGCTGACCTGTCAAAGATCTCTGGCAAGAAAGACCTTTACCTGTCCAATGTCTTCCACGCTGCTGCTCTTGAATGGGACACAGAAGGGAACCCTTATGATGCTGACATCTACGGCCGAGAGGAGATGAGGAACCCCAAGCTCTTCTACGCTGACCACCCCTTCATCTTCATGATCAAGGACAGTAAAACCAACTCCATTCTCTTCATCGGCAGGCTCGTGAGGCCCAAAGGGGACAAGATGCGTGATGAGTTGTAGTTAGTTTTGGTTTCGTTTGTTGGTTTTGTTTTTTTTTTTTTTTTTCCCAGAGCTTTGGTTTGTGTGTTTTTTAGTGGGGGACTTCAAAAAAGGGGAAACACTATTTTGTATCCTTCTCGAACTATGGGTGCTATTCAGACCAAGGTGCATTTTTGATGAGAAACCAGCATACACTTTACCTCACCCCAAAATACTTATTGCACAAACCCACCTCCAGAGAGGAACAAGGGCAGCCTGGCGCGAGAGGGTCACCAGGAGTGGAAGGGAACTGGCATGCACTGTCTCAGCCGCTGGCATCCTCAGCCAAGATGTTCAGGCTGATGCCTAGCTCTAGAGTTTAGCCTCCTGCTCGGTACCTTGCTGCTGCCCATCAGCCCTGCGAAGGCACAAGCCCTCCACCTTTCCATCTCCAATGCTTCTGCACGTTGAGCTCTGCCGCTTTTCTCCCCCTTGGCTGTGCTGTGCCGCACCACACCAGAGCTGCTGTGGTCGCTTGGCAGTTGTTCCTTCCTTCTCTCTTCTATCATTGGAGCACTAAGGGCCAATTCTGCGATGCAGTCCTCTCTATAGCCCTGGGAGCAGAGCAGGACTGTGACAGCACACAAGGATGGAGATCGTATGGAGTTGTGCCCTTCTGTCCTGCCTAACGCTGCTTTGGATGACTGTTAGGTGCTTCAGCTGCAGCAGGTCATCAGTTCCTGAGC
This sequence comes from Chroicocephalus ridibundus, assembly GCF_963924245.1. NCBI lineage: Eukaryota > Metazoa > Chordata > Aves > Charadriiformes > Laridae > Chroicocephalus > Chroicocephalus ridibundus. The sequence goes on from NC_086284.1 coordinate 8,335,202, forward strand.
TAGAACCCTCGCTGCAAAGCCAAGCGCAGCTTTCTTCAACGCTTCACAGAGAAGTGACTTAGGGGTGTCAGCAGAGAGGCCAAAGAGCAGATGGGCTTCTAGAAAGATAATCCTGAGGGCCCTTCAGCACTTGCATGACAGAAATGGCTGGGCTCCACCCCTCTGGGCATCAGCAAGGGGGCTCCTGGGACAACATCTGGAATTAAACATCCCATACCAGGCAAACGGAGGAAGTCCACTTCTCTTGGTGCTTCTGCATCAGCACATAGGGCTGGCAAAGAGACAGTTACCTCCCTGAAGGTTCTCCCAGTTATGACGAGGGCTGGTAGGTAACAGCTCCCAGGGCAGGCTAAGGGACTTCTGCTAGCTTCTCACGGGGAGGTGGATCAGGCTCGCTTCCGCTTTCTTCTTTAAATACAAAGCTTTAGAGCTGCCGTTACCTGACTTCCTAACGACTCTCTCTCTGAAGCTCCTCTCCGTGATACTTCAGCTCCCTGTTGGCTGACCTGGGTAAGGGCACGCTAAAAAACAAACGTATTTATACTTCTACTCGTATTTATATCCGATAATTAGCAAGATTCACAGCCCGCTCCAGCCTAGACTTGGAGGCTATTCCTGTCTTCTTCTCTTTAAGGGATATCATCAGGTTAAAATACTATTTAAAACTGGTAGGATCCCATGAGCATTGAAGCGTGTGTCAGGTAAGCCTTGCTACGCACTGAGAGACATCATACAGCAAGTAACGATAAGATGATTGAAATGAGAGAAATCTGTGCATCGCAATCTAAGCGCCAGTTACTTGGAACCAGCAAGGACAGCGATTGCGTTGCTTTTCTTCGTTTTCCCTGCCAACGTGCTTGCTGTCGGGTTGCTACGTAGAAGCCCAATACTGCATTTTCTCAGACCGTACACAGGACTATTTCCATTTATTTATTACTAAAGTCTCCTTATTAGGCGTTTCCTAGAAGCAAACACAGCAGCTTGCTCCCCCGAGTTTGACCCAGCCATGCCTTCTCCAGGTTTGCAAGGTTACACAAGTGCAGAAAAGCTCGTCTGCCCTAATTCCTATCCAAGCCAGCCGGAACGGGGGATTCTTCTCCTTAAGCCTCTTCCCAGATCATGTTCCCAGGTGCTTTTCCCCACTGCGTCGGGAGGTAGGAGGCCATCCAGAAGGATGTACCCAAATGCACAGGAAGCCTAAAGCCCAGTGTGTATGCGAGACAGGACCCGGTGAATCGGCGCACTGAAACCCACACGCTGTAGCACGTTATGGAGGATGGTGGGGGGGGGGGGTGGGTAAAAGGGGTGGGCAAGGCAAGAACACACTGTGGGATATTGTGAATTATTTGCATCATGTGGATGCAGGCGTCTGATGGCTTTTATTGTCTGTCCTTCTACCACACAGTGACAGTTGTATAATTTTGCAATAAAACTTTTTTCAATGAACCTCAGGCAGCCGTAGTCCCTTGCAAGGTTTGGGTGGAGACAATACTCTTTACAAGGTGCTCAGAGAGGTTCCTTGCTATCCTTAAATCTAATATACCTTTCTTAATCGGGTAATTAGGGACAAAAATTACACTTAATACACAACAGATGAATTCCCATGTCAGTCATGGGAAAGGAACACTGTTAGCAGGTCGGCTTCTCACTTCACTTTTAAATTTTTCTCCTGAAACTGCAAGAATTCAGCATCTTTACCTTCATAGGTAAAGGACCTACTGCCCTGCCCTGCCATTTAACAGAGCAGCAAATGGCTGTTAAAATAGGGCAGCATAGGAATAAGAAGTGAGCTGTAAGCCACAGGGACCAGCCTTCCCGAACATACAACCCAAAGCTTCTCTAGCTGGGATCCAATCGAGGGAAATGGAGGAAAAAGATCTTCAAGAACCTGCACCATCACTGTGTCCTCACAGCTAAATACGCCTTCCACAGCTGGAAAATCCAGCAGCATCAGACCCTGCTGGCCCCGTGTCCTTCGACTGCTGGAAAGGGGTTAACCCGCTCTCCATTCAGGCATGCAACCTTCTGCCACTCGGTCACAAGCAAAGCTAAAGCCTCGCTCTTTTTTTTTCCCCCCTGTGCCAAAAAAAGCACCTATCTGGGTCGGGCAGGCACACACGTCCGCTCCTCCCAGCTTGGAAAAGCACCAGGTGGTTGTCAGATCACAGTCTTTCACTGCACAAAATTACAGAAGCCATCTCCAGCACTAACCACAGCAGCCCAGCAACACCATCAACAGCAATACTGAAATAAGTTAAAAGCCTTCCAGAGCTCCTGAGCTCGTCCTACCCCCGGCTCATCTTGCAAGCAGCTTTAAACACTCATGTTTTTCATCCTAGGGAAGACAGCACCCTCAAGTCGTAGGAACTGAGAGAGGCCTCTACCTCCCCTTTAGCAGCTTCTTCAAACAGATCGTGGTGGTGGTGGTACACCCATGCAGGCTAGAAAGGTATTCAGTTCACACATGCAAACCTTGACCATTGAGATAATCCTCGATATTGTCCTCAGCTTCTCACACGATGGATCTAGCAAGAAGAAAGGTACAGCAATACCACTCTTAAACACACTTCTTACACACCTCTTGATCTTATGCACAAGCGACTAAACATCTCTTGATTCTACCAGTGACCAGCACCGAGAGAGGCTGATGGACTGGGCTGGAGGGCTTTAAAACCAGAAAGAAACTGCGCAACCTCCAGGAAAGCCAGCCCTCCCTGGAGGAGGGCAGGAGAAATTTCTAGCTGATCATTATCTAGCACATTGGAATGTTTTAAGAACTTAGACACAACGTGCAAGGCTTTGTGCTGCACGTCACTCTTCCATTGTGTCAGGCCTTCCAGCTTTCACATTTCCTGCTCCTAAAACTGACAAAGCTGGTGTCTCACCTTCTTTTTCTTCCCTCCAGAATTTTTTTCCAAATTCAAAATTATTTAAAAAAAAAATCAAAAACGAACGTTGGTATTACTTAACACTCAACACGTAAAAACATTTTTTTTAAAGCTTTCCACTGAAAGATGGGCACAGAAACCTGAAACCACTCATTCTCTTACGCCCTGAAAAGGCGCATCTGTCTCTGACACTTAACCAGCTTCCCAGACAGCACCCTGCCAGGCTGGGTTTCCAGGAAACCTGCCAGAGAAGCTGGGAACAGGAAGGCTGAGGCTCACACATCCATACACGCTGCCAGACAGACTAGTTCCCGACACCGTCAGTTTGAAATTCCAGTTCAGAAGTTGCCTGCCTAGCTCCTGCAGACAAGCTTCCTGAAAAAATGGAAATCTGGACATACAAGCTATTCCTAAGCAATACGTTTTGCAGATTTGTAAAATTTTTGTTAATGCAACAAACAGGTTCTGAATTTCTCGGTATCTGAACAAAACAAAGCCCTTGATCCTGTGTGCGTGATCTCTTACAATGTGCTTAAGTCTCTGCCCATTAGTGCACCAGACTTTTAAAAACACGCTGGGAAAGGAGCGGACACAACAAGAATCTCTGCCTGAAACTCAACCAAATGCTCAGTTCTGCTTCAGCTACAGGGCTTTAGCTTGACAGCAGCAAACAGCATCAAAAGTAATTCCTACAGCAACAGAACAGCAGTGAAAACACATCCCTGCCTACAGACTACGCATTTCAACAGCATAAGTAGCCTTGAAATCTGTTACCGACTTCAGGATCTACTTGTGTTACCCTACAGCTCATTAAAGCCAGTTATTACTACAGGGACAAATTAATGGACTGTCTAATCAAGCCTCAAAGGAAGACAAGTTTTTCCCCAATCACTTAAATACTTTTCCATCTGAAAGCTTAGGATAGAAGGTTTGAAATTAGGCATCTGCGCTTCCCTCCTCCCCCCAACTAATACGTAAATACCTGCTCAGAAGTTTGTCTCACTCCGCATCTCCGCCAACTGACGTTACCTGTCCCTAAGAGGAGCTATAACGTTCCTACTTGGTCTGCAGCCCTGAAAGTAACACACTGAACATCTTTTCAGTGACAAGGGAAGTGGATGTATAGAGGTGAAAAAGCATTTAGCAAAATATAGTAATACTTCAGTTGAAGCTGGGAAGGTATAAACTACTGCAACTGCTTTGGACACTGCTAAAAATACTCCCCCTTCTGGAAACCTTGGAGAAACAGACCGGTACATAAGTGAATAATTACCAGTACTACTTCAGTTTACGTGTAGTGTTATTCGCAGCCCCCTAAATACCAGATTGCTGCTCCAGCTCTACCTAGAACCCATCCTTTTGTCTCCACTTTGTTTAGATCAGGATCTGGTAAGTTCACTCCAGAAGGGTAACACAAGCTGGAAGAAACGTAACAGAATTCCCTCCATACCAAAGGCTGGGGGCAAGGCTTTCCTGGAATACATCTTGGTGGGGGGAAAAAAAAAAAAAAAGAAAAGCAAAAGAAAAGCACTTCCACAAACGCTGTCTTTTGTGATTTTATTAAGAGATGTTTTCAGGACAGTCAAGCTTCTGGTTGCAGATGTTACAAACCCTACAACAAAAAAAAAAAAACAAAATACCGAGTGAGATGGTGGCAAACCATTTCTCATAACCCTTCTCCTACCCAAAACTGTGAACAAAGAGGCTCCAAGAGTTCAAATCAAACAGCATCTCTCACTTCTTGCATTTTGGCCAATGATCCCCCTTTTCCCCACAGGCGCAGATCTTGCTAGCCAGCTTCTCTTGTTTCACTGCTGCCCTGCAAACTCCCTGAACCCTCCCTGTTCACACAAGGCCAGTCAGAAAACAACGCAGCCTGGCTTTCACTAGTAGCTATGTAAGTCTTCTGGAAAAGGCTTCAGGCCCTGTGCCTCCTTTGCTGCTCCGATCAGAGAGTGAGAAATACTTCTGAAAGCAGCAAGTTGCCCACTGTCACTGGGAACAAGCCAGAGCAGGTCTCAGACACCTTCACGCTATCAATTTCTGTCTTAGAAGCTCCTCGTTCAGGGAGACGGGATTTAAAACCTTGGTTATTTACTTACAAAACTAGCCTACGCGTTGTGCTCAATGCTACTGGCTTCCAAGTCTATCCCAAACCGGATCCCATGGCGGGGTATATGAGGAATATATAGCCTTTGCTGTCAATGGCACACTGGTAGCAGGTGGTAAAACGTAAAAACATCCAAGGCGTTGAACCCTCCTCAGATAAATTCCTAAGTCACTCAAATTGTGACCCAAGGTGCCCAAATCCATGCTGTAGAACACAACACGATCCAGGGCACTGGGACAAGGATATTTCCTTTCAGACTCGTCTTCACTGAAGGGTGTGCTTAGCTGGTTTGCAACGTGCCTTAAACCATGCCCCCTTCATCCAGGGCAACACTGTAAACTCAACCCAGTTCACCACTGCACCTGGTACAACACAGCAGCTTTTCTTCCCAGTATCCCAGCTACCTGACAGCTTTTTTACCTGACATGACACCTTTTCCACATGGATCCTCCCACCACTCGCAGGCACTTACCCCTCAGGCAGTGGGAACCGGCTGGGGCATGGCTGGCTGTTCTGGTTTGCCACCTTTCTGCTCTGAAATGGGGGTGGTGGGCAAGATCTCTTCTTTGGGTTCCACAATGCTGACGTGGTCTGGCAGGGGCTTTTTGGGGCCAATCTTTCCACTTGGGTCCCAAGGCAACATAATCTTTACTTTGATTCCCAGTACTCCTGCGAAGAGTGACAGAACAACACAGACATGCTCATTCAACACAAAATACCAAGCACACCTTCAGTAGGGACAAGACCCAGGGTTACGAAATACGCTTTTCTCCATCAAAAATATCTCCTGACAACACTGAAGAATGCAACCTGATTAACACAAATGCGCTATAGCTTAAAAATCTAATTACTGGGAATTTACACCCATGTATTTACCTTTATCCAATTCACTGCCATTGCTAACTGCAGCCTGGGACTACAATGAAAACGTGCCATACCCTTATGTCACGCTAATCCTCGTTTTAAACCCTGTCTTTCCTGGGAAAACGCAGCTCACTTTCCTAGGAAATTACACTGGGTTTTTCGCATCCCTTCTCAGACAAATGCCTCTAAATCATCCAATGAGTAGGATGTCTTGCCCAAGGCAGCATTAGCACAGCACCACAGAACGTGGCACTGAACAGGCTGCAATGACACAAGGACATCCCTTCTGACTCGTCATCGTATCATCACCGAAGGGAAGGTGGAGAATAGCTTTGCCTATGTTAGCATCCCTACATCAGGTGTTCTGCAATTAAGTAACCCACAGCCAACTGAGATGCACAAGTCATTCGTGTTTTACCAGGGGGAAGGACAAGTGTAAGCAGGCTTGGCTGGTTTAGCTGGGAAGACTTCACAGAACACAGCAATGGGAAAAAACTCTGAGACTCGCTTTTTCATAGGTCTTGCGGTACCATGTTCTGTCTGCCTAGGCCCTGGGAGTCAAGAAAGCCAGCATCCAAACTGACAATAGTTCTTGAACTTAGTCAAGAGGTGCTTCATTTCTAAATTGTTTTGCTACCAGCCCCAGAGGCCACAGCACACAAGTCAGTATCTGGAAAAGCAAATGACTTGGGATGACCACATAAAATTCTGCTGAAGGCCTCTTCTCCATTCCCCATTCCCATAACACAAATGCAAATTTGTGAAGTTCTACTTCAGATGTTAACGCGCATACTCCACAGTGAGAGTTTAGTCACAAAAGCCCAAGAAAACAACAGACGTTCAGAGTCACATCAACTAGCGGCAGCACAACGGAACCACTCTGCAAGATCAGTAGTGGGTGCACCAAATCACATGAGTTACCACCGCGCAGGTGGGAAACCTCCAACCTGCAGGCACGCGACACCAGGAGTTGAGACCTTCTGGCTCTGACAGAAGGAACCAACAGAGCTGCAAAGGGATCTGCATCCCAGCCACTCACCCTGCCGGAGAAGGACGTGACGCACGGCTGTGTCGACGTAGTAATTCACCGGGTCTCCGCTGTGGATCATCAAGCCATCCACAAACTTCATGGACTTGGCACGCTGACCTCGGAGCTTGCCGGACACAACCACCTCACAACCCTTGGCTCCGCTCTCCATGATGAAGCGGAGGACACCATAGCAGGCTCTGCAGGGAAAGAGCAGCAACAGCCACAGCGTTACTCCCACTCTGCCAAATGCACACGGTTCCGTGCAGGCATTTTACGACAATTTCAAGCACAGGCAACAACACTTCAACTTTTGTTTGTAAAAGCCTTCTGAACACACACCCGTGCAACCAAAGCTCTGTCAATGCTACGTAAAGCAGCAAAAATCTTTACGCCACTTCAGCACTGTTAAATCGAGCTTAACAAAACTCTCCTGACTCATGGGCCTCGTAAGATTGTGGCAACGGTGACAAATACACATTCTTTGTAACACAAAAGCAGCTCCCCAGCTGAAGGTGGCCAACACACTCTCGTCAGGACTGCAGCTCCTCATCCCTTCTCAGACAAATGCCTCTAAATCATTCAATGATGACAGGATGCTCCTGCTGAGGAACCACACGCAGCATCACAGAACATGACACTGCAGGGGTACCACAACAAGAGCCACCCACTTCTGACTCGTCATCTTATCATCACTGAAGGGATGTGAGACACAAGGCCACTGTCACCTGAACTCCAATTCAGTCAGAAGGCTTGAAATTGTGTTTCACTCTTACACCCATTTATTCACAAAGAAATAAACGCAAGCTTTATGCACACCAGTCAGACAACTTGCAATCTGATTTACTCTAAGACTTCAACTTTTACGCCTGAAATACATTTCCTAGCAATTACTATCAAAAGTAACTGTGTACTAAGCATAAAGCTTCTATACGGTAGAATTATCAAAAATATGAACTGCCCCCTCCAAGTGCAGCATTACTGGGTTAAATTTTCAAACTACAGGCAAAGTGGCAAGGAGTTTTTTTGAAATGGTATTTGAATCCCACATTTCCTCACTGTGCCATCACATTCAGCTTGCTCTACTCACCGACGCACTGCTAAACCTCCCAGAAGCTTGTACCGCAGGGACTCTGCCTGAGCGATTGCACACAGACCTCTCGTGGCCACCTTCTCGGCATAGAGCTACAAAGGAAAAGAAATCAACTTGGAAACAGGGCTGCATTTCAAGATACTTTTAGTTTAAAAGAACACAGGGGCTTCATACTACTCTATGCCCCATCCTCTACATCCAGTTCAGTCAGTCCTTCCACAATTACATGCAGAAACTTTATCCTCAGACACTACACTCCCTTAACTCCGTTGGTGCCTATTTCCTACACCTGGCAGAGCTAAGACACACTGATGACACTCCAAAGAAAGTCAGGAGACTATTAGAAGATGCATGGTGCAGTCTCAAAAAGCTGCTGCTTCAAACAGCCCTAAAACATTAGGTATCACTGGAGAGAGGTACCCAGACAACCACAAGAACCTGGTTTGAGACAGTTTTTACAATACCTCAGTTACGTAAGTCTGCTTAAGTATTAAAATCAAACCTAAGAAAAGATTTTATTTTTGAAAGCTGGGAGACCGAGGGGTATTAAATCTAACACATCCAAGAAACCAAAGTCTGATAGAAGCAGACACTCAAAATCACGCACACGATATTCCTAGAGCTGACAACTTACGATGCTCCCTGTGAGAGTTTGTGCCGTTGAGTACTTTTAAACATTTGCTGGAGATAACCAGCCATCTTCACTGTATAATGTGATCCAGCAACACTGGCCAAGCAGGAATAAATATGAGCACCACCGCAGGCCACGCTTTTCCCCCCACCCCTAATTTGTTTGAGAGGAAAGTACTAGTAAAGGCATCAGATTTCAAACATTAAAAGACCAGAAATTACTGGTGTATCACTTTACTGTCTATTTCATTACAGCATCGTACTTAAACTCAAAGATCCTTTTGCATCAAAACGGTTTCTTTATAAGGACAGATGCATTATGAACTCAATAAGGGTAACTGTAACACACGACACCCAAACATTATCATGCAGTCAGAACGCTTCTGATGTCAATACTGGTACAGCTGCATTCTCTATAAAATTTCTACAGATAAGTTTAAAAAGTTTTATCTGCATTCTTCTTGTTGGGAAATCAGAGAAAACCAGCCGAAGGTGACAGCATTCAAAATACACCAAACAGCAAAGCGTTTTGTATTTCAGTGCAAGGGTGTTTCGTGAGAACAGGTAAAACACGCCCCAAGTTATCTTGAAGTCAAACCGCCTTTCAGCTGACACCATCCAGACAGAGCACAAAGCTACCTGCACAACCCACTTACTATTGTTTTAACTGAGACAAATTTACCTCAACGCTTCCCTCAGGGAAGCCAAACCTCTTCTGCACGACAGCCGTCAGCTCCCGGATGCGGCGTCCCTTCTCGCCCAGGACATTCTGAGTTCTAGGAAAAAAAAATACAGTATGAGTGAGAAAAGTGTCTCCGAGTCTGCGCCTGTAACCACCTGAAGAGCTTCCAGCCTGAGTATCTAGCTTAGTTCAGGAGCTGTAATACTGCTGCATCGCTAAAAATCACTTCAGGATCTTTTTCCCAAGTAGCAGTAATAATATTTACCACTTTAAGCTTCACCTGCAGCAGCATCTCTTATAGCCTTGCACAGCACCTGTGAGTCAAGAGCAGCATCTCAGTTACCTGGTGGCAAGTATGATAATCTCAGTCCTGGTTGGAGTGACCCGGACTTCTACTCCGGAGTAGCCATCTTCAGCCAGTTCACGAGTCAGAAACTCATTCAGCTCAGCTTTGAAGATACCGTCAGCGACAAACTGAAAAAACAACCGGACCAAGTCAACCTCTGTTGAAGTGTTCAGCTTAAACGCAAGGTTTTCACAGGCTGAGTCTGGGTGCAATTCATCGCTGGGACCATCCTGCAGACGCTCCCCTCCACAGAGGGGAAGCAGCACCGGGGAGAAGTAAAAGCATCTTCCCTGAGGTTCCCAGAGACAATTCACTTCCAGCCTACACCACCGTCTGATCCACACCCTGCTACAGACACACTTCATGCTGAAGGCTGAAATCATAGCTCGTGGTGGTAGTTTGATTCCGTATGAATTTACATAAAATAATTAGAGGGGTCACATCCCTTTACCAGCCCCACAGGGGCCTGGTGCTAGGGCTCACACTTCCACCCTGACAGCGCACAGGCCCCAAGCTTCCCTTCCTCCCCAAGACAGCACCCTCCCGGCCTCGCTGACCTACAGAAAGGTAGAGTCACTAAACGCAAACTCTTTCCACTAAAAAAAAGAAAGGAAAAAGCATGGAAGTTCATCAGCTTCCAGCACCGCTCCGCGCCCCGCAGCACAACCACAGCCTGCTTCCCCTCTGCACACAAGCCCAGAGCCCTGTGCAAGCCCCATGAAAGGGCCGAGGGGGGGGGAAACCATGGTTCCCCTCAGCCCCGGGGGCCGCGCAAGACTCCCTGGCCCGCTCCCTCACCCCGGCCTCCCGCCGCCATGTTCCCCGCCGAGCCCCATCCGCCGCCATCCTCCCGCATCCGCCGTCATCCCCTCCCCGCCACCCCGCCCCGGCGAGGCCCGGAGTGGCCCCGGGTGCGACGCCGGCGATATGGAGGTCCCCCGCGGCCGCGTCCAGCCGGGACGCCGCCCTCACCTTGCGCTTCTTGGAGATCTGCACCGCCATCTTGAACCGCGCCGCCCGGCGGAAAGGAGGGGGCGGAGCTTCGGGGGACGGCTATATCCGCTGTCCGCCGCTCCCCATTGGGCCGGTGAGGTCACGTGGGGCGGCGGGCGGGGGCCGATGGGAAATGTAGTCTTCAGCGCGCCGCCATCTTGGGGTGGTTTAACCCTTCCGCTGTCAGGAAAATCCGCTGGGGATTTTCCGCCGGCCCAGGCTGCTGTGGGCGCCCACAGTCGGCGTTTAAACGGCTATAAAAGCGGTATAAACGGTCACAGGAGTTGGCAGCGAGGTAACTGACCCCTGTTTGCTACGCGGAGGCCCACTCCGGTGGTAAAGAGGCCCTCCCCTCATGGCCACCCCAGGTGTGAGGGGAGCACAGCTCGAGCGCTGGTGGGAGGCGAGGGGAGCAGCAGAGCCCCTCTCCTAACAGGCTGCTTCTGCCGTTTTAACCTTTTTTTCTTAGGCAGTCACAGACGAATCACAGAATGGCAGGGTTGGAAGGGACCTCTGGAGACCATCCAGTCCAACCCCCTGCCAGAGCAGGGTCACCCACAGCAGGTGGCACAGGAACGCGTCCAGGCGGGTTTGGAATGTCTCCAGAGATGGAGACTCCACCACCTCTCTGGGCAGCCTGTGCCAGGGCTCTGCCACCCTCACAGGAAAGAAGCTTTTCCTCATGTTCAGATGGAATTTCCCGTGTTCCAGCTTGTGCCCGTTGGCCCTTGTCCTGTCCCCGGGCACCACTGAGAAGAGTCTGGCCCCATCCTCTTGCCCCCCGCCCTTTAGCTCTTGCTGAGCATTGATGAGATCCCCTCTCGGTCTGCTCTTCTTCAGGCTGAACAGCCCCAGGGCTCTCAGCCTTTCCTCAGCACAGAGATGCTCCAGCCCCTCCGCATCTCCGCAGCCTCCGCTGGACTCTCTCCAGCAGTTCCCTGTCCTTCTGGAACTGGGGAGCCCAGAACTGGACCCAGTGCTCCAGGAAAGTGCTGAAGTACTCAAGGGAAGTACTGAAGGAAACACCCATCAGGAAAAAGGTGTGAAAAATCACAGCTGGGCTATTTGGTTATTTCCAGGGAAACATCAGGAGACTTTGCTGCCAGAGGATGCTGTACTGTTATCCTGTAATTCTCCGCTTTATGTAAATCTTAACAATAGCTATTATCTATTTATAGTTAACTGTAAATATGGATGATAGCTAACTGTAAGCTTAAAACTATTGCAGGTCTTTCTTCCTGTGTCTGCAGTATCTCGAGCAACGGGGCTGTGGTCCCTATGCCTCGCTGCAAGACAAATGATTCAGTAAATAGGACAGTTGCGGCTCCAGGGCAGTCCTTCTGTGGGTTTTTTTGACTCCTATGATGGTATCAGCACCTCTGCAGTCTGGGCACTGGGTTAAATTAGTAATAGCAGGATGGGGAAAGTGGCTTTTTTTTTTTTTTAAATGTTTCAGGAATTGCAGGGGATTACAGGGATTTGATTGTGCCATTTCAATTAGAAATTGTAACAATGGGTAGAATTGATACATGAAAATACCCCCACGCTAGTGGGTAAATATGGTCTGCTTGGGAAGAGTCAGCAAAGGGAAGTCCTGCCTTGCAAACCTCCCAGAAGGCAGGCAGAAGACAGGGGTATAAGGGCAAAAAGGTTGAAATGAGCTGTTTGGCTTTCTGTAAGGCTTCTTTTGGATACCTTTGCCGGAGGCTTGACAGAAACCGAGCGGCCATGGGCAAAGGCAGGGGCATTGCACAACTCTGCTCCACCGAGGCTGCAGGGGTCTGTGCAACAAAAGAAGAAATTGAATGTTAGAATTATCAGAAAAGAAGGAAGAAATGGGAGACCATCATTTTAAATAATTCCGTGGTGTGCCCACTGAGTACATCTGATCCTCTGTCTCCAAAAGGGTAGAGGAGACCTGGGAGATGTCAGAGCAGCGATGCTTACAGGTCTGGGAGCACCTCTGCCTGAAGTAAGCTGCGCGGGTTGGGCCTCAACCTGTGAAAGATGAGATGTGGTGGAGATCTACCAACCCACGCGAGCTTTGAGAGGATGGGCAGGGACTGTTCATGGTCCTCCCACGAAGAGCAGATGAAGGCATTTGGGGCTAGGTGTTTGCTGCAAACAGCTTTGTTGTATTTTTGGTTTTCTTTGGGCTTTTGGCTACACAAAGAAACTTTGGACTAGATGTCTTTGGGGCCAGCATGGCTGCTCTCTCGTTTGTAGGTAGCTGACAGTAGCCGATTGCAGATTATGCCCAGCAGTGTTTCAAAATTAGATGGTTGATGGCCCTTTTGTCCCCACCAAGAGTCATTGCCACAGGCTGAGCTGCCTGGCAGCCACCTCCCACGCTGCCTCTGCTTTCAGGCTGGACTGCTCAGGTGACGCAGAGTTGATGAGCAAAGAGCAGGTCCCCATAAACATGCCAGGAACAGCGAGGTGGAGAAGGCACATGGAAAACAACATGGGAACAGTGAGGTGGAGAAGGCACCTCTGCTTCTGGAGCTGGTACCGACCCTTGAAGGGAGAACAGAGTGGAGTGGGACCTCTGTCACCCGCTCTGAAGCCACCTGGGAGCGTGGGTGAGGGTGTCTGACATGGGCCAGCCCTCATCCAGCTGTTTAAGCTCTCTCCCAAATAGAGTGGCCGCATCCAGATGCCTGCTGAGGTTCCTCCTGGGCCAAACCCCACCAGGGCCCTGTTAACAGTGTCACTGCACCAACGATGGTGTTTTGGGGCCTGGGTGTTTCAGCACCGTTTTGCTGCCTCATTGAGACGTAGCCAGGCAAACCATGCAGGGAATACCAGTATGCCCAGTAGAGTGCTGGGAAAACACCTCTTCTTCAAACACCCACCCCAGCATCGCCCGTGGGGTGCAACGGGGAGGCAGCTGCGCCTGGAGGAGCCAGCTCTCCTCTCTGCCAGGGAAAGGACTATTTTGCCACTAGATGTCAGTGGAGACAGTTCCCAGGGTGGGAAAAGCTTCATGTCTCTTCTCTTCTCCTGGTTACCTCTTCCCCAGGGATTCATTTGTCCAGGATTTGAGGGATGACGGAGACGTCGGCGAGACAGAGCCTGTCTGGAGCAGCCCACGGTCCACTTTGCAAGGATAACAGCCGGTGAGAGGCTTGTGTCCCCTCTTGTCACCAAACACCTTTCTCTCACTCCTGGTGTGTCCAACCATCACGCCCTGCCCTCAGCCAGCTCCTTCCCCTCTCTCTGGGCCTGGCCAAGCTTGGCTGTCCCTCACCCTCCACCCTCCGACCTCTCTCCCCACCCTCTGCAAAGAGCTATGATCTCTCCAGAGAGAAGGGACACAGCAGTACACGCTGTCCTTCACCCCCGTCCCCCTTTCCTGCTCCGGTTATGCCCACTGTCCTCTGCTCTCGCTCTCGGGCTGCCAAAACACGCTGACATCAGTGGTCTCTGGTGGCCCCATCCTCCTCTCCCCTTTCATCTCCATGCTCCTCAAGTGGCAGTTCCTGTCCATAGGCTCCATCAGTGCTGTTCTCAACGGAGACTTCCTCTTGGCCAAAATTAGGAGTCACAACTCCTCAGCCTCCCGACTGAGGCTGTGGCCAGGCTGGAGACAGGTTGACCATGGATGGATTTAAGGGACACTGGAGGCCCCAGGGCTCAGACTGGGCTGATGTAGTGTGAACAGAAACCAGCTTAGGTGCTCTGTGAGCTCCTGGTGCTCTTCTCCAGCTGCATCCCTGGACACAGGCAATGCCAGCTCACGTCCAGGTGGCAGAAGAAGTGCTGGTCCCTTCCTAGCGCTGTATAAATTGGCAATAACACTTGATCCAAGCCTATATCTGCAATAAATTGGCCTGGGTGTAAGGCACCCTAATTTCTGTCCCCTTCATCTAAGCCTGCAGGTTGCTCCTCACTGTGCTTTCTGAACTGACCGCTCGAGGGACCTGCTGAGCCTCATCCTCCAGAGGAGGAGCTGGGGCTGTTGGGCTGCATGGAGCTGCTGCAGAGCTGCAGGGGAGTTTGGGAGGATGCCCGGGATTTAAAGCAGGTAGGAAAAGGGGACAGGGTGGACCCTTATGAGGAGATACTAAAGCCAACAGGCCAGGGGTGTACCTCGATCATCCCTAATCCATCTGGATGGACCATAGAACCGACCAACACAGTGTTTCTGCACTGGACGCGAGCAAGCGTGAGTGCACATGTAACCTTTCTCCAGTCCATCACTGAGACATGAGATGAAATCTCAGCTCTGAGGAAAGCTTTCCTTTTTTCCTCCAGCATGGTGCAGTATCGCATTCTCCCTGGCAGCGAAGAGGCTTAGAGGAGCTCCCCTCCTTCCTCCCTCACCCCTGCCCCTTCCTCTCCCCTCCCTGGCCCATCCTGCTGTTTCTGAAGCCCGGCTGTCAACCAGCTCCCAGAAACGATCCAACACAAACACACATATATTTTGGAGGAGGTTATTTAAAGCCCTGCTCGTTTCCCTGCTCCAGCCCAGCTCCACAGCAGCCTGTGAGCACCAAGGAGAGGGCAGCAAATTGCAGCTGGGGGATGGGACCAGGACTCTTGCTTAAAAGGCCACAAAGGTGGTCAGGTTTGGGGTGGCATTTGGGGAACCCATGGTCCTAGCACCGTGCCAAGTTGAGGGGACACCTGCCTTTGAGGTCCTCACCCCAGGGTAACACCAGACCATCAGGCACTGGCTTTGGACAAGTGGACAGGAGTTGAGGATGTCTCTGTGCAGGGAGAACCCAGTAACCCAAGAACCCATTAACCTGAGTCTCAAACAATTTTTAAGGAAAGACCCTCCTAACCTGCACAAAACCTACTCTGTTTGCTGGTTTGCAGCTTGGGACCATGATACTTCCAGAGCAGGAAGTATCTGCCCAAGATCAGCTTTTTTTTAGGCTGAGTTTACCCAGGAGGGGCTCAACCAATGTATTTCTGGATCATATAAAGACAGGGAAAGGCAGAACATTATCAAAAAGCCTGGCCCTGACGTGCATCGCCTTTTCCATGCCCTATTAAGGAGAAACTATGTGTTGTGTCAGCATTTCAGGGTCAGCATCGACAACCGGAGCCGGGGTCAAGCTGCACCCTGGTACAAAGCAGGGGCCTCGGTGCCGATAGGCAGCGAGGGAATGTCCCCTCTCCCCCCAGACGTGGCCCAGCTAAGCCAGCGGGCTCCGAGCCGCGGCCTTCACGGCCGGGAACATTTCAGTCCCTTCCACAAATAGCAACGTGGGATTCCTCCCTCAGCTCCAGCCATCCCTGTCTGCAGCCCAAGCCAGCCAGTGCGGCTCCCAAAGATACGTGGTGATGCTCCAAGATGCTGTTTGCAGCCAAATGGGGATGAATTCATCTCCGCTCCATCCCTGCCAAAGTGGAGGCTGGCAGCATCCCGAAAAAGCTGTGATGTGCCTGCACCCCTTACCCCAGAGAGCTCAAATCTGGTCTGGTGAAGGAGCTCCCTTTGTCCCCGAGGCAGGGATGGATGGAAAAACCCTTGGAATTGTGGCAGCAAAAGGAACCGGTCCCCGGCTACATCCTCAGACCATTGTCTCTGGCCGGCCTCGGGGCTCCCCCATCCTTAGGGTGCGGGATAAATGGGGTTGGTCAGGAAAGCGATCCCAGCTCTGCGTCAGAGCCTGGCCTTGTTCCACTGCTGAGGACCTGGGGCTTAGTCCCCACAGGCTGCCACAACGATGCAGCCACTGACTATGGCTCCGGTTGGGACACTCTGCCAGGCACAGGATGGGCACCCTCGGCCTCCCATTTGCCCTCAACTAGCATTAAAAACCCCGCTGCAGCCCCCACTCCAGCACTCGGATCTCCTCTTGGACTTGTAACATGTTCCATGGGTAGGAGCAAAAGCCGGGGACGCACAGGAGGGATGTTACCCCCAGGCGTGGCATGTGGCGGCATCAGGGACTCCGCTGTGCCCCCGCCGAGGGCCCCTTGCAGGTGCCAGGGGGTTAGCGGCAGGTTTCCTCGCCATGGGGGATGCTGGCTTGGAGCAGGTCCGGGAATCAGGAGCTGTCCTGCCTTCCCCAAGCTCCTTTCATTGCCCAGACAGCAACATGGTTTATGGCAGCCGAAGGCCATTGAACAGGCTCAATTAAGCCGGCATCCCCGCGTTTTCTCCCCGGGAACCTGGCTCCTGTTCAGAGCATCCAGGAGGGGCTGGCAGCCGTTTGCAGTGAAGGGGCCAGGACAGCCAGCAGCTTTCCCGGCTTACAGGCATGCTGGATTTTGGGATCCCCTGTGCTTTCCCTGGACGATGGCGAAGGGTGGTGTTGGGAGAAAATGTCCTGCCGGGGAAGGTCCCCGACTGCCGCTGCTGCTGCTTTCATGCATCAAAATAATGCCGGCACTGCAAGGAGATCCTGCAGGCACCCAGGGAGCATGCTGGTTCTGCAAAGGAAGAAAGCATCAGGGAACAGCCCTGGGGACATCAAAACCGCACCTGGACAGATGTGTACGGGCAGCAGCACAGGGCCTGCCCCTTCCCGCTGCGCCGAGACAGCCGATCCCCAGCGACACGGGACAGCCACAGCAGGATCCGGCCTCTTCCACCTGCACTCACAGAGCGAGATGCAAACTGAATTTCGTGAGAGGGAAGGAGGCGAGGTAAAACCTCAGCCCTGTGGTCCCCCCAAGCTCAGACACCTGCAGGATTTGGGGTTACAAACTGGGTCCCCTCCCAGGACAGGACAGACCCGTCACCTCTCTGGATACTCCCGAAGAGTTCAGAAACCTCCCTTGAGGAACCCGTTTCTTCTGATTTCTCTCCCTGCAAAAACAAGCCGTGGCGCAGTCCTTGGGGCCATGCCGTGGGGGGATTTCGACAGCCTCAGCAGAGAGTTTGTCTCCATCCACAGCAGACCCCAAAAGAGCCCCTCGGTTCCTCACTATGGATTCTACCGAGCTCTGGCTCTGACGATGCATCTCCTTCCCCAAAAGGTTTTTTTTGGGGTGTTAGAGGGATGTCACTCCTGCCCCTAAAACACACCTTTCGTAGCAGCTGAGCTCGTCTGCTTGCAGCTGCAGGGATGGAGCTGGTGGTAAAGGAAAGGGTGGCTGCTCGGAAGGATCCATCTGGATATAAATTTATTGACCGAGGCTGACAGATGGTCTCTAACAGACCATCCGGGGCTGGCCGTCTCCTGGTAGGACCATGTACTACAACCTGCGCTGTCAGGGCAGAGACTCCTGGACCTGCTACACTGGACTGAGGGCCAGTACAGGGCTCACCAGTCCCCAGTCACCTGCAGGCCTGAGGAACAGCAAGGAGGAGCCGTGGAGGACCGAGATGGCCTCTACAAGGGAAGAGCTGCCCCCAGCAGGAAGAAATCTGATGATCGCAGTTACGGGAATAACCAAATCATATAAAGGAGGGAAAAAAAAAATATGTATTTATGCCAGTCAGCTCCCAACCACATTTCTCAGCGGCGAGGAAGCTCTCCTGTAATGGGGTGGTCCCAGGGGAGAACGTCTGCTATGGGAAACGGAGCAGAAACCTCAGCCCAAGCCAAGGCCCTGCTGTGAGCCAGGACCTGCACCGTGGTGTCTCAGTGCTGCCAGGACCAGAGGAGGGGACCAGGATGACATATACAAGAAGCCAAGGGCAGAAGCTCTCTTCACCTCCCTAATAGAAGGTGCCGAGCAACTTCCTCGTGGAGTGTTCTGTTGCAAGAGGAGCCGTTCCCCTGAAACAGAGTAATTCGAGCACAAGCAATCCAAAATACTTGGATGAATATCTGTTCAGGCACATCATTCAGACTTTTTTCCCCAGCTGGGGCAAGGGCCAGGTGCCAGGACAGGACATAAGACCCAACAGCTTGATGCACCTACTCAACCTCGTGTCCATAGGATGCTGCTGTCTCCACATGGCCTGTGAGCGGTCCCAAAACCGGGCCATCACCATCCTCAGAGGGACAGGCTTCCTGGCCCACACTCCCAAGAGCCCAACACCCATCCAAAGCTCCCAAACCCTGATGCGACACCAAGAAACAAGACCAAGGTCAATGCTCCAGGCTAAGCCTACGTCCCACCACCTTTTTGTACAGGAGCCGGAGGCCTAGAAAAGAAAAAAACCCATCCAAATCACCATCCCTACGGCCAGCAATTTCCTCAGACGCTCCACAGAGTTAATGAGTTTTCCCAGCAAGTAGCAGTGGAAAATACAACCCCGGGTAGAGATGGACAAGAGGAGATAGTTTGCATTAAATGAATGGGGACCGGTCCTGGAAAGTAATTCAAATAGAGATATGATGAATTGCAAGCACCAGTTGTAAAGCATTTGTAAAGTCTGACTCAGATGGGAGTTTTATTGCGAGAGCTGGAGTATTATAGTTTATTGCTGCAGTTGGAGCAGCTGCTACCATTCGAGTTGAATTGCCGTGTCTGTTAAAAATCCCCTCGCTGAGTTACTCACAACTCTCTGGCAGCTCTGGGAAAGCTCCTGGGAAAAGCATCCTGCCCCCGTGGAGACCGTTACCTTACAGGGAGCCCGAGCCCTGCTCCAGTGAGCCCCTTCCCGTATGGAGCAGCCTGTCAGAGCGGGGTGAGATGGAGTGGAAACACGGCCGGGAGGAACAGGAGTCAGGGCCACGTGTACAGGCCTTTTGTAAACATTTCACGTGCAGGAGGATTTACTGGTTCTTGGCTTGGCAAGAACACGGGGGACTAAGTCCAGCAGTGGAAGGTGGCGCGATCCTGCAGCACAGGGAGGGGAAAGGGCGCTGTGTTTCCAGGCAGAGACAGCATCCACCTGCCCCAGACCTGCCTCCTTCCCTGCAGCTGCCTAAAGGAATCCAAGAGCAGGATTGAAACTGGGGCAGAAACAGGTCTGCGCTAAGGATGAATAACTGTGGTCTAGTGGCTCTGGAAACGTGTGGTGAGTCTCCAGGAGACGACTTCACATGCATGAGAACGTGGTTAAAGCTTTCGAGAGACAAGGCTTGAAAATCAACACCCCTTAAACTTACAAACAGGCAAACTTAGAAGTTCTGCACCAGAAATTCACTGGATTTAATCCACGAATTGCAGGAATCACCGAGCCGCTATCCGAAGGACAGACGTCAGACCCACCAGCCCGACTTGATCGTAATCCTGGCCCATTATCTCCATTAAAGCTGATAAATTGTTGGCCAGCATTTTAGTGGCTGTTCACAAATGGGTCCATCACTCTGACGCTTACCTTTGAGCATCTGCCCCGGTAAACAAGATTTTGCTTCACTGCCTGGATTCACTTAAAGGGCTTTAAGCACGTTAGTAAATAATTTATACTTCCTTTAAAAACAGGAAATGAAATAAGGACGCTCGGTGTGCTATTTAGCTGGAAATTGTTCGGCTCTTTACTATTTAATGAACCGACTGGCTGCTAACAGAGGTCATTCCAGCAGCTCACACCCCGGCCCTACGGCTCTGTGCAAGGTACGTAAATTGAAACTTTAATGGGCAGTTCGAGGCGAGCAGTTCGCCCGGGCAGTATCACTTGAAACCCATCAGCTTAAGTAAGTGATTCTTAATCAGCTTTCAAGCTCCAGGAAATAAGCAGAGGGCAGGAGGTGGCCGTTTTCGCCCACGTACCGCATTTTACGATGATTTATGGGTGCATCTGTGTCAGACGCACTGAGATCAGGCCGGTCGCAAAGGCCATTACCTGCTCTCCCAGGCACTCCCCGAAACGGCAGCTTGTGGTTTATCGGCTCGCCGTGGTTACATGCCACAGGGGGATGTGCAGAGCCCAAGAGAGCGCAGGACTCTGTCGAGATGTTTGGGTTGTTCATCCTGGAGAAGAGGAGGCTCCACGGAGACCTTGGAGCCCCTTCCAGTCCCTCAAGGGGCTCCAGGAAAGCTGGGGAGGGACTCCGGATGAGGGAGGGGAGCCATGGGACCAGGGGGAAGGGGTTTAAACTGGAAGGGGGGGGATGTAGATGAGATGTTAAGAAGAAATTCTTTGCTGTGAGGGTGGTGAGCCCCTGGCCCAGGTTGCCCAGAGAAGCTGTGGCTGCCCCATCCCTGGAGGGGTTCAAGGCCAGGTTGGACGGGGCTTGGAGCAACCTGGTCTGGTGGGAGGTGTCCCTGCCCAGGGCAGGGGGTTGGAACTGGATGAGCTTTCAGGTCCCTTCCAACCCAAACCATTCTATGATTCTGTCGCCTGTCCCCTTTCATGCCAGTGAAATAAGTGACCTTTCCATCATAAGGGGGTAGATGTGCACCAGGAAGGGGTGGAAAACACATGCCACTGCTCAGCGTCCAGGGGAGTGAGACCTGCGTGCCCACAAGTGCATCAGAGACATCAGCCACGCATTCCCCTCCACCCCTCTGCAAGGGCAAAGCACTTGCGCGCAAAGCCCAGAGATCCTTCCACGTCCCTTCCAACCCAACCCATTCTACGATTCTATGATCTTTTTTACCCAAACCCAAGGCAGCACACGGGGCCTGCTCTCGGCAGTGTCATCTGGAGCGCTAGGGCTGCTGTAACGATGGACGTTCGTGCCTCATTAGCTCGACTGGACAAAGCTTCTAGACCTGCAGGTGCTCTCGCCCATGGCAGTGTCGGGCAGTGAGAGCTCTTCCTGCTGCCGCTGTGTTTCTCCCGCTACCTCTTCATGGGGCTTTTGGTTTTCTGCAGGGAAGCTGGTCCTTGAGGGAACTAATACTAACGCCCCAAGGCACAGAGTGAAAAAACACAGCCTGAAACCTTGGTGTGCCTTCTCCCCACGGTGCTGCTACCTGCAGCCTTCAGCTCCTTTCTGTGCTAGGTAATGAGGTGATTAACAGCAATAATTACAGCAGGAGAAATACAGCACCAGAAAATTACAGCCCTTTTAGATTTTTCACAAAGACGTTGTGCCGCATCGGAGACTAACTGCCGAGGAGCTTTTCCTCCTGCCAGCAAACATTTCCTAACGGTCCAGAGGCCAAAACATCGTGGTGGGATCTCTGGGCGTTGCACACAAGTGGTTTCCCCTTGCAGAGTGGTGGAGGGGAATGCGTGGCTGATGTCTCTGATGCGTTGTGGGCACGCAGGTAAAGCCATTCCCCTTCGTCCCATGGCCCCCCTCCCTCATCCAGAGTCCCTCCCCAGCTTTCCTGGAGCCCCTTGAGGGACTGGAAGGGGCTCCAAGGTCTCCGCGGAGCCTTCTCTTCTCCAGGCTGAACCCCCCCAACTCTCTCAGCCTGTCCTCCCAGCAGAGGGGCTCCAGCCCTCCCAGCATCTCCGGGGCCTCCTCTGGCCCCGCTCCAACAGCTCCGTGTCTCTCCTGTGCTGAGGCCCCAGAGCTGGAGGCAGCCCTGCAGGGGGGTCTCCCCCGAGCGGAGCAGAGGGGCAGAATCCCCCCCCTCGCCCTGCTGCCCACGCTGCTGGGGATGCAGCCCAGGCTGCGGGGGGGTTTCTGGGCTGTGAAGAGGAGCACACACAGAACAGCAGCAGTTTGGTGTAGGAGAGGTCACAGGTGCCTCATCCACTGCACCCGTGTTTAATTCCCCACGTGCCCCCCACCACCAACTGCAATCAGTTCAACCCATATTTACTCCCTTTTCCTCCCAAACAGGAGTCATGCGCCTGTTGTTCCAAACCGCCAGCAGCCACATGGCCTAACACAAATCCCTGTCTCTGCTGTTCTTCACCCAAAGTTTGGGCAACAGTGCGTAAGAGCACAGGTTTATAAATACACTTTTAAAATACCCTCCCCCGCCCATGCTTCTGGGTAATGGAAAATGTCAGCGCTGGCCCCAGCTCCCAACGGGAGAATCGCAGGACACCCGCTGGCATCCCATGCTGGCACTGCGTCATTTGGGGATGGATCACGAGCCCGCCCCGGCGCTGGGCTCAGCGTGTGGCACCGGCGAGCGGAGCCTTGGCAGGCGGCTCAGGGCCGTCTGTGCCAACGTGCACACTGAGCCCTGCATCCCGTTGCGACTGCAGGCATCAGATGGGAGCATGAATATCAGGTTTTAAGTAGTTTAACTGGCCTCTTTTTTCCCCTTTTTTTAGTGCAAAGCAGTTGGCACAGCTCTGCAGAGCTGCTTCTCTGAGGAGCACAGGATCCACAGAGTTTCTCTACCTGGTTTCCTCCTGCCTCCCTTGGTGATGTTCATGCAGCGCTGGATGTGGCCATGATCCCTGTGGACCCGGCAGCGCTGACAGAGGTGCTCTAGGACCTTTTCTAATTGCTCCCTCCTTTACCTACAGCCAAACGCAGCCAACAGCTTCCATAGCAGCTGCCTGGCCAGGGCTGCAGGTTGTCACCACGTTGCACTCACATCTGTGAAGTCCTCGCTGGCCACAGGCTCACGAAAACATTCCTTATTTTCACACTATTACAGTCACAGGATCACAGACTGGCAGGGGTTGGAAGGGACCTCTGGAGACCATCCAGTCCAACCCCCTGCCAGAGCAGGGTCACCCAGAGCAGGTGGCACAGGAACGCGTCCAGGCGGGTTTGGAATGTCTCCAGAGACGGAGACTCCACCACCTCTCTGGGCAGCCTGTGCCAGGGCTCTGCCACCCTCACAGGAAAGAAGTTCCTCCTCATGTTTAGGTGGAACTTCCTATGCTCAAGTTTGTGCCCGTTACCCCTTGTCCTGTCACTGGGCACCACTGAGAAGAGCCTGGCCCCATCCTCCTGACACCCCCCCTTTCAGTATTTATAAGGGTTGATAAGATCCCCCCTCAGCCGTCTTTTTTCCAGACTGAAGAGACCCAAATCCCTCAGCCTTTCTCCATCAGAGAGGTGTTCCAGTCCCCTCAGCATCTTGGTAGCCCTTTGTTGTCCCCTCTCCAGCAGTTCCCTGTCCTTCTGGAACCGGGGAGCCCAGAACTGGACACAGTGCTCCAGCTGTGGCCTCCCCAGGGCCGAGCAGAGGGGGAGGATGACCTCCCTCCACCTGCTGGCCACACTCTTCTTGATGCACCTGAGGATGCCATTGACCTTTTTGGCCACAAGGGCACATTGCTGGCAGTCATTTATTTGGGGCAGTCGAGTGACAAAGGCCCAAATAAAACTACAGCCGTATCAACAGCCTGTGTATAATGAGGCCATCAAACACCAGACACCGAGGCTGGGTGACACGAAGTTGGCCACACTCAAGCGATTTAAGTGCCGGTTCGGTCTCTCTGTCAACATGCGACACCCGCGCTCGATGCCGCCCTCAGCTCTGGAGCAGGCACGCAGCCACCTTCCAGAGGATGCGCTGCTTAACAGAGCTGAAATCTGTTGCACTGCAGAACGATAAGAGATTTGGGAGGTTTTTTTACGGGAGTCTGAGGATTTGAAGGATGTAGGATTTTTCCTTACTCGGGGGAATGAGAGAGGAGCAGTGCTCATCCCAGCCTGGCTGCAAGGCGGAGAACGAAAGCAAAACTGATGGTGAAGGATTCCAGGTGGGGTGCGATAAGGCCTGAAAGGGCCAGAAATCAGCAGCGTTTGCTCCGTCTCCGAGACGCTGCACTCCTCCGTGGAG
Organism: Chroicocephalus ridibundus; assembly: GCF_963924245.1. Lineage (NCBI taxonomy): Eukaryota > Metazoa > Chordata > Aves > Charadriiformes > Laridae > Chroicocephalus > Chroicocephalus ridibundus. The sequence goes on from NC_086284.1 coordinate 8,359,287, forward strand.
CCGTCCAGCTGGGAGGATGACACCTACAACACATTTTAAGGGAACCGGCGGCAAGAAGCGGTGACGTGACTTGATAAGGCTGCAGCAGGAGTCAGTGGGAGGGCAGGCCTCGATGCCCAGACCCTTGGTCCCAGAGCTGCACCTCAAAAGATTTCAGCGGTGTCGCCTCCCTGTTTGGGCTTGGGGAAGCAAAACCATTTTGCAATGCAGAGAATGAAGGCAAAGGCATCAAAGAAGCAGCATCCCTACTTGTAATCCAACACCACTGCTCCTGGGGGAGGCTTTCTGATCCAGCGCTGGCCGACCTCCATCCTGCGGTTCCTTCTAATGGCCGTCGGCGAGAGGACAGAGCGAATACTAATGGGGCAAAACGCTCTCTGAGGTGCCATCGCCAGCTGAGCCTTGGGGTCGGAGCCCGTCCTTCACGATACGTACCTCTGATCTCTGTAACTCGTGGTTTGCCAGGCTGGGTGAAAACCCCGGGGTCAGCCAGCCGTTGGAAGACTTCAGGCTCGGGAGCCAAGTGGGAGCTTTTCACGAGCAGCCCGGCAATAACCTGGTTCTTGCTTTGCCCCGTTTCCCGCAGGCGATTCTCCAGCCTCAAGAAACAGTGAGACAGCAGCTGTGATAAAATGGCTCTTAGTCTAAGCACAAGGTTATTTTCTAGGACATTAACCAGAGTCCTCGGAAGCCGGCTTGTGAGAGACCCATGAAAAGCAAAAAGACACCTGACCAGAATGCAAAAGCAGAGCCGCAAACTTAACACCTTTTTTTTTTTTTTTTTTTTTTATAATCTTTTAAAAATAGCTTTAAAGAAAGGGCGAGCACTTTTGCTATTTGCTTTAGAAAACAAGCAGTTTCGGCAAAAATATCAAATGACTGCCACCCAGAAAGCTCTTATTTTCAGTATCGCAGCTATTCACGTCTCTAAATAAAACATTCAAGCTGCAACACAACACAACTGTTTTGCAGGAGCTAATAAATAAATGAAAAGTGTTTACCAAGCCTGCTATTCTGTAGGAATAATACCCCTAACATCCTAGAATTATCTCCATCTACGTCTGGCTGGGACTTCAAATCAATAAATCGCCTCCTCGTCCTCGGATTAGCTCAGTCAGATGATTTCGAAAGCAGCGGCAGCAGTTCCCTGCTATTAGTCCCCACAGCTCTGCCAGCTGAATTAACACGAGATCCCCCTTGTTATCCGAGAACAATCACGCTCTGCCAGTGTCCTTGGGTAGCAATTTGCACTGACCTCGACAACAATTTGCGGCAGGCCGAGGATCGGCTGTGATGCGGGTTTCCTTTTCCAGGAACATTAAACTACCCGGTGTTCAGTCTTCTCGCGCCCCAGCGCGGCTCTTTGCTGCGAGAGCCGGGATGCGGTAACATCGGTTGAGAGAAGCAGCGCTGATTTATGCTGCGGGGAGACCTGGCCTTGCAAAGCCGACGGCAAGCAAAAGCCAACTAGTACGAGGCAGTCAAGAGACCAGAGCTGGGTTAAAGGCGATCGCAACGGTAGATTTACCGACGGACCTCTCGGTCCAGCCACCTCTCTCCTCCACTGCAATCCCTCAAATGTCACTCTGGGTGAAGAATTCAGCTCTCCCACCTTTAATCTTCCAGCCACGCAGCTCCTGGGGCTGCCTCCTGCATTGCAGCGGGTTTCCGCTTCAGATCCGTGTAGGCTCTTCGCCAGGGAGATGCTCAAAACGTGGCATTTGTCTTCTGCTCAGAAGTCTAACACGTCCGAGCTACGTATTTATGAAGTTTAATGTTCGGAATTAAATTTCTGTTAAAACTCTGGGAAAAAAAGCCCCACCTGTTTTGGAAAAACTGGAGGCAGCTGCAGTGAATCGCGGATGCCATGACCCAAAAGAGCCCCTTGGCACTAGGAGTGAGGGAGGAGCCCCCGTTACGGGCAGGGAAGCCCAACGAGGCGTCGAGGGCATCTTGGCTCTGCAGGTCCTCATCTCTACGTGTTGTTCATGGGCTTCCAGCTCCACACAGCTGGAGTTCCTTGACGCTGGTAGGACGACCCGTCTGCCACGGAAACCCGGTTGTCCCCAAGAGGACAGCAGCGCGTGCAGGCACGCGGGGGTTCACAGCCCTCAGATCCGCAGGGAGACAGAACTTTCCAGCAACGCTCCGCAGGGTTTGGGGTAGTCCTCTCCCAAGTTTCCCCGCAACCGATCGAAGCAGTGAGGTGTTCTGGTTTAGCTACTGCCCCAGATTTTTAAAAGGTTTTGCCAAACCAGCGTTTCCTAATGAAATCTGCTTCATTAGACAAGTTTTTAATGGTTTTCCCAGTTTGGTTTTCCGTTTCAGAAACAAGACCCCGGCACAGTGTCCCAACCCAGACAACGCTGAATCATTCCCGGCACCAGTTCGTCTCTGCTGAACCAGCTACAACCGACAGCGCGGAACTCGCGCCAGTTTTCTCTTGCCGCGCGGCCTGCGAGGGGCCGCGGAAAACCTCGTTTGTCACATTGGAGTGACACAGAGAGAGAAAACCCGGCCCGCTGGTACAGAACTTGACCCGTCAGAGCATTTTGGACACATGTGAGCCAGCAGCGGGAGTTTATCTGGATCAGCGCTCCATCTTCCGGGGCCATGGTGTTCTTGGATTAGCACAAGGTGCCCTAAAGCTGGATTTACTCTGTCACCGAACCATGGCCTCAGAAAGCCTCCTGCCACTTTCACGCCTTAGAAGTGATTATTACCTGGCTCAGCCTCAGCTCTGCTGGCTCAAGCACCCCAAGAGGAGCGCCCGGATCCTTTCACTAAAGTTCCGGGGAAGTCCAAGTCTGTCTTTCTTCCAAAGCTCTGCCAAAAGCAGCTTTCCTCCGCAGAGTCTCTCTCTTCTGGCATCCAAACGTGCTGGGCTGGTGAAGCGCTGCCGAGCAGCCCTTCTCTGCCGCTCCGTTTGTCGTCTCCCACCGTTACGGATGTTCTCAGCAACGCCACGCGTTCCTCAGCCACAGCCCCCGCCTTCTCTCTCGCTGCCATACGGAGCACCCCTTTCCTCTTTTTTAAGGAGCGGCAAGAATTTGTCATCCCATTCCCAAGGAAAAACGCCGATCCTTCTGTTTTAAAATCAACTCTGGGCACTCCACGGCAATGCCCGCAGCGGTAACCCATGGCAGCACAGACAGGAGAACACGCAGTGCAAAGGATCACACCTCACTTCGCAGAAACCAAGATAATCTTATGAAGGAGGACGGGACACTAATAATATATATATTTTTAAAAACCCTCTAACCGTGCTTTTAAATGATCAGCCCCTCGTGTCTCTTCATGCAAGTTTACTCGGCAAGTTAATCCGAGGTTGTTGCTGTTTTCTATCCACGCTTGACGCCTGCAGACGGAGTGCGCTCCCTTCATCAGTCCCCCGCGTTAAACAAGAAGAAGGCCCCAGTCTTACAGAAATTAATTAGTGCAGTAATTTGCCCAGGACACAGAGGTGAAGCCGAATTTGGCCCACTCTGCAGGATTCAGCTGAGTAAAAAAGACAAATAGCTGTGCTACGGGATTTAAAAAAAGCTGCCGTCAGCATCCCCAGTGCAACTAGACCTGGAAAATCATCCGTCTTTCAATAAACAATGGCAAAAGAAGAAGCAATTACAGTAGACAAAACTAATTACACCACAGCAGAAGCATACCTCACAGCAATTGCTCTTGAATCCGCATTAAAAAAAGAAAAATCTAAACAAAAAATCAGTCTGTTGAACAAAAAAAAAGGTAAAAATTCAGGAGCAGACTAAAACCAATTCCCAAATGGAAGGTACTTCATCACGCAGCTCGAACGCTTGACCTCTTCCTCCAAAGCATCCTTCAGTTTTGTTTCTGTCCTCACTGCAAATCCAGATTTTAACGTAAAATAATCCATTCTCATGCGGTGAAATGACCCCCCGGGTCAAACTGTAACTGTGCCATTCCCAGCTGCGCGATGACACACAGGTGGACCAGGGATCTGGACTGAGAGCAGCCCCGAGGAGGAGGACTTGGGGGTGTTGGTGGGTGAGAAGCTCAACATGAGCCGTCAATGTGCGCTGGCAGCCCAGAAACCCCCCCACAGCCTGGGCTGCATCCCCAGCAGCGTGGGCAGCAGGGCGAGGGGGGGGATTCTGCCCCTCTGCTCCGCTCGGGGGAGACCCCCCTGCAGTGCTGCCTCCAGCTCTGGGGCCTCAGCACAGGAGAGACACGGAGCTGTTGGAGCGGGGCCAGAGGAGGCCCCGGAGATGCTGGGAGGGCTGGAGCCCCTCTGCTGGGAGGACGGGCTGAGAGAGCTGGGGGGGTTCAGCCTGGAGAAGAGAAGGCTCCACGGAGACCTTGGAGCCCCTTCCAGTCCCTCAAGGGGCTCCAGGAAAGCTGGGGAGGGACTCTGGATGAGGGAGGGGAGCCATGGGACGAGGGGGAAGGGGTTTCCACTGCAAGAGGGGAGACTGAGCTGAGATCTCGGGCAGAAATTCTTGGCTGTGAGGGCGGTGAGCCCCTGGCCCAGGTTGCCCAGAGAAGCTGTGGCTGCCCCATCCCTGGAGGGGTTCAAGGCCAGGTTGGCCGGGGCTTGGAGCAAGCTGGGCTGGTGGGAGGTGTCCCTGCCCAGGGCAGGGGGTTGGAACTGGACGATCTTTAAGGTCCCATCCAACCCAAACCATTCTGTGATTCTGTGATCCAAGCTTGACCACCAGCATGCTCTCGCCCAGTAAGCCCTCAGGAGAGGAGCTGGCGTCTTCTCCATCTGTGGGTATCTACACTGCCTGTTCTAAATCCAAGTGCATTTTTGGCTGAAATCATGTATTTAGGTGCAAGAGAAGAACTGGAGTAGCTGGAGAAACCATCTGTGGAGCTCAGCTTGCAGATTCGAGGTTGAAGGGCTTCTACTTTTGTAGTGAAGATGAAACACTAAAAAGGGAAGCGTAACCACGTCTCCCATTCTTCACAGCAAAGACTAGATGACTCAGGAGAATACCTAAGAGTTCTTCACATGGTTATGTTTTTGTTGGGTGAAACGATGTAAGAGAATCCAAAGCCTTCTCTAAAGTCCATTTAATCCTTGGCCCCTGCCCAGGCTGTAGCAGTGACCGTTCTGGGGAGAGGCGATGTCTGCTCAATAGAGCTGGATGGAGATCGCCAGGCCCGTTTCCTCCACCGGGCCCCCTTCAGGTACCAGCTGTGAAATCCAGAAGACAGCAAAAGCGGATTTTAAACAAAGTGGCGGAAGAATCGCTGCTTAAGGCATTTGAGAGAGGCCAAGAGGCTGGAAAATTGATTGCGGGGAGCAAACCTGAATGGGGAAGAGGAGGAGGAACGAGATGGGGCTGCAAACTGGTCTGGCAGACGCCGCAACAGGCCTCATTCACTGGTGACGTGGTGTGGACTCAGGAGTTGAAAGCCTCCACGAGGCACTTCCAACGTACAAAGCAGCCAGTGTCTATAGTATGTGGTTTTTTCCAAAGCATTTTTGGGAACAGAAACAAGGCCATGTCAGAGCATTGTTTTTTGTGGATCGTTAAGGAGGTACAATTTAAAGGCTCCATCCTGTAATCCGATTTCTGAGTCTCTGTGATGACTGCACAGCGCCCAGCCTAGAGCACCGTTCAACAGAGAGCTGCTCTGTCGGACCCACGAGACACGAGACCAGCCGAAGCAGCAATCTGGGATCCACGGGTAACACGAAGTCCACAGCGCTTGCTTTCTGAAAGGTTTCTGGCTGATTTAAAAGCTCTTCTTTGCAGGGAGAGCACACAGAGACGTACGGAGAAGGAAGTTTTTGGCCTGGAGAAGAGAAGGCTGAGGGTGATCTCATCAATGTGTATCAATACCTGAAGGGAGGAGGCCAAGAAGACGGAGCCAGGGTTATCGAGCATTGGAAGAGGCTGCCCAGGGCAGTGGTGGAGTCGCCATCCCTGGAGGGATTTAAAAGCCGGGCAGACGTGGTGCTGAGGGACATGGGGTAGTGGTGGTTTGGGCAGTGTTGGGTTGATGGTTGGACTCGATGATCTGAAAGGTCCCTTCCAACCTGGATGATTCTATGATTCTTCCCATTAGCAGGACCAGGGGCCATGGGCACAAACCGAAACACGGGAGGTTCCCTTTGAACATGAGGGAACACTTTTGCACTCAACAGGTGACCAAGCACTGGCACAGGCTGCCCAGGGAGGTGGTAGAGTCTCCATCCTTGGAGATACAAAGAGTCGTCTGGACACGGGCCTGGGCAACCGGCTCTGGCTGGCCCAGCTTAAGCAGGGGGTTGGACCAATTGACCTCTGGAGGCCCCTTCCAACCTCAACCAGTCTGGGATTCCGCAATCCTTTTCCAGGCGACAAACTCATCAGCTTTCAAACAGCGCAGCGCCATATACTCAGACAGAAAACTGGGTGACGGCCGCGTACAAGGAATAGTTTTAATAATTTCCTAGGAGATACTTCTATTTCACTCCGCCCGTCTCAGTTTTATCCCCCGCTGGGTCTGCAGTATGTGATATAAACTAAACTGTTGTCTGCTACAGATAAAATAGAATTCCAGGGTGTATTTTTGAGTTTTCCCTTGGGATGTAAAGCCCATTTCAGCATTTTAAACGGCAGACGGACGACCGTCTGCCTCCCGTTTTCCTTCAGCGTTAGCATCCCCCTCTCCTCGCTGCGAGCAGGGGGTGGCCATTCACCGCACGGCCGGGGTCTGTTCCAGTTCAACTCCGCTAACCACAGAGATTCCTTACCTTCCCCAGTCCGGCCCCGGTATCGCTGCAGCGCTTTTATTTTCTATCTGAAATGACCTGCAATGCAGAAGCTCGCTTGCTCCAGCGATCCTTCTCCCGGATCTGTAATCCTCAGTCCCCCGGGATAACGCCTGGAGTAGGAAACTATTTGGTATAGTGAGCACGTCAACATTTCCCTCGCTGCATTTTTTATCGGCTCGTTTGCTACATCCCTGGCATCAGTTAAGTTTTCTTTCTTTCTTTTTATCCCTCACTTTCTCCAGCCTCTCCCCGTGCCTTGAACCGAGGTCTCCACGTCCCCAGCTCACCTCTCGGAGAGCCGGCCAGCAGCAGGAGGGAAGGGGGAGCAGCATCCTCCCTCCCGTCAGTTTTATGGAGGGCAGCAGATCTGCAGACGGAGAAAACGTGGGGAGACGGGACACCCAACGGCAGCAGGATCTCGCCTCCCGAGCTTCCCGGGAGGCTCCGTAGAAGGAAAGGCTGATCACGGCGGATTTCCTGCTCCTCCTGCCTTGGCTGCGCTGGGATTTGCAGGTTATTAATTATAGGGATCTTGCTGGAAAAACAAGGATGAAAAAAGCGCAGAGCAGCCAGTCCTCCACGTTACGTGCAGAGACGCAAAAGATCCTTTATTTGGAGAAGAGGGTGAGGTGTTTTTCTTTTTTATAGAATCACAGAATAGTTTGGGTTGGAAGGTGCCTTTAAAGGTCCAACCACCATTAATATAACTATTAACAGCAAGAGAAACTTGTACTACATGGGAAAGAGCACTCACCCACGTGCCTGCGTTTGGTTTAATATTTCCATGAAAGAAACAATAAGGAACCCCAGCACAAGCAATTTGTCGGGTCTCAGTCTCATTATCCTTTTTGAAAACCTGAGAGCTGGAGCTGTCAGGAGAAACCCCGGCTCCACAGGAGACAGCGATGGTCCTGCACCACCTCTTCCAGAGACCAACATTTCCACCTCCGCGCTGGGCAAGATCCCCATCCCGCTTCTCTATGTATCCTAAGTGGAATACGGTCTCTCTGGTGAGACCTCACCCAGAGCAGTGTGTCCAGCTTTGGAGTCCTCAGCATAGGAAGGACATGGAGCTGTTGGAGCAGGGCCAGAGGAGGTCCCGGAGATGCTGGGAGGGCTGGAGCCCCTCTGCTGGGAGGACGGGCTGAGAGAGTTGGGGGGGTTCAGCCTGGAGAAGAGAAGGCTCCGCGGAGACCTTGGAGCCCCTTCCAGTCCCTCAAGGGGCTCCAGGAAAGCTGGGGAGGGACTCTGGATGAGGGAGGGGAGCCATGGGACGAGGGGGAAGAGGTTTCCGCTGCAAGAGGGGAGATTGAGCTGAGATCTCAGGCAGAAATTCTTGGCTGTGAGGACGGTGAGCCCCTGGCCCAGGTTGCCCAGAGAAGCTGTGGTTGCCCCATCCCTGGAGGGGTTCAAGGCCAGGTTGGACGGGGCTTGGAGCAAGCTGGGCTGGTGGGAGGTGTCCCTGCCCAGGGCAGGGGGGTGGAACTGGATGAGCTTTAAGGTCCCTTCCAACCCAAAGCACTCTATGCTCTATGATTCTATGCTATAACCATGCAGCTTTTTTTTTTTTTTTTTAACTCAGCACCTTTTTTTTGGCCTGGAGGTGGCCGCTGCACACTGGGAAAACCGCAGCCACCTCCCACTTGCAGGCGAACGGCAGCAACGGAGTTTGCCTCTCGGTTGGGGAAGCACTTCAGGGCGAAGAGGTTTTCAGGGAAATAAGTTACGCTTTTGTTAACGGGAAGAACGACGCAATCACCGCGCTCCTGCTGAACGGGCATTATCCGCTGGGTTTGTTTTGTCACGGCCCAGCTTTTAAGGAAGGGGGAAGAAGAACAAGTCGAGGTATGAAGGCAGCCTGTTAAAAAATGGAAGAAATGAAAAGTGGCATCACTGGGTGGGTTTGGGGCTTAACATCATTTATAAGCGATGAAAAGAATCACAAGCAAAGAGGTTTGTGAGAGATGCAGCAAGCAAAAAGAGAGATGCAATGCGCAAGAAGCTAAAAGAAAAGGACAACGTGGTCAAAGCAGTAAGTCTGGACAATAATTTTTGGAGAAGCGTGTAAAAAGCCAGAGAAGATGGGATTTCTCAAAGGAAGAGGCTGCAGGAGCTCAGGGAAAAAATGACGAAAGCCTGTGTAAGCGTTGCACGTGAGCGGTGGAAATGAAAGCTGAAAGATGGAACCCAACGCGGCGGCAATGCCCAGTGGCCGGTCGTCTTCAAAGAGGGTAAAAGCGTCTCGACTCCAAACAGCTGGAAGCAAAAACGGGGAAGAAAAATCAGTGCATAGAGCTGAGGTATCCCTGAGCACCGAACGCAAAAACCGCTCACCTGTGAGACACTGAAACGAGCCAGGCAAGGAGCCGGTCACCAACGCCAGGAAGGAAATAGAACAGGGAAAACCAGAATATGACATAATAATACGGAAATCTTACAGGGAACCTCAGCATACAAGATAATAATATGGAAATCTAACAGGGAAGCCCAGAATATAACATAAAAATAAGGGAATCTAATAGGGAAACCCAGAATATAAGATAATAATAAGGGAATCTTACAGGGAACCCCAGAATATAACATAAGACTAAGGAAATCTAACGGGGAACCCCGGAATATAACATAATAATACGGAAATCTAATGGAGAAACCCAGAATAGATGATAATAATAAGGAAATCTAACCGGGAAACCCAAAATGTAACATAATACTAAAGAAATGTAACAGGAAAACCTAGAATATAACAAAATAATAGGGAAATCTAACGGGGAACCCCAGAATATAACATAATAATAGGGAAATCTAACGGGGAACCCCAGAATATAACATAAAAATAAGGAAATCTTACGGGGAACCCCAGAATATAAAGTAATGAAAAGGGAATCTAACAGGGAAACCCAGAATATTAGATAATAATAAGGAAATCTAACGGGGAACCCCAGAATAGAAGATAATGCCAAGGCAATCTAACGGGGAAGCCCAGTGCGTAAAGGGATGCGGAGGCCAGCGAGGTCTGGGATGAGCGGAAAGGCTCCTCACGCGATGAGGCAAATGAAGCCCACTAAAGGACGGGCACACTGCAGTTACGATCAATCACTCTCTCCCTCTCTTTCTTCACGCAATTACCTTAACTGCATAATGGCTATTAAGCGATTATTTCGATAACCGGAGCTTTGTTACCGGCTCTCCATTTTTCCCGTGATTTTGCTCCTCATGTAAATACCACCTTTAAAGATCGCTTTAAGTATGTGCGTAAGTGTTTTCCTGAGCAGGAGATTCAAATTTCTGTACAAAAGCATAAACTATAAAAAACGATACCCAAGAAAATACACATTTTTATCCCCAAATGTCAGGTTCTCCCCCGATTTACCGCCAATTTTGCCGCCGGCGGAGCGGTGGCCGTATCAAGGCAAGGTGCTGGATTTCGTTCCACTTTTTTTATTATTCAACTTTTTATACATAATAAATACAAACTTTTTACAGCCAATATAAAGAAAGCATTTGCACCGATGCTTTCAGTGTACTGACGCTGTACAGGATGATACGTCGAATACATGCCCTGTATGAAGAAACCATAGTTAAAAAGGAGGCATATTTTTACAACTTTTCTTCTTTTTTTTTTTTTTTTTGTTGGGTTGTTTTTTTTTGTGGTTTTTTTTTTTTTTTTGTTTTAACCTTTTTAAATAAAATTAGCAGCTCTTACAGAAAATATTTTAAAATACAACTAAAAGAGACTTTAAATAACACTTTCTGAATTTTGAAAGTCCGGGTATGAAGGACACAGAAAAAACTGGCCAAAGAAATCGAACGTGAAGGTTATGGCAAAACTCGCTTTTCTTCCGCGTCGTGAAGCTCTCAAAATTTTTGCAAACAAGTTAAAATCTTTTTTTTTTTTTTTAAAAACGTCTTTTTTTTTTTTTTTTTTTTTAAACTTAAGAATAAGTTTGATAAACACATAAAAAGACCTCGAACAGATCAACAGGACGAGAGGTGCAAAAAGAATGAAAAAATTACGGAAAAGATTTCGCTGGGCAGTCAGCGGTTTCAGAACTGATCCAGGAATTATTTTCTTCCAACAGCCCCATTCTCGGTGGAAGATTCCCCCTGGGAAAGGAGATTGGCAAAACCACGGACGTCTCAGAGCCCCAGCCTGGCTCGGGATTGACAGGTACGTGCAAAACTGATGACATAATCTTGTTAGATGATTTGGATTTTGATTTTTTTTTTGTAAATGCAGCCTCAAAAAATAGCCCTTGTTAGTAAACTAAAGGTAGAAAACTTACTGGTTTAGAAATAAAAAAGAAGACATAACAGCGCGTTCAACAGAACCCATAGAACAGCTCAAAAAAACCCACTTTGTGATGCCTTTTAACCGAAGCTTTGATCTGACGGGAGATTGCTGAAAATAATTTAGTGAGCGCACCTAAAGAAAAAAAAAAAAAAACAAACTGCTTTCATCCAGTTTTTCCCTCTCCTCTGACCGTTTCCACGTTACGGTTCCCAATCTCCTTGGCCCTTTCAAACGACAGCACCAAAAGCTTCCTTTTCCCCCATCTCCGATGGCAACTGCCTTTCGGAATTCTTTCACTCTCTCCTTTCCAAGAGTAACTGGAGCCCGTAGGCCTGGCCGCGAAGGCGGCCTGAAGGCTTCGCAGAAGCCGGAGCTCTTCCTGGCGCTCTGGCTTTGGCACGTCAACGGGCTTCGCAGGGAAAAACGCTCCAGGACCATCCGAAAACTAAATAACGCGTGTAAATACTCGAAATTTAACTTCTAACTCTAGCCAGACGTGTTGATGACAAAGCTATACTGCTAACCTCGGATAATAAAGTACAATAACTGGGATAAGAACGACCCCAAGTACTTAAAAAACAAAACGAAACAAAACCAAACCCCCCAAATCTGCTAAGAAGAAAAAAAAAAAAAAAAAAAAAAGCAGCTCAATTTCCAGATCTAGACAAAAATCTCACTTTTCTACCAGTTGGTTTATGCTATGGAACAAGATGTTGCTACTAATTCAGCACCTCCATATTAGATACTGTATTACTAAATGTACTGCATAAATATTAATACAAAGAACATTTAGTTCTGTTTAACTGTTAATTAGTGAAGGGGTGTGCACTAACGCAACGAACGCCATGTGATCCGCATCACTTTTCCCTACCTCTACGAGTATTTTCCTGTTTCTTCCTTTCTGCAAGGGGGTTAAAGAGGAGCCAGCCTCTCCTTATACTTCTGTTTTTCAGTTCCCTTTTTCATTCCGCAAGCTCTGATTAATACCTAATCAGACAAGTTCACGCTACTTGAAGAACTGACAATCTTTTAACACATTCCTATGGCAACAGTAATATACTGTACTAATGCACGGGATGGGAATACGCGATGACTAAGTTGCATGAATGAGGCTTTTTTTCCGCAGCCTCCCTAGAAAAATTGACCGTTTTCAGCCAAGAGAGAAACCTGCTCCGAGCCAATCCTCCGCTCGCTGTTTGGCCCGTCTCGGTTTGTGCTAAGAGAGGAAGAACGATGTATACAAATCAAAATGACAACCAAAAAAAAAAAGGCACAAAATATTCATGACCGTGGGAAGGAATCCACCATGTCACTGCCACAGAAAACCCTCCCTATCTCTTGCTCTATTTTAAAGTCTTCATCATGCAAAGGTGCCTAAAAATGAGATTGACCAAATATCGCGTTTGGTCTTGATTGTAGCACTACTACTGAACTAGTCCGATCGTTACACCAGAGTGATTTCCACGTCCTCGATCTTCTCCGTTGTCCGGCGATGATGCTGAGTAGGGGGTGGCGGAGCCGCTCGCACCTGAAACAGCCAGAACCAGCCCGTAACTATCAGCAAACTCTCAACATTTCCAAACTTGTACAGGCTAAAACTGCAGCTTTGGGCTTATCATAGAACGTGTTGGGTTGGAAGGGACCTTTAAAGACCATCTAGTCCCACCCCCCTGCAGTGAGCAGGGACATCTTCAACTAGACCAGGTTGCTCAGAGCCCCATCAAGCCTGGCCTTGAATGTCTCCAGGGATGGGGCCTCCACCACCTCTCTGGGCAACCTGGGCCAGTGTCTCACCACCCTCAGTGTAAAGAACTTCTTCCTAATGTCTGATCTAAACCTGCCCTGCTCTAGTTTAAACCATTGCCCCTCGTCCTGTCGCTCCATGCCCTCGCAAACAGCCCCTCCCCAGCTTTCCTGTAGGCCCCCTTGAGGGACTGGAAGGGGCTCTAAGGTCTCCCCGGAGCCTCTTTTTCTCCAGGCTGAACACCCCCAGCTCCCTCAGCCTGTCCTCACAGGAGAGGGGCTCCAGCCCTCGGATGATCCTCGTGGCCCTCATACCTCAAGATGATGCAAATATACAGATCGTTACTAAGACTGACAGAACTGCAGCGAGGAACCAGCTGAGTTCAGGTCCAGGAGCCAATTAAGCCATCAAGGCTCTTCGTTACAGACTGGCACCGCTCTCGGGTGACCAGCAGTCACGGGGGGGGCAAACACACCGAGGGAAATAACCTATTTACTCTGCCTGTACCCACGGAGAATCCTGGGACGGACTTGGATCTTTACATCCAGTGCTTTCCAGCTGATGACGCCCTCGGCTGGAAACTACCAGAACACCTTGTTGCACCGAAGCAGCTTACTCCTGTTTAATCAATCACTGACCCTAACGCTACGCACCTGAAATCTGATGCTATTTTTACCCTCTGCCACATCAATAAAGTTCTTACTGCTCCTCATCGAGACTCCCTTGAGCGCTAACAGCATTTCGCCCAGGGTTTTTTATCACACGGTTTCAAAATCCACCGGAGTGACTCGATACGGAAAACGGGAATTGTGGAGCAATAGCAGAACAAACTTCCCAATGTTTTCAAACCGGGCATATTAAAAATGCAACACTGACAGAAATCCTTTCAATTAAGGCACGACACTGTAGTATTATTTTAAAAAGACGGTAAATTGCAAGCAACTCGTGAAGAAAATAATAAATCTACAAAATGGAAAAGCTGAATCAATGTATTTTTACAAGGGAATAATAAGATAATGTGAAACTTCTCTGTTCAATAATTAAACACTTAACGATGCGGTACTACCTCTCCCTCGCGTACGTCCGTGAATAAGGCTGACTCACTGACTACCGGAATATTCAAAATATCATTTCTGAATATGCAAAAACGCTCTTTTTCTCCAACCTCCTTCATTGAGGATGCCAGGAAAATACAAATATTGCAGCTTTAATACGATTCGGTTTAGGACTTTGAAACCCCCAAAACTTGATTTCAAAGTTAATCCCAGGAGACAGATCTCCGCAAGTTCTAAGTGATTAAATTCTTCTTCTCTTTTCCTAGCAAAACCTCTCCTTCTAGGCAGCAGAGACATCGCAAAATATACAAAATAAGAGACCATTTCATCTTATCATGAAGAATTTTTAATCTAAACCCCTCAAATGAAGAGGTTCAGAAATAAATTTAACCCTCAATCGAGTCCCCCGGACCACGTATCACGTCAAACTGCCGGCCAGCGGATTTGTCTGCCAGCACGCTGGGGAAATTGTACAAATCCTGTGATTAAGCTGTTCTGGCATTTATTCCCCACCTCTTTTTTAGTTCTGTTTAGGGGTTATTACGCGCAGCCAGAACAGAACTAATCTCCCAGCGCCCGAAAAGGCAGCGTAAGTTTATCGACTCACATCTATTTTTACTACGGTAAGAGATGTAATTTCCTCCCAGGTTAGATTTCACGATCGAGACGCCTCACGCGGGTATTACAGCGGTAACGGCAGCCACAGACGGGCGGGTTGGATGAAAAAAAAAAGGGGATGGATAAGACTCAAGGTCATCTTTAAACACGGGGACTTACCGGTTAAACAAGGGCAGCTTTGTTTTATTCTAGTGTTCGCCCCATCTCAAATAGCTCTCGTGTTCTATCGCTTTCTGACACCTCTATGGCATTATCCAAGGGGGGCCAACAGACCTTTCCTCGCGCTATTAATCTGAGATACCGCATTTTACTAGGCAGTAATTGGATTTGCAGAACACGGAGCCATTCACCACCCTGCTCTGAATGTACCTGATTTACCCAGACTCGGCCCAGTAACTTTGGAGCAGCGATAAAACCAGTTATTTATTTTTAACTTACAGGTCGCAGTTTGCCATAGGAAGTTTCGGGGGGAATTCGCGGAGGCTGGGAGAAGCCAGGAGACTCTGAACTGAAGCTGTTTTCTGAAAGGGTAAGCAACAACCCATCACACACACGCCGCTCAGCGCTGCTGAATTTACTTTGTGTTGCAAAAAAAGCTGCGCTTTTTTTTTTTTTTTTAAATATGAGCATTCTAAATTAAGAATTTAGCAAAACATTTCTTATACTATCACAAAATTTCTTACCGTTAGTTGTCGGCGACCTGGGGAAGAACTGAGAACCTCTTTTATCCGGACTGTGGTAGGGACTAGTGGGAGGCTGGTCGTAGAGCGGCAGCGGTGGAAGGGCGTTATTAGGCTTCGGAGTTGGGGATACCTGTGTTAAAAAGAGGGGGGGGGGGAATGCAGAAATCCTTATTCCTCGGTGGTTTTTACGTATGCAGCCAGCTGCAGGACGTTGTCTGACACATCAATATGCCAGGAACTGTCATCTGGAGAAAACCCATCTGTCAAAAGCGCTGTCAGGTAGGTTTGGGAAGGAAAGCCGTGATATCCAAGAGGGATTAGATGTTTTTTTTAAATCATAGGTTGCCACCGAGCAGAAATTTTCATCCTCTCCCAGATAATTTAGGCAGACTTTTTGAAGGTTATCCGAAAATAAAACCTTCTGATCAAGTGTGTTTCTCTACTATATTCACACAAAAGTGTTAAGATCATGACTTTTATCACAACTCAACTGCATATATATCATTTAAATCTTAAGTTTTCACAGTTTTCCCAAATCAAAGAGTAAAAATACTGGAGGAATTACTTCGTAGGGAACGTGGAAGTCCAGTTTCTAGCACCACAATTTTTCATGAGAATGTGTCTGATCTTCAAATATAATATAAGGATTCACAGAATCACAGAATGATGGGGGTTGGAAGGGACCTCTGGAGACCATCCAGTCCAACCCCCTGCCAGAGCAGGGTCACCCGGAGCAGGTGGCACAGGAACGCGTCCAGGCGGGTTTGGAATGTCTCCAGAGACGGAGACTCCCCCACCTCTCTGGGCAGCCTGTGCCAGGGCTCTGCCACCCTCACAGGAAAGAAGTTCCTCCTCATGTTTAGGTGGAACTTCCTATGCTCAAGTTTGTGCCCGTTACCCCTTGTCCTGTCCCTGGGCACCACTGAGAAGAGCCTGGCCCCATCCTCCTGACACCCACCCTTTCAGTATTTCTAAGCGTTGATGAGATCCCCCCTCAGTCGTCTTTTTTCCAGACTGAAGAGACCCAAATCCCTCAGCCTTTCTTCATGAGAGCTGTTCCAGTCCCCTCAGCATCTCCATAGCCCTTTGTTGTCCCCTCTCCAGCAGTTCCCTGTCCTTCTGGAACTGGGGAGTCCAGAACTGGACACAGAATTCTGGATTACAGAACTATACTGAATTGAGGATGTTTTTGAAGAGATTACTGTAACACAATATTTGGCAGTATCCTGCCCTTCAAAAACTGAGAGGATACAGAACAGACTGGAGTATGAAAACATTAAATTAGGGCTGAGAGAGCCTGTAATTCTTTTTTTGCCAGTTTGTCTTTGATGTCTCAGTTGATGTCATAAACGAATTCCAGGAAGCAGACTGGGAATTTTCTCCTTTGGTTCATTTTCTTTCTACCCAACTACTTGCCTTTATTCACAAATATATTACATTTGCCACGATAGATCAGTTGATCGTTATTAGGCTGGCTGAGAAATTAAAATGTAAATTAATATCATACGTGTAAGCTGGCACCTCAACTCTTTCCATACCTGAATATCTCCAATCCACTGAGTCTCTCCATTTTCTGAGGCCGTCAGCTCTTCAACTAATACTGATGGGAACACCCCGACGCGGCCGTTGAATTCTCCTTCCCAAAAGCCATCATCATCTTGATTTTCCTTGTTCAGGATGCGGATGATGGCTCCTTCCGGGAAGGACAGCTCATCATCTGTCTGGCCTTCGTAATCATAAAGTGCTTTTACAAAACAGACTGAAGAGCAGGGGGGAAGAATAATTATGGAATTAGGATGAGCTTAAAAAAATGATCATAGAATCATAGAATCGCCACGGTTGGAAGGGATCTTTCGGATCATCAAGTCCAACCACCAACCTAACTCTGACAAAAAACATCACTAATGATGTTATTGTACATGATCAAGTACTACACATAATTGCAGCGTCAAATTATTTTAGTTTTCTTTTTTTTTAGGTAATGTTAATCTCAATTCTATGAGATCGCCAGGTAAATTACACGGATTTGATACGAGATAGATCATTACTGAGAACAGCTGTACTCGGATACAGGTCAAATATGAGAAATTCCCACATGCGACATCCAAACTCGATACGCAGAATGCTTTTGAGAACAAGGTTAATCTACTCTTTATTTATTTATCGATCGGTATTTACCACTGGAGTCTCCATTCAGGCTGCCTGTGACTAAATCAGCCTCGGTGGAGTTATTTGAGGTGTGGGAGCGAGTATCCAGTGCGGCGAGGGACTGTAGCATACTCAGCAGGCTGCTGGACGTCGGGAACTGCAGGTACTTCTCTGGCACGTAACCCACTTGCCCCACTTTGTTCCGTGCCTGTAAGCAAAGGACAGAAAAGATGCTCTGCTTTTGCATACTCTGAAAAGAATCCAAATCCCTTCTCCCATCCCAAATTCTGGTTCTAAAAGTAACAGTGAAAAGAAATAATCTCAGAAAAACGATACCTTCACCCAGTCTTCCATATCTCCGTCTTCAATAACCTCCAATACCTCGTGTTCCTCTATGGTCAATTCATCCGGCTGAGAAGCCTGAAGTAAATAACGGGAAGATTAGAAAATACAAGCGTTTTCAGATGCATGGGACAGGAAGCATAACGAACAACCTCATCCAGGCCCTTTATTAAAAATTACGTCTTTCTAAAAAAAAATGAAAATTTGATGATGTAGCATACTTTAAAATATAAAAATAAGGGTTTTTCTGTATACCTACTGATATTCCCAAGACCCTTTTTCAGTCAAGAGGACAGACAGAAGCACCCCGAATACCACCCAGCGCGTCCAACCCTATTTACTTTTGAAACCCTAATTACTCCGTACTCTGCCACTGCCTTCGGTGTGATTTACAGCTGAGGCAGCGGCAGTAAATAGCGTGAATGCCGTTTGTCAGCAGAGCCTGAACTCCTGAATGGCGGTTTCACTATTCCGGTACAAAGACGAGCTTTGTGGCGTTTCTCATACAGCCGCACCAGCAACACAACTCCGTTTTTCACAGCGAGATGTTAGATATATATAATGTGCACCATTATTGAGCCAAACGCTGACATTCTACCTCCAACTCCCACCGAAGAGTTACATCTATCATTTTTTGGTCACGTAATTCATTTTTTCTAATCAATTAAAAAAAATAAAATCGCAAACCTTATATGAATAAACAACTTTGCAGGTGAGAGGATAATTTCTTAGAGTACCAGAAGGACTAGAACTACTGTCATCAAACACATCCATGCTGTCTTCAAACTCTTCGCCTTCTTCCTTTTCTGCATCGGCATTAATCTAATAAAACACATTAAATTCGGCATTATACATCAAAGAAAAATAAGTGAAGAAATAACATTAAAATTGAACTGATGGATATTCTTCTCGCTTTTTTTCCTACTTACAATTCTTGTAACTGGACAAAAAAAAAGGTCGACTAAATAATATTCAACATACAATTCTCAAATACCAACATCAGGAAAGCATCGACCAAACGAAGCAAATACAGGGAAGCAAAAGAAGACTCTTTGCTTAATTCAGCTGTTTTTCTTCATTCACGCACAAGCCGCGGGCTTTAAAAAGAACTGGAGAAGATTTTGGAAGCTCCAACTCAACTGTTGGCCGTTATTTATTTTGCGCATCAGCTGCGGAAGAATGACTAATGTGCCTTCCTTGGGGGTGCCATTTCAGAGGCACAGCAAACAGTTTAACGGAAAGGCGAGTCACTTGCTGAGAATTTATGCCGCTAAAAGATGAATGTACCTGTGACCACGAGTTATAAAATGAAACCGCAGTGGAAAGACTTAAATTTGGAAAAAAAAAAAAAAAAAAAAAAAAAAAATCAAAAAAATCAGCCTTCCGGCTGGTGGATTCTGCACAATAGAGTTGCTGCAGTTTATTAAAAAAAAAAAAAAATAGAGAAAGAATGATTAAAAACTAGCTATAAAAATTTAAATAAAAACTGAAGTCGAAACACCGGAAAAATACAGGTTTCTATAAATGTAGTTCGGGCAACATTGACATGAGCTGTGCTTTGGCCTGGTGCCTGGATTAAATGATGAATAAACACTTTATCTCATGTGAAAACAGGCAAGTCCTGCGAATCAAAGGCAACACTGTTACGTGTTTGCCGTCTTCCCCTTATTCATTCCTTTTAATATGGGGGCAAATCTGGGATTCCTCATGAAAACTAAAAGGCTGATAAATCGAGAAAATTGGGGCTGAGACCAAAAATGGTCTGTGCAGGCTCCTGAACCAGCCGGCTCCGTACGTCAGCCCGTGACACCTTTGCTCTTCTGGACCTGGGGTAGGAGACCACAAAGCTTCATCATTTTCCGACCTTGATTGATTTTTATGTTACAATTTCTAGACCACATCCTTGTAATTCATACCGGTTTTTCCCCATTTTCCTTCCAGCGCAGTTTGCGTCCATCGCCACTTAAACGCGTTCACGGATGTCGCGGTAACAAAAATAAATCGTGGTAAAAAACCCAATGCTTTGATATATTACCAACCAACTATTAATTATGGCAAATTTAAGGTTTCTCCCTCCAGTTTCTAACTGCCTTTTGCTGTGCACGGTCCGCGTCCCAGCAGCCGTAGGAAACATCATGGAAATTAGTGTATCATGCCTAGAAAGACTCGTTTGTAAAACATCTGGTCCTCGTTTTCTAACACGAGGAAGAAAAATACATCTTAATTTTCAGTGTGTGGGCTGCTCAGACTCCTTGAATAGCATCATTTGCAGAGTAGGCACACAGAGGGAAAACAGCATTAACGATACAGAAAACTTAGCAGCTCGTGTCATAAAGCTCATCTTTCAACGGAGCCTGGTATTATTTTGCAATAGAGGTATTTAGGGAGTGAAACCACAATTTGGTTCATGCAGGTTGCTGGTTTCAGATGACAATCATGCTTGAGTGTGAACCAGTAACGTAATATATAGAATCTTAAAATGGTCCAGGCTGGAAGGGACCTTTCAGATCATCGAGACCAACCATCAACCCAACACTGCCAAAACCACCACTAACCCATGTCCCTCAGCACCACGTCTGCCTGGCTTGTAAATCCCTTTTAAAACCTCGCCTGGTGCAACTTGAAGCTGTTTCCTCTTGTCCCATCGCCTGTTCCTTGGGAGAAGAGACCGACCCCCCCTGGCTACCCCCTCCTTTCAGGGAGTTGCAGAGAGCGAGAAGGTCTCCCCTCAGCCTCCTTTTCTCCAGGCTGAACACCCCCAGCTCCCTCAGCCGCTCCTCACCAGACTTGTGCTCCAGACCCCTCACCACCTCCGGTGCCCTTCTCTGGACACGCTCCAGCACCTCAATGGCTTTTTGTGTGGTGAGGGGCCCAAAACTGGACACAGCACTCGAGGTGGGGCCTCACCAGTGCCCAGTACAGGGGGACCATCACTGCCCCAGTCCTGCTGGCCACACTGTTCCTGACACAGGCCAGGATGCTGTTGACCTTCTTGGCCACCTGGGCACACTGCTGGCTCATATTCAGCTGCTGTTGACCAACACCCCCATGTCCTTCACCGCCGGGCAGCTCTCCAGCCACTCTGCCCCCAGCCTCTAGCGTCCATGCGGTTGGTGTGACCCAAGAGCAGGACCCGGCACTTGGCCCTGTTGAACCTCACACCATTGGCCTTGGCCCACCCATCCAGCCTGTCCACATCCCTCTGCAGAGCCACCCTAACCTCCAGCAGACGAACACTCCCACCCAACTTGGTGTCATCTATGAACTTACTGAAGGTGCACTCGATCCCCTCGTCCAGGTCGTTGATAAAGCTATTGAACAGAACCGGCCCCGGTACCGACCCCTGGGGAACACCACTTGTGAAAGACGCTATCTCCCTTTCCAGGTAAAAGCATCCATTTTCCTGTTCACAGAAAACGTACCAACTGCAAATATTATTTCTAACTCTGTAATAATGTACCTCTACTGTACAAGTGTTTCTTATAACCGTACTGCTTCGAGTCCCAGCAAACAGAAAACAAAACACAAACCCCATAAAGACATTATTCTCTCTTCCTTTTTTGCATAAACTACATAGTATTTACTATACATTTGTTGTAGGCAGCGTAAAGGTTTCGCAACAATGTCAACATGTAAGAGTAGCATTGCGTATCTTTTCCAGATGACATTAAAATTCAAAATGACAATTAACTTTTTTAGGCATGTACACTGGGAAAAATAAATGTATTCCCTCCCCAAATTATGCATTTCGTCATTACATCAGAAAGTCACTGGAGAGTTGATGGCATATTAACTCCTTCGGCTCGCTGTATTATTGCAGCAGGTTAAATAAATACAGTGATATCAAGGCATCGATGCTGCTTTCTAATTTTTAGCTCTTTGAAATAAAAATATATTGAGAGTTTTGCTGCACAGATTATGTCGTGATAAATATGGGCACGAAGAGCAAAGCAGTGCAGGACGCAGGGACGGCAGGTAGCTGGTTTCTGAACATTAATCACTGCCCACTTGTTAAGGATGAAGTGAAATTGCTGCTTGTTATGTGCCGCAGTAATTCTAATAATTGCACGCAGCGTAATTTCGGTAACGGTTCTAAGAATTCCATCTCCAGGCTGTCCTCATCTGGCCTGCCAAGGTCAACAGCATCTTATTTTTTTTTATACAGGAGGGTACGTAAGTGTAAAAGGGGAAAATAAGAATCAGAGTTGAACCTCCCACGCTGTGGCATCTGCTGGCTCGCCAGGGACTAGCCCGGGGTTTGGCTCAGGGACGGAGCGCTGGCACGGCCGCCGAGACGGAGAACAAGATGCTGGGCGCAATCCAAGGCGCACAACGGGAAGCGAAAAGAGGTGGAGTACAAGGAGAAAGGGAAAAAAACTGCTGATAAACACAGCTCCGTAACATCTCCTCATCTCTCCCGGCTAGCAAGGAGCTGAAATGACACGCGACGCAAGAAGTCCTTTGGGATTTTGGGAAGGCTGAAGCTCGGATCTGCATACAACAGCTTGAATATATAACTAAACTACTAACGATGGGGATAAAGAGACAAACAGGACAGGGCAGGGATTATAATAACAACCTTTACTGCAAATCGCTGTCACCGAGCTCCGTGTGGGACATCCTAGAAGAAACATCCCAACACCCTGAAGAAAGCAGAGTGGAGTCGGCGCCCCCTCACTTTTTTCAACTAAAGTTCATAGAATCATAGAATCATAGAATCATAGAACATGTTGGGTTGGAAGGGACCTTTAAAGGTCATCTCGTCCAGCCCCCCTGCAGTAAGCAGGGACATTTTCAACTAGACCAGGTTGCTCAGAGCCTCATCAAGCCTGGCCTTGAATGTCTCCAGGGATGGGGCCTCCACCACCGCTCTGGGCAACCTGGGCCAGTGGCCTTTTCCACAGGGCTGCTCTCTATCACCTCATCCCCCAGCCTGTATTGATAACGAGGACTGTCCCGACTACCAAGTGTAGGACTTTGCACTTGGCCTTGTTGAACTTCATAAGGTTTGCTCGGGCCCACCTCTCTAGGTCATCCAGGTCCCTCTGGATGACACCCCGTCCCTCTGGCACCACTCAGCTTGATGTCATTGGCAAACTTGCTAATGGTGCACTTGATCCCACTGTCTAAATCACTGATGAAGATATTGAACAGCACCGGTCCCAGTACGGATCTCTGGGGGACACCACTTGTCAGCCCTCTCCAACTGGACATCGAACCATTGACCACCACCCTCTGGATGCGACCATCCAGCCAGTTCCTTATCCACCGAACAGTCCACCCACCAAATCTGTATCTCTCCAACTCAGAGAGAAGGATGTTGTGGGGGACCGTCTCAAAGGCCTTGCAGAAGTCCAGAAGTTGACAAAGTCCAGAAGTTGACAGAAACGAAAATTTCTGTACACCCAAAAAAACCCCTTTCCCTCTAAGGGTTTGCCACCGTTCCCAAGAAAACAATAAGGAAGCATAAAAAGATGAAGAAACATGGGAACGGGCAGGATTTTTTGTGTGTGCGGACACTGCACACTTGCTGAAACAGAGATTTTGTCTCTCTTAAGTGATCAGGGAAAACCAGACCTCCTCCAAAGCATCTGCGGTGCAATGAGAAACCACGTTCCCATTCCCCCTGAAAGTTTCGTTAGACAGAAGATATATTCTGGCTGTCCAAAGCTTTTAAGATGAAAAAGAAAGTGTGAATGAAGTAATTTTAACAGCGTATGAAGACTACAGTTAGGAAAGTATCCACATGCAAACTAAGACTTTATAAAAGCCTCTGAAATTTGTTATAAATATATAAACATGCACAGAAAAATTAAAATTCGTTTGAGGCAAAATGACTAAATCTTCAGGAATTTTGAGTTGGTGACCGGTGAAGAGCCCCAGATTGCGCCGTTTTACTGCCAAAGGTGACCGCGCAGCATCGCGTGCCGTGTAGGGGAATTAAAAAAAGGGAATTATCAGCTCCTTTAGCAGTTCCTATTTATGAACAGGGTTTCCCGGTTCGGGCAGCCGTGTGATTCAGCTATCTCTACTTTTTTTAAAAAATATATCATTCTTCAGGGGAGGAGAGGGAAGAGAAATGAGTTTGCTTTTTATTCTTTCTTGAATTACATAAAAATGTGCTGTCTTCCAAGCTAAACAGGTGGGAAATGCCTCTATTTTGCAAACCAGCTATAGATATTGCAACACAATTAGTCTTATGTACTAATGAGTACAAAATCATTACCAATCTTCCATTGATCCAAGCCGCTTTTGAGTTCAATTTGGGGTATATTGGCTGAAATATTCGAAAGGGTCAGTGGGACTTTGGACACGTTGTGCCACACTCAGGTAAATGAATTTAACAGTTTCAGAAGGTACCAGCTCTCTGGATGAAACGCAGGAGTCCTCAGGTTTGGGCTCTGTTCCGATTTAACATCTTTACTGCTTTAAGCAAAACTAGTTATTCATATAGAAAATGTCAAATATCGCCTGTATCTCAAGTAACAGGGCAGCAGCTCGCAGGTGAACAGTGGTAACATCTACCTCCATGACAAATTCTTTGAGGGAAACATCTAACCCTGCTCCCAGAAACCTGTTTTCCAAAGCCTTTCACTGATTTTTAATGAATCAAATTTTCATTTCAAACACCCAAATCAATCTGGAAAACCGGCTTTGCTCTCTTGCTTGACTTTCACTGCGATCTGCAGGCAACCGACTCTGGAAGAGCCGATGTGGAGTCGACATTTTTCTAAACATTTGGGGGAGAAAAAAGCGCCTTTCATCCAAGTAGCTCAGATAACGTCGTGAACTATTAATGAAACTTCAAAGAAACGCGCAGCCATTTTTCTTTTCAGGAGGTGGCAAATAAATGTTATGGCACTTAATTCAAGGTCGGAAAAATCAACCTAAAGTAAACTCAGCAACAAAACCCAGAAATCCTTTTTTTTGGTTCTTACATGAAATTCAGCCACGTAAAGCTATGAGATTTTTCCAGTTAGCCACCAACCAACCAAACATTCTCAATTTGGTTTTCTATTCGATATGAAGTCAGGATTTGCTACGAGGAAAGATTTTACAGGTCGGAAACCGTACCAGGTGTGAAGAGCCGTTGTTGGTCACCGAAGGCAGGCTGGCCCAGCGTTCGTTCTCCAGTTCTTCCATCACTTGGTTCATTGCGCTTTTTAGCCAGGTGTCCACAGACACACCGATCTGCTTCAGCAGATCAAGACGGGCTTCTGCTTTCAGCTTAATTATCTGGGGAAATAAACACACACAAGTCAGAATTCTTTCAAGATTACTTTTCGCTCCTTGCCACCATTCAAATGTGTTATTTCCTGATCAGCAAATTACGGAAATTACACAAATAGGTGGCTCCGAAAGCTGCTCCATGCGGAAACGAGTCCAGGTCTTCATTTCCTTGCCTGCGGGAACACGGTGTGAGCCAAGAGACAGGGGATGCTTTCCTTGGGATGTAAAACTACAGGCACAGCCACTTTCACAAGCTTGTGTTCTTAAAGTAACGATTTAAAGTAAACTAATCATAAACCGATTAGTTTATGCTAATTTTCTATTCATATATTAGAATAACAGAATCGTTTAGGTTGGAGGGGACCTTTCAGATCATCGAGTCCAACCATCAACCCAACGCTGACAAAGCCACCACTACCCCATGTCCCTCAGCACCACGTCTGCCCGGCTTTTAAATCCCTCCAGGGATGGCGACTCCACCACTGCCCTGGGCAGCCTCTTCCAATGCTTGACAACCCTTTCGGGGATGACATTTCTCCTAATATCCATCCTAAACCTCCCCTGGCACAACTTGAGGCCGTTTCCTCTTGTCCCATCACCTGTTCCCTGGGAGAAGAGCCCGACCCCCCCTGGCTACCCCCTCCTTTCAGGGAGTTGCAGAGAGCGAGAAGGTCTCCCCTCAGCCTCCTTTTCTCCAGGCTGAACACCCCCAGCTCCCTCAGCCGCTCCTCACAAGACTTGTGCTCCAGACCCCTCACCAGCTCCGGTGCCCTTCTCTGGACACGCTCCAGCACCTCAAGGGCTTTTTTGTGGTGAGGGGCCCAAAACTGGACACAGCACTCGAGGTGGGGCCTCACCAGTGCCCAATACAGGGGGACCATCACTGCCCCAGTCCTGCTGGCCACACTAGTGGTGATACAGGCCAGGATGCTGTTGGCCTTCTTGGCCACCTGGGCACACTGCTGGCTCATATTCAGTCAGCTGTTGACCAACACCCCCAGGTCCTTTTCCGCCAGGCAGCTCTCCAGCCATTACTAGCTGGTGGCTCTTTTCTTTATGTTCTAGTGGTTGGTCAGTTTAGATTATTTTCAAAGTGTAAAAACCCAGACAAAACCCAGCGCTTCACAGTATTTTTAAAACTAGGCATATTCCTGGGCTGCAGACCCTGGATCCCCTTCGGCTGGTGACTAAACTGGATGCGACACGCAAATAAATCCGACGTGATACACAAATAAATCCGATGCGATACACACACACACACAAACCACCAACACCCCCAAATGAGCCTGTTTTCGATCAGCGCTTGCCAGAGATCACAGGCAGCGTATTTGTTATGGAAACAGAATATCTTAATAATTCCCAAATTAAACAAATAATACACTTCAACAAACAGTTTCCTGATTTTTGTCTTTAGAACAGAAGGAAAATTTAGGTTTTCTGACAGCTGGGTTCACTTCAGCATCCTGGCATGCTTTCTGGCCGACGGAGCCAAGGCTTTAACAAATTCACAGCAAACCATCACCCTGATCCAAATTATTTAACGACTGAAGCAGGAGGAATGGAAAGAGTAGCGTGAAGAAATGCAGAATTTTGAGAAAAGCGCAATTCAGAATTTCAAGAAAAGAAAAGCAGAATTTCAAGGGAAGAAAAGCAGAAATTCAAGAAGGGAAAAGCAGAATTTCAAAGATCGCCTCAAGAAGCGGGGGACAAACTTAGGAATAAAATGGAGAATATTTATGTCCAGTCCAGCCCTGTCGTCACCATCCTGTTCCACTTGCCCAGAGGAACAAAACTCGCAGAATTTACCAAAGGTCCTTCAGTGAGTCACTGATGGAGCCAACACCAGGAACCCACTGAACCGCCCTGGAGTTTTTCCGGCGTTTCCTTTCACAGAATTGTTCTTTCGGAGCAAGCTGCTGTGCAAGGAGCAAAGTTTCACCTCCTTTCTCGCCCTTCCACGGGCATCAGAAGCGCCTTAGTTCAGCATCACTGCCCGCATCCATGGATCGAGTCAGCAGCAGCGCTGGGAAACCAAGCAAAACCAGCAAAAATAGAAGGGTCTGAGCAAAAATTAGAGGGAAATTCTTTTTCTGCAGTGGCTGAAGCACGGTAAGAGTATGGAAGAATAGATGTACAGTGAATTAAAATGCCAATTGGTGCCACATAGATTTTTATCTCTCACAAATATCCTCGTTATAATATATAAAATTACGTGTGCTGAAATGATACCGGTATTTTTTGTGGGTTTTTTTGGATTGCTATTATCATAGAATCATAGAATGGTTTGGGTTGGAAGGGACCTTAAAGATCATCCGGGTCCAACCCCTGCCATTGGCAGGGACACCTCCCACTGGACCAGGTTGCCCAAAATAAATGACTATAATGTCCATTCAGCTGAACACCCAAAACATGGATCCATTTTCATTTTAAAACTACTTGCGAAGGTGACTTTAAACCTGTTTCAAACAATGAAATTGCTTTTGAGAGGGATTATTTTCAATTCCGTTTAGAAGAAATGTGATTTTTTTAGAAAGGTAAGTCATTAGAGTCAAATTTATGATGTGAAATGTATCTTCACAGGGGTACAGCTGCACGCACACGCTCTCCCACATCATTAGGTGCGGAGAATGAAGGATCGGACAAGCTTGGAAAGCATTTCCCACGGGAAAAGCCAAAGCCACTTCGCCAAGTGAAATTTCCACTTCTCCGTGCAAGCGGTCTTCAGGTGAATGATTAACGTGCACTGTAAATACTGTTCATACGGCCGAGGAAATGAGGAAAGAAGCAAAATATATTAATGCGCCTTGCGTTACTTCAGTCAAGATTCAGAAAATATTGATTTTAAAAGAATAGAGAGTCCAAAGCTGGATCCACGCACCAGCATCTACATTTGCGGGGCAGATCCTTTCGGTTCAATTGTGGCACCAAGCATCTTCTGAAAACCTTCTAAGTTTTTATGGCCCAAGCCCCGACCTGAAATTTGTAAATATTTACAGAAGCAATACCTATGGGAAGGTCTGAAATCAGAAGGGTTGGGGGGGTGTCAGAGTTTTGAGTTCCAAAGTTGAATGGAATAGACATTTTATCCCTTTATTGGTCTTAAAAAGGCACTACCTCTCACTTCGTTTTTTTTCGTTTTGCCCCTACTTATATTAGTTTGTATATTTTAAAGCTGTAAGAGCATGGAAACAATAATAATTTTAATTAATCATTAACCTTTTCTTTGGAAAAATTTCTTTTGGGAGCACTTATCCAATCGAGAAGTGGATTCCTCACTCTACCAGGCAAAACAGAGAACACACTTTTAAACCGAAGATGATAACACAGAAGGGTTGCACCAAAAAAGCTGAATCCAGGGATGCCAGTTCCTGAACACACCTCTCTCCTGTTACGAAGCATTCAAGATTTTGAATAAAACCACTTTCTAACCACATCTGCGTTGAAAGAAGGGGAGATGAGTGGCTCTGCAGCACCCAGCGCCGTCCTTTTCTTGGGTTTTCTTTTGAAGTGCGATAAATTGACTTAACGGAGGTCAACGCGAGTCACTTGCTTTAGCTTGTTAATGAGAAACTCCTCATTTTGTCACGTCACGGAGCTGAAGTGCCTCCACGTCTATATAAACACTTACGGGATAAAGTAGCTATCCCCTAATCTGCCTCTCCATTTTGAAATTGCGTTACGAGGGCTTTCCGTGCGCCTTCGACAAAAGCTGCCCAGGAAATGATCAGCCTGGTTGCTTTGCCGCTATACCTCGTTATGCGATTTCCAATTAGCTCGAGTCATCCAACAGCCCTACCCATTAGCGGAGGCAGGCTCTAAACAGGGGTAGTTTGTATTAGAACTCCGTCTGTTGTTTGTACAAACTTGTTAGCTAAAATAAACATGCTGCTCCAAGATCCTTGACTGTACTTGCTGAGGGTCAGAGAAGAGTTTTTAATCCGCGGTACCCAGCAAATCCAAGCGCGTTACCCCCCTCTATTTACACATCGGGCTCTTAATATTCAACAAATGTTCGTTCCAAAACCACAAATGTTTTGAGTTTCATTCCACTGCAGACAAGCCATAAAAGCACTTACAGGCCTGCACTCGAAAGATGTATAATGTTATTTACAAGCATATATATATATTTACCAAAATAATTATACTGGTAGACCAGAGTTAACAGCTTCCTCCCTATATGAAAAAACCTAAAAATCCTAGACAGCTGTATAACTTTATTCTGCTTCTCACACAGGAACAGCTACATATTTAAAAATACATTCAAGTATCACTACGACTAAATTAGCTGGGGTTTGATGCTTTCGTTACACCGGAATAAAATGTTGAGAGGGAAACCAAGGGATCACCCAGAGGAAATACTGGTGTTTCCACCAGCACCAAGTCACGCAAGCAGCTTCATGTGTGGCTTTTGTTCCTGCAGCCGGGCACAAGGCAGGATCTCTGGAAGATGAGATTCCTGCAAGCTGGAGTCCCAACTACATCACGGAGGGTCCCACCTTGCACAAAAGCTGCAACTGCTCAGTCTTGTCTTCCCCTTCCAGATGTGGGGAGGCAGCCAGAAAGGGATGTGTTGAAATAAAAAGAGACAGGGTGCGCTTTCTGACAAATCACAGCTCTGCACTACGCTGCAAAACCACACAAGACTACAAAATCCTTACGAAACGATGCCCTAGCTCTCAAAGCCCTTAATATCATAGAATCATAGAGTCACAGAATGGTTTGGGTTGGAAGGGACCTTAAAGATCGTCCAGTTCCAACCCCCTGCCCTGGGCAGGGACACCTCCCACCAGCCCAGCTTGCTCCAAGCCCCGGCCAACCTGGCCTTGAACCCCTCCAGGGATGGGGCAGCCACAGCTTCTCTGGGCAACCTGGGCCAGGGGCTCACCGCCCTCACAGCCAAGAATTTCTGCCTCAGATCTCAGCTCAATCTCCCCTCTTGCAGTGGAAAACCCTTCCCCCTCGTCCCATGGCTCCCCTCCCTCACCCAGAGTCCCTCCCCAGCTTTCCTGGAGCCCCTTGAGGGACTGGAAGGGGCTCCAAGGTCTCCGTGGAGCCTTCTCTTCTCCAGGCTGAACCCCCCCAACTCTCTCAGCCCGTCCTCCCAGCAGAGGGGCTCCAGCCCTTGGATCATCTCCGGGGCCTCCTCTGGCCCCGCTCCAACAGCTCCGTGTCTCTCCTGTGCTGAGGCCCCAGAGCTGGAGGCAGCACTGCAGGGGGGTCTCCCCCGAGCGGAGCAGAGGGGCAGAATCACCTCCTTCGACCTGCTGGCCGTGCTTCTTTTGCTGCAGCCCAAGATGTGGTTGGGTTCTGGGCTGCCAGCGTGCATCGCCGGCTCAAAAAAATCATATATTTCAAATTAAAAGCTAAACCAGGCTTCGAACATTGATTTTCCCCATGAACAAAAAGGATTCCAGCAGACACATGTGTCGTACTTCCCTACTGACAGAAGCTCATGGAATTGAAAATATTTAAAATCAAGTACCCACTTTTATTCCCAGCAACATGAAGTACCTCCAGGAAAGCAGCTGAGTTTCGAAAGCACAGGAATGCTGGAATCCAGCACTCGCTCCGAGATCTGGGTGCTGCCCAAATTTCATTGTTCTTACGTCTCACTGTAGGACAAACATTTTCCCATTTAATAGTGAATTTGCTATTTACAGTTACTATTTACCAATGCCTATTTAAGAGCTACGGACTGGGTTATCTTTACACTGATTGAAAAACCGTCAGCCACCCACAAAGTTTACAAACAGTGTTCTGGGTGGTTCCTGCTTCTCTGAGCCGTTCTTTTCCCTTAGCTGATGGTGGGTTAGAAGAAGATGAAAGGCAAAAAAACCTCCAAAGTCGTTAAAAATATAAATATTGTTATCTATTTCTCACATACCTATCGTTGCTCTACACGGAAGGAGGCACGGTTTTGTTTATTTACTGTTCCAGTCTTAATTAAGCGAAGGCTTTAAACCTACAGCTTGCACAAGATGAAGATAAACAACTGCTTTGGAAGGCGTGGAAATTAAACCCAGCGAGAATATCTTATATGGCTCATTTCTGTTCCCAGAAAGAAAAGGGCTTTTCTTCTCCACCCCACAAACACCTCGGTTACAAGTCTTCAAAAATCGTTTATAAAAGTGTTGGGGTAAAAAAAAAAACAAACAGGGAAATCCAGCAAAGCTGATCTAATGCAGCCCCTTCGACATTTTGGTTTATGATTGTTTGGAATGGAGTGGCTTGAAGGCAGAGTTGCTTTATTTTCCGTGATTTTTCAGGGCGCAGAACAAGCCCGCGACAGCCCTGCCCAGGGGAGAGGATTCCTCTCCCTGCTGGAACATCTCCCGTACTTTTTGATTTGTACTAAAGCCGCCTGAACCCTGTAATTTTTCTCTTAAAAAAAAAAAATCAAAACTATTGATTTTAGACGAAGGTCAAACATACGAGCATGTGCAGACATTAAAATCAGATTAAAATAGGCTTACAAGTAGACCCAAATGATCTTTTGTGAGAAATATTTTATTCCACTGCAATATTTTTCTAGGAACAAAACCATTAAGCGGGTTGGACGGTCTCATTTGGCAACTGGTTTTAGCCAAGGAGAAAACAACACGGAAACGTTTTGGCTAAACGTTCTGGAAAGACACTATCTATCTTTATTTCCTCATTCAGAAACATTTTGGTTTTAATTCTAGGCTTTTAAAAATGAAAATAAAAGCATTAAAATGAAATAATTCTCTTAACGAAAAGTAATGTATCATTAAAATTTTGGGCCACCAGAATTATTTGCACAGTGACGGGTGGAATTAACTATGAATACAGTAAAAACAAGTATTGGAACACTACAAAATTCTGAAAACCCAATGTAAGCCCTCCCCTGCAACTCAGCTTTAAATCACAGTCCAGTGCTGTTAAAGTAGGGCTGCACCAGCAAATAATCCACAAAGCTCAACTTTCACCGCCTTGCTGACGCGTGGGGTGGAAAGAGCTATGCCAAAACCACCCAAAGCAAAAAAAAAAAATCCTATCCAATATGACTCACTTAAAATTTTATCATAGAATCATATCACAGAATGGTTTGGGTTGGAAGGGAACTCAAAGATCAGCCAGTCCCACCCCCCTGCCCTGGGCAGGGACACCTCCCACCAGCCCAGCTTGCTCCAAGCCCCGGCCAACCTGGCCTTGAACCCCTCCAGGGATGGGGCAGCCACAGCTTCTCTGGGCAACCTGGGCCAGGGGCTCACCGCCCTCACAGCCAAGAATTTCTGCCTCAGATCTCAGCTCAACCTCCCCTCTTGCAGTGGAAACCCCTTCCCCCTTGTCCCATGGCTCCCCTCCCTCATCCAGAGTCCCTCCCCAGCTTTCCTGGAGCCCCTTGAGGGACTGGAAGGGGCTCCAAGGTCTCCCCGGAGCCTTCTCTTCTCCAGGCTGAACTCCCCCAACTCTCTCAGCCCGTCCTCCCAGCAGAGGGGCTCCAGCCCTCCCAGCATCTCCGGGGCCTCCTCTGGCCCCGCTCCAACAGCTCCATGTCCTTCTGATGTTGGGGGCTCCAGAGCTGGACGTGGTACTCCAGGTGGGGTCTCCCCAGCATGGAGCAGAGGGGGCAGAATCCCCTCCCTGGCCCTGCTGGCCACATTT
Source organism: Chroicocephalus ridibundus (assembly GCF_963924245.1). Taxonomy (NCBI): domain Eukaryota; kingdom Metazoa; phylum Chordata; class Aves; order Charadriiformes; family Laridae; genus Chroicocephalus; species Chroicocephalus ridibundus. The sequence continues at coordinate 8,391,766 of NC_086284.1, forward strand.
TGGTCCCTGAGGCACCAACGTGAGCTCAGCCTGGGAAGAGGAGCCTATCCGCAATTCGAACTGGATGGCGTTCACCTGCAGTACTGTGAATCAAGACCATACGATGCCAGAGATGTATAAAGAACAGGTAAGGAAGCTGTTCTTTCTGCTCCAGCCTGTGTTTCATTTGTCTTCTCTACAGCCAAAAACCAATCACTACCTGGCTCCAGGCGAAGCTCAGCCACCGTTTGCAAGAGAACGATGACTGCAGCAAACCGGAGCCACCAGCCCTTGGGAATCCACCTGGCCGGGACCAAAACAACCCCAAACCCAATCCTTTTTCGGCACCAGCTAGGGAACCGGCTAATAAATGACATTTTTCACACAACACTGAGTGTTTGGTTGGTTGGTTTTTTTTTCCAAGTGGGAGGATGGGCGGGAAGTTTCTACAGCTATTACAGCAGAGGTAGTTAATTTATATGCTAAATATTCTGTGTGGACTTAAATCAAAGGCGGCTGTTAAGGGTGAAGCAAACAGGAAATGAAACACTGACACAGATAACGCGTCTCAAGAGCGAATGCCAAGGGTAAGAAAACAGAGGTGAAGCTATTAATGGAGAAGAGCCCACCTGCGTAGCTCCAGCCCAACTGGATTTTTTCCAAGCTCGAGCATATTAGAGATTCCTAAACAGAGAAAGCAGTTGGTGGGGAAGGAGATGGCGAGGAGATGAGAGCAGTAACGAAGCATTTTATAGGGTTTACGAAGTTGTTCCCAGGCTACTGGTAATGGGACTGAATGGAAATTATCCAAATTCCGTAAGTAGAAAATGGAATGTTCATAAAATGTATGTACGCAAACCTTTACTAACACATTTCTCTGCAGTCCTGGTGATGAATATTGGTTCTTAATGTAGTGAAAGATGTCGGATACGTTTCATAATCAAAAGATTCAGTGCGATTTAGGCAGAGGCTGGACTAGAGACACCCCCAAAGCCCCCAACCTGAATGACTCTACGAAATGCCACCGCATTCAAACCACAGCTTTAAGGAACTGAGCTGGGTTTTCAGTGTGATCCACCTTCCAAAAGAACTGAATTAAAAAAAAGGACAAAAAGAAAAGCTACAAAACACGCAACATTAATATTCTTGTAGCCCAGACTCATTCCTGACCCCTTTACCGAAAAGATCAGAGAGACAGTCTGCCACCTGAGGCCCTGCAGCAATTATTCTTCATCTCAGCAACGTTTAAAGTCATGAAGATTATTATTTGTAGGATGTTTTCAAAATGACTTATCCATTTGTTTCCATAAATAGGGATATTTATAGGATAGGGATACCTAGCCTTTACAGTACATAGGGATCTACAAGAGACAGAGCTTCAGTTGACTATATCCTTCCAGGAATCTTTATGACTGTATTTCATCATTAGCTTCAAAACATTCCTGTCTGTTCCTGCTCCTTCATCCCACGAAATACCTTCCTCTGTTAAATGTCCACAAATGAAAAAATATCCTTTATTATCATCGTGAATGCATATTACCCAGCCTTCTAAAGACTTCCCTTCTCATTGCTCATGCCAAAACAGGCAGGTTTGTCAAAAAAAAGATGCTGCGAAATATTTAGAATGAATCATAGAATCATAGAATGTGTTGGGTTGGAAGCGACCCTGAAAGGTCATCCAGTCCGACCCCCTGCAGTGAGCAGGGACATCTTCAACTAGATCAGAAGCAGGATCTTCTGCACACCCTCCCAATTTCTCAGAAATTATATATTAAATTATCAGAAAGTATTAATTCAAGATAAAGATTCTCAAATACGGTCGTATACTTTTTGCAACACCGCGGTCAGAATGATTAAATGTTCGGATACAGCAGATAAAACACTACAGCTTGTCCATCTTCACAATGCCCTAATACAGCTTCGGGGCTCTGATGATGATGTTCTCAACAGCGACATTCTCATTCTGCTTTTCACCAAAAGAGCTCAGAATTTTGTGGATGTCGGCGGCATTTTTCCAGGCTAGTTCTCCAATCTGCCTGGCCGGAATCTCCGACCGAGAAGGCAACCTGTTCACGGAGCACAGCTCTCCCAAGCATATGCTTCCCGAGCGAAGCCGTAGGTAGCAGCAAGTGACATTTTACAAATTCTTTTTTTTTTTTTTTTTTTTGGGGGGGTGGGGGGTGGGGGTTGGTAGCCTTATTCTCTTTCATTTCTCTTAGTGAAGCATACGGAATGAAGCTTTTCTCACATTTCTTATGAGCAGAGAATGACACCGCTCCTGCAGCTGAAAGGTTCCACACGCCACTAACACCAGGCTGAAGCGTAGCTACGTCTCCTTGAGCTGCAGGAGGACCACATGCTGCATACGATTAATAGATTAGATCCTAAGATAGAACAGGAGCCCAGCCAGCAAACACACTGTTATCACAGTAATAAATATTCATAGCCAAATAGAAGGGGAGGGAGAAAAGAGCCCTCCATTTACAATTAAAGATGGACCCAAGCTTCTGAACTAATCAAAGGAAGTAAACAGCACCATAATGAGTCTTAATCAAATCTTATCTGGTACAAATACTCCCCTGAGAGTTGTAGATATCCTAACGATGAGATGAAACGCATGCCCTTATAATTAAGTGGAAATAGGATTAATCGCTGTGGAGGCCCCGAGACCTTCCTTGAGCGCAGACCTGAGCACAGATGGGAAATCTCCCATCATCATCATCATCATCGAGAAGAACGATGTCAGTCCTGGGACCAGCCACACTGGCTAGTGAAACCCACTCCAGGCTACCAAAGTATTGGGGTGTTTAGTTTGATAGAGACAAAACAAGATGAAAGGAAGAAGAATTCCAGTAACCCAGCCTCAGGGTCCAGGATGCAGGCTGAAAGAAAGGTCGTAGAAACCAACGAAATAGCTGCAACTTTTCTTTTCCCTTATTTCCGCACCACCGATGAGTGGAGACGGTAAATTTTTGTCTTGAAGAGCATAAAGAGGAAGGGGCAGAGGCAGTGGAGAAACGCAAAGCTATTTTAAGGCAAATCAGATCTATCCAACTGCCTGAACTAACAGCCGTGAAACCCCCAGCAACCTTCCTTACCGTTGTCACAAAAAACGAAAGCTTAAAACACCCAAGTTCTATTTCAGTTACCCGAGCTGGTTGGTTAAGTGCCAAAGAGCTACAAGAATAATTTATTTTCTCAAATTACTGAATTTGGAGGGTGTTGACCTCCTTTACAGACGCTGCCTGAATCACGTCACCTTCAATTTAACCGAGCACCGTCTGCTCTCAGTGTTTGCCTTTATCAAAATCCAACCCTCGCCCAGCAGTAGTTAAATGCTGGTTTGACAAGGATGGATGGAGCTCCTCTGGATCTAAACTCCGCGGTGTAGCCTTAACCACAGTCAATTTTAGTGCCCTGAGGTATTATCTGAGATATTATCAGACCTGTTCTAACATTTCCTTTAAGAACAAGCAAGCAAAAGAAACAAAAACCGTTTAAAAAGGCAGAAACTTTCCATTTTTCAGAAGAAAATATGGGTTCTAGTTATCGATTACAGCCACTGTCCATCACCTGCTGTGTATCAATTGTACAGAAGCACTCTGGTGTAAGCCATATTTTCCCCAAACTTTAATCAAGGACTCCGCTCCCTGAAAAATCACATGGAAAAATATCTCTTATCCCAGGGAGAAAAAGATTAAAAAGAACCCAGTGAGCTGTGAATGTGCCAATCTCAGGTTTTCGGTTCAGGCACTGCATCTTGCAGAAGACAAAAAAGTAGATTTTTTCAGTGTGTCTTGGTTGTATGCACACTTTTACTGTAGTTCTTTGCTGTAGCTTCAAATTGCACCTATTCCACATCCATCGTGCTTGTCAGAAAACACATAAATTATAGAATCACAGAATGGTTTGGGTTAGAAGGGACCTTCAAGACCATCCAGTTCCAACCCCCAAATCCCACCAGACCAGGCTGCTCCAAGCCCCGTCCAACCTGGCCTTGAACCCCTCCAGGGATGGGGCAGCCACAGCTTCTCTGGGCAACCTGGGCCAGGGGCTCACCACACTCACAGCCAAGAATTTCTGCTTGAAATCTCATCTAAATCTCCCCTCTTGCAGTGGAAAACCCTTCCTCCTCGTCCCATGGCTCCCCTCCCTCATCCAGAGTCCCTCCCCAGCTTTCCTGGAGCCCCTTGAGGGACTGGAAGGGGCTCCAAGCCTCCGCGGAGCCTTCTCTTCTCCAGGCTGAACCCCGCCAACTCTCTCAGCCTTATACATACAGTAGAGTTCCTCGGTTTCTCTCAGCTGTTAGATTTCAAAGGATCCAGGGTCTCCAAGGAAGAGGGCAATGAGATGAATACATCTATGCACAGAACACCCTGGAGAAACCCCCTTACCAATATGCATCATCTCTGAAAGGTTCTGACTCAGCTCACGTTGTATTAGATGGCACATAGAGATCGCTTTGTCTTCCGATAGTTAAGCAGGCTGGCACTGGAGCAATGTGTCAAGAATGTGAAATCCCTGAGGAGAAACACGCAAGTGGAAGTGTCTTCTGGCAAAATAGCTTTGCCAGAAGAAAGGCAAAATTTAATCCCAACGTGCTTCTGAAATTATCTTCCCCTTCAGAAATGATGAAGAAAGAAGAGGAAGAGGGTAGATTTGCAAAGGAAAAAGCATCTTTTTCCTTTGAGCAGGTCAAGAAGTCAAAACAGGAAAGAACAACAGGCACACTACTCCAGAAAGGAAATAAAAATAAAATGCATTTCAAGAGAAAAACGCAAAAACAAAAGGAAGAAGGGAGGATGTCTCTGGAATGAGGAATGACAGTACCCGGTATCTAACACACCACAAGAAGAGAGGAAGCGTGTGCACGTACACATGCACGTGGATGGGACCTACAAATAACGTTCAGCAAAACGTCCATGTCTCCAAAGCGCTAGCAGTACACACCCAAGGTCTCTTAGAAACAGTAACTCTGCAATACAGGCATCGCGGGTTAATACAACCATCGACTTGAGGGAATTATCTCAAGGTTACGAAATTCATGCCCTGCAATCCTTGTCATCTTCTCGATGCGCTGTCCTCTAGCTGCTTTATTCAGAATAAACAGGAGCTTTCCATGTCTAAGTCTTGACCATCGTGGCAAGAGACAACAGTAGATTAACCAATACTTGTTGGAGTTGCAAGCGAAGTTGCATCGAAACCTTCCCAATAAAGCAGTTTGGGGTTTTTTGTTTAACAAAACAAAATCTACATGTTACCATCAAACGCTTCTACACATGGCACCAGAACATATTACTCATCCAGTTACAATCACCGCAGTATCCACAAAGTTTTGCAGCTGGTAAAGATGCCCCATCCCTGGAGGGGTTCAAGGCCAGGTTGGACGGGGCTTGGAGCAAGCTGGGCTGGTGGGAGGTGTCCCTGCCCAGGGCAGGGGGCTTGGAACTGGGTCATCTTTAAGGTCCCTTCCAACCCAAACCATTCTGTGATTCTGTGATTTAACGTGACGACGTGATAATGAACTAACTAGCGTTAAAAGGCAAATTACTTTGGGCTGTTCACACAGGGTACAACCATGTATGGTGTCAGGCAACTGTAAACCACCGTGCATTCAGCAACAGCCGCAAATGTGAAATTGCCCATTGACTCCTGCCAACTCTCCAGACACCCTCCTTCGCCACTCACTATCCTGAGAAGGACTTTTTTGAAGCACGGAGCTAATCCCGGGGTCTCTTTGCTTTGCTTTGCTTCACTTACCAGCCGCAGCTCCTCGAGCCAAAGGCAGGGCAGCGGGACAGGGAACGGGCAGCTCTCTGGCTCCCTACAGCCTAAATAGTTTATTCTTCCATGGATCATACGTTTGCAAAAATCTCTTGTCTAATGAACGGTCCTGAAACTACTTAATAGTGCCGCTTAGAGGGGTGGGGACTAATAAGGGTTGAAGCTAAAAGGAAAGGCGACCCCTAAGTAAAAGTAAACAAGCTTATTAAATGCACTTTCTAGCTTCTCTTAGAAAAAAATTCTATATTATAAATAACTCATGTGGGAATATATAAAAGTCAGAAACACAAAGTGATTTACACACCTACCATTCAAAAATTCAGAGACAACTTCCTGGCCTTGAAATACAGGGTGGAAAAGTTGTACCAAGATAAAAGGAAAATCACCCAGGCACCGAGTCTTGCGAGACTCAATTCCTTGGCATTTTCACCGTCTTCTGTTTTAAACCAGAACACGTGTATATTATAATATAATATTATTATAAAGGTAAGGGACATTTTAACTACGACACACCGGGTATCAGTGGAAAACCAGGGAAATACATTATTTGTCTATATTAAATGCTTTCTACCAAATACATCTTGGAGAAAAATATTCATGCTCTTTAACTCTTTGGAGCACCATTTAGTGTTTATAAGGATGCACATCTATGACTCTGCATTTGCTCCTCATTAGATCAGAGAACTGCATGCTATTCCCTGCCCCCCACCGCCCCCCCCATTTATTGCATTTATCCATCACCTTCCTGGCCAGGCACTTCTTGCCCAGTGTGTTTCCCAATGGAGCTTTACCCCTCCCTCTGCTTTTGGAAAAGCCCGCTGCCTTCTACAGCACACTACAGGGTTCATTTCAGCTCTCACATCTCTTTTTTTTTTTATTTTTATATATATATATATGTATATATGTAAAAACCTTCCACTTCTTGGCACTTTCCCCCTACCCTCAGTTATATTCTGCGGCTGTGGCCCAACTTGCAATTTTGTCTGAAGCTCTTTTAGCTAATTCTCTCTGAAAAGCCAAACTTCTGCTGGGCCAAAGTCCTCGTGCGCTCTCAAACATCTTCTTTGCTGTATTTGCCTGGACAACAACTGGCGTGTTATCCCTTCCTCTGTGCTCTCTGTACCACTCCTACAGGACCAGGCCCCGATTTCTACTGCAGAGATCCTTCTTGGCCATTACTCTTGCAGCTCGCCCTTTCCAAGTTCTCACTTGCCAGAATTTAACAAATAAAAAATACCCCCGTCCATTTTTCTCTCCGCCACCTCCCCCAAGGAATCGTGTCACCTCTTCGCTCAGTTTCCGCTGATTGATTGGGTTCTCTTAATTATGCATTCTTAAGACTTGCAAACACTAAAGTTCCAGACCGATTTCATCTGTACCTTTTATGATATTTTTGTGCGAGAACCTTCTCCTCTGCAACTTCTTATCCTAATTTTATTCCTTTCTGCTGCCGCTTTCATCTTTCATTCTCATGCTCTCTTGTCCTTGCGTATTAAATCATTAACTATCTATACACCAAAGTACTTTGGAGTACAGTCTGTTTGAAATAGTTTACTCAAAATAAAAGGCTACTGCATTTTAAAACACTTTCTGTTACGAGAGCATATTCTGGATTTGTTTTAAAACGAGAGCCTAACATTTATCACAGCAGGAGGAGGAATATTTTTACTCTCTATTTTCTAACCTCTTGAACTGTAAATCACATTCCTAATTACATCAGGTCCTCCGAATATCTGGCGGTATGAGAAGCACTTAACTGAAACAATTACGTTTGCTCTCCAGTTTTAATTAAGCGACCCACTCAGCCGAAAACGAATAGATCGGTTCCTGTTGCTTGCAATAGGTTTTTTTTGAATCACTGGCCAGGAAAACAGTTAACTTTTACCCACCCAGCGCTGGCAGTCAACCACGAAGTTTATCTTTTCCTGAGTCTTTCTTAACCCAGAACAGGTCTCACAAACCTCTGTAACCTTTTCAGAAGTACCTCAGAGTGAAAGCAGAACGAGATAGAAAGATTATTTCAAATATTTTCCCATCAACATTACAAATTAACGCGTATATCAAAAAAACGCTAGAACAGAAGGCACATCAGCGTGTGGGAGTTCCTTCTAGAAGCCAAAAAGCATGAAGATGGAGATATTATCATAATTTTGGGGTATTAATTCCTTCAAGCAGAAGGGCACTAGTAAACGTGAGATTGTTCTTTCTCTATTTAAGACAAAGCCCCTAAATGTAGAGATTCTTGACCTTTGCACAATAGCGGAAAACGCAGCAAGTTTAATCACTCCTCATCAGGAGTGTTTTTTAATATTATTCTTCTAATCTCGAGTCTTTCATTAAGTTGATTCAGTGATGTGAGAAGTACGAAATCAAGGAAAAAAAAAAAAAGACATCTCAAAATTCCCTGATTTTTGATGCTAAAAGCTTTCATTTCCACAAACAAAACGAAAATAGCTGTAACCTAAAAATAATTTCCTTCTTACCTCAGCCTTGCGAATGCTCTCTCTGGCTTCATCTATTTTCTGCTCTAGTTCTGCTCGGGTTTGCTCAGACATCACAGGCCCGTGGCATTCGAGCTCCTCAAGTGTCTGTCAGAAATCAGAAAACACGCCACAGATGTAGTAAATCCCAGCGAGCCATTTACATGATAAATATTTATGACAAGTCCGGGAAATTATTGGTTGATTAGTTGCTGGGTTGACCAACAATAGCCCGATTCCAGGAAAACAGATGATGACCAAGGCAAAACACCATTTAAAAGCACAGTATTTCACATGGAAATGCCACTTGGGGGAATATTTCAAGATCTTCATGAAAACATGATATTGTGGTCTGAATCAACTCATCTACAGGTTGGTATTTCCCTATTTAAAATGGGTATGTTGCTCCCCATTGATGTCAGGAGGGAAAAGAGCATCTTCAACACGGAGAGTGAAGTTGCTAATGGTACAGGAACGTTGTATCCAGAGGAGAATTTGCTGAATCACAGAAAACACATTGGAGTTTCTTGGCTTCCCTCACATGTGTGTTGACCGTACAGATCCAGAAAAATAACAACAGCATGCGATCGCACAAACTGTCACCAGTTATCTGCAAATATGTGCCTGGCTGAGTATTTCTGTATTTTGCGTTACGTAGTCTTTGGAGAAAGAGCAGAAGGAGCATCAGGTACTAGGACCAGAATGGAGGATGCTCCCTCCTTCCTCTGAAGAGAGTTTTACTGTCATATTTTGGTTACAGACTCTATTCATACCCTCTTCCTGGTGCTGCAATTTCTGGTTTTTTGCTACAGAGTGACCCAGGCTCAGCAGAAGACAGGTACGATGGTGAACACCTATTTTGGTCATCTTGCTTTGTGCCTTCCCTCTGCGTAGTTTGAGGAATGGCTCAAATCTCTAAAGTGGAACTAGAAGGCAGGTCCCCCACTTCCCGGGCTGCAACTCATTGAATTATACAATATTGCAGATATTGTGGTGTAGACACATCCTCTTTAACTGAATTTAATGTAGTCTGTGCAAGTTAGGCTTGACCCGAGCATGTGAAACAGAGGTTTTTAGGCAGAATTTCGCACAAGAACTTAGTGTGGCTCCCGACGCTCTCTCCAAACAAGAGCATGACAGCCTTGCCGTAGGTGTTTAAGGAATTCGGTGCCCCAAGGGATGCATTTCTACTGGCTGACTTTATTCTCATTCCCAGCCAGTCTCAGCCACATTCCAAAATACAGCTACCTGAAGCCCCAGTCAGGACGTCCAAATAAAGCTCTAGGGCCTTCTATGTTGAGCTACATATGTAGAAATAAATTTATCAATACGCACTTGATTTTGTGTCTTCACATTAGATTTAAGCGCACGTTACTCATGGATTTTCCTAGACTTGAAAAAACTTTTTGGTAGCCAAACTTTTTTTTCTACAGGCAATATATACATCATACAGCGGACGTAAGAGAATCCCCGAAACTTCATTTCTAACAGAAGGATGGCGTGTAGAACAGAGGTAGGTCTGTAAGTTATTTGCAGTAAAGAAGCTGTAACTTCAGATTTATACGGGAATAAAATGTATCGATGAACCAAAAAGTTAGAGGAGCTGCTAACCTGGCAGTTGGAGTGTGTCATATCAAGAAAGGCTTAGATGAAAATGGCAGGTTGCCCAGAGAGATAGCAAGACAAAAATAATTCCTTCGTGCTTGCGGCAGCTCCTCTTTCGTGCAGTGGGGAGCTGCAACAAATAAAATCCGTAAACAAATGTTTTCCTAACCTACCCGCTGACTGTGGATGATGTTTTTGTGCTCCCGGGCTACCCGGGTAGCCCATTTCCGAGCCTCCTTGTTGAGGCTGTGCTCTTCAGTCGTTCCAGTTTCCGATTCCAGTTGTCGACTCTGGAACAGAAAACAAGAGGATGAGTCATGACACAGACCCAGGGCTACCTCTGCAGATATGATGATATTTAGTTATAGGATAAGTTTACATTACGTTTATCAGCCTGGGATCTTGCTTCATATGAAACAAGGAGGATTCAACCAAAACCAACTCTCTTCCATACGAACTTTGTGATGGTACCATGTTGTGGGATCCCAACTACGAAAGCAAATCAAAGCTCACAAGAATTCCCAACTCAATTGCCTCGGAAAAAACAGCGTGACACTGAATACCGGCCACAGCTCTACTGCAATGAAAGACATTCACGATGAATACAACTGAAACTCAATTTCACCCATACTGGGTATCAAAGAGATGAAGAATAACTAGCCAAGGAAGCCACCTAATTTCTAAAATAACCATGCATTACGTGAAAGATTCATCGTTTCAACGATGAAAGGTTAAGTGTGGTCCAACTGGCCATTTGGGCTCATTCTTTGTAATTTGTGATCAAATCATAGCGTCATCAAATATTTTAGAACAGCGCGGCCATTTCTGTCAAAAAAAAAAAATTATCTGCAAAACAGCGACTCAAATTTCAAACCAAATTTTTTGATATTGTTTCATCTTATGCCCGCTTTTCTTGTGTCAGTAACAAAAAAAGAAAAATTCCAACTAAAATTGCCAACTAAAGCAAGATGAAGTAGTTCTCTATTGTCCCCAGATTGAACAGAACCCATCTGAAACTCTGAAGAGAGACTTCCCAGCATTTAATGAATGCAATCACGCCCAATCTTTCTGTAATTTCTATTAGAATCATAGAATCATAGAATCATAGAATCATAGGGTTGGAAGGGACCTCTGGAGATCATCTAGTCCAACCCCCCTGCCAGAGCAGGGTCACCTAGAGCAGGTTACACAGGAACACGTCCAGGTGGGTTTTGAATGTCTCCAGAGTTGGAGACTCCACCACCTCTCTGGGCAGCCTGTTCCAGTGCTCTGCCACCCTCAGGGTAAAGAAGTTCCTCCTCATGTTTAGGTGGAATTTCCTATGCTCAAGTTTGTGCCCATTAGTGGCACGGCAACTACGCCATGCATTTACGTAGACGTCTCAGTGTTCAGGATGTAGATCAGTCTCCATCTTTCCCACTAAGGTAGGTTTCCTGATAGTCCTTCTACATTTGTGGGCATTCTGTGCACATTTACTGCACCTGCACTGCGTAAGGGTAAGTAACTTAACGACAATTAAGTTGGAGAGAGTCCAGCAAAGGACCACAAAGATGATGAAGAGGTTGGAGCATCTCTCCTTTGAAGAGAGGTCGAGGGAGCTGGGACTGTTCAGCCTGAAGAAGAAAAGGCTCAGAGGGATCTCATCAATCCATATAACGGTGTGAAGGGAAGGTGCAAAGAGGATGGTGCCCAGTGACAGAAGCAGAGGCACAGGAAGTTCATTCTGAACACCAGGAAACACTTTTTCCCTGTGAGGGTGACCAAGCACTGGCACAGGTTGCCCAGGGAGGTTGTGGAGTCTCCATCCTTGCATATATTCCATATTCGTCTGGGCAAGATCCTGGGCAACCAGCTCCAGACCGGATGACCTCCAAAGGTCCCTTCCAACCTCAACCAATCTGGGATTCTATGATTTTTTTTTTTTTTTTTGAGCCAATCTCATACTCTTCCCATCAGTAAAATTAGCTGTGAGAAGACATTCTCTTCACCCCACCTTCCCGGGGTGTGCTCCTGGCACAACAGAACAGATTTGTGGTTCTCCCAATCAAAGTTAATCAATATTCCAAAGGGGACCCTCAAGAACAACTCCTCTGCGTGGATGACCTGCTGACTCGTGCACATCTCACTATTGAGACGGTGCAGTCCAGAGCCACCCTGCATCCCTCTTTATCACAAGTCCTCTCCAGGCTGATGGAATCTTGCACAACCTGAAAAAAATCCCCTAATAAATTATCACTCAAGAAGAGCGAGTCAATTATCACTCAAGGAGAGAGAGCACGCTTCGGGCTGCTCAAAACCAACTCAGAAAGTGTGAAAGAAATGACTTTTCCATGATTTTCTCTCTCTCACTCTCTCCTCTGTGGTTCAAAAGACAGGATTTTTCTCCATCAGGTGCGGTTTGAAACTAGAGAAGATCCCACAAGTATCCACAAGTTGTTTCGAAAGGAGAAATTCAAGGTTAGCCAGCAGGAGGAAGGTAAGAGAGCACAAAGACAAGGAATTTTTTTCAGGTGGGGCGAGAAGCCTGATGCAGCAGAAGACGGAGAGTTATCAGGTATTTTAGCAGGCAAAGTGGTCCAATTTGTGTCAAGGACGGAAGACAATGTTAACACCAGCACTTGGTATAAACTTGGTAAAATCAAGAGATACTGGGAAGCAAACCAATGTGATAATGAAAGCCAGGTTTTAATGCTTTTAGATTACATTGCCCTCATGGGAGAGGCAATAATACTAACTTATGCTAACATCCGATCAGAGGATTTAATTGAAAATGAAGCCAAAATTGGTTCAGCTTGTTATTTTGTTCAGCTAAGCTCCTTTTCATCAAAATTGAATCTGGCCTTTATTCTTATTCATCCTCTTATTACAGGAGAGCTGGGGGGAGCGGATTCAAGGGGTTGTGAAGGAGATGATTTCCACCAGCGGAGGCAAGCGAGGGAAAGGAAGACAACCCCTACACACGCACACGCTCCCACCACAGGGCTCTGAAATACATCTAACACTTCAGGCAGCTTCTGGGCCACTTTCTGTCTCTATTCCAAGACGCTGTAACTCAGCCAAGAAGCTTGCGGTGCTTCAATTTGTCCCTTCAGAATGCCTTTAGGCATATCAAAAGAGGGGTGGAGAGGAGGTGGCATCCTTCTGTTGCTCCCAGTGACCAAAAACCACCCAAGAGGTTCTTAAAATCCAGTACACCATGTCAAGATATTTTAGCTCCAAGCCAGAAACGACTCCATGAAGTTCATCCGCCAGAGTGGGACAGAGCCACAAAGCCCATATTAATCACAGAATGGTTTGGGTTGGAAGGGACCTTAAAGACCATCCAGTTCCAACACCCTGCCCTGGGCAGGGACACCTCCCACCAGCCCAGGTTGCTCCAAGCCCCGGCCAACCTGGCCTTGAACCCCTCCAGGGATGGGGCAGCCACAGCTTCTCTGGGCAACCTGGGCCAGGGGCTCACCACCCTCACAGCCAAGAATTTCTTCCTGAGATCTCATCTAAATCTAACGGTATTCTCAAAGCAAAAGGAATTGTTAGACAAGATGTGGAGCGGCCCAGAAGAGGAGGTAAGTTCTAAGCACGTGGTTATCTCCGGCATGAACAGGTAGGAAGGCAAAGCTGCCCACCAAGCAAAGAACAGGTGGGTCCAGCTCTCTTCTCCCACCCCCTCAGATTAAATATTATGGGTTTTTTGCCTGATTTTATTGAGGTGGCTTTACACGATCATGTTTCGTCACTACTGTTTGACCTCTTTAATTACCTACGTTAAGCTGCTCCACTAGGTCACTGCAAAACGTAAAGAGAACAAACACCCGGATGTATTTAGGCACATCCAATCCTTAAGATAACATTTGACCTCAGGTTTGTCCTCAGCTTATTGGAGTAAGCATTTTTGTACAGCTTCTTCCACAGCTTCCAACTGAGTCTTACCAGCCGCAAATCTGAGCAGAATCCTTTGACCTTGCCTCTCCCCCGTAAAACATCTCAGAATGAATTTTCACCGTTCCCACTGGTCTTGCTCCTAACTCAGCACCTCATTCTCGTTAAGAAATACAGACTTCTTTTCGCTCGCTTGATAACCTTCTGCGTTATCCCAAGCGTATTTTCGGTTTTTAATCTATTTATCAAAAGCACTTGACCAGAAAAATGAATGCAAACTTTGTGGCTGCTCCTAAGGGCATACTAAAAAAGAAATGAATTGTTATTGGATCGGAGCGGTTATATTAGTTATTCATAAAGCAGTATTGTACCCAAGCAGACCTCACCCTTGCTTAAAGGTCTAAAAATAAACAACATAAAAATGGGGTAATAAAAAGAGTTGGGGAAAAACCTGGAGCTGTGGTCTGTGCGGATAGCAGAAACACAGGCAAAAGCAGGAGACGAGATCTAGAGGAAAAATTTAGTCTCCTGGGGAAGAAGCTGAAAACAAGGGCTCCTAAGATGGACAAGACCAGAGAGAGAGGTGGAAATGCTTGGCCAAGAAGACAGAGCAGGAGAAAGTTTTCAAACCCATCAGGATCTGGAATGTTTCTGGAATAAATGGAGCCGGTATGGCCGGGAGGGACTTCACCTGACCTCTAACAGACCAAGCTGCCAGCACTTCAGAAGACTGTGAAGGATCTTAGAAGCAGAGGAGCAGCAGCAGGTTGGCTGGTGTGGAAGAGTACGTGCTTCAGGAGGACACCAAGGATGACCTGAGAAGTCCCTATCCTCAGGTAAAGATAGGCTAGAGGGGTATAGCAAGTAAGAAATGAAAAACCAACTGCCATTTAAACAGGCTGAAAGGACCTAAAAATAGGAAGAAAGGAGCTAAAATAAGAGATTTATCTGCTATAGACATGAAAATCCAAAGTGTAGGGAAGAAGGTGGAGGGACTGAAGTGTCTGGTCCTAAACTGATTTACTAAATTAAGCTCTTGCTTAAGTGTTTTCAGGACTGGAGCTCGGCGGTGGCAAAACGACCAATGACTCAATTTAACCTCTTCCAAAAAAGAGGGAAACCAAAACCACTCGCCGTGGCCAAGGAATGAAGGGAGAGCCCAAAAACCTGAGCTAAACTTAGATGGACGTTCTGCTGCTCTCTCAGGGTTTGGGTTACAGCGAAAGTGGCGTTTAGTGCTAAAAATTCAATCAGTAAACCAAGGAAAAGCACTAGATGGCTCCAACCAGCTGAAGAGCTTAGAGACTAGCGATGCTGTTTCTTAAATTAACAAACGCATCTATTTTGTAGACACGTTGCTCCTCCATTTTTGTCTGAAATGTTATTGCAGGTGCAGAAGTTGCCTTATGACAGGGCCAAGCGTTCATTCTCTTATTTACGCAGTTACATCTGCACGCAGATGGCACACGTACAGTTTTAAGAGCAAAAAAAGTTGGCTCTTGAGCCTTCAAGTTCCTTATTTTTGTAGCTGAAGCCTAAAAAAGTTCGCTTCGACAATGGAAAAACAGAGGAAACATTTACTGCATGCAAATCACCAACACAAAACACACCTAAAAATTGTAATTTCTTTTGAAGAGGTGAAAATAAAAGCTTCCCATGCCAATGTTGAAAAGCAAGCTCAACCTTATGACCAACACTTCCAGGGAGGAGCAAGGGATACGCATGACATTTTTCACACAACTCATAGCTCCACGCAGCAGCCGTAAGAAAAGCGTGAGTCGAGTTTGGCGCTTGTTTTAGTCTGTTATTGTACAACTCATTTAATTTTAGTTTAGGCGGGAGTGAGCTAGGACTGACTTGCATTTCGGTGAATTGTCAATGTTACAAACAGGACACCCCCATACAGGGGTGGATTTTCTTCCACTCAGAAGAATAGAAAAGGACCGACGTCCACTATTAATAGCTTACATCAACCTCTGTACATATGTTATGATAAAGCTAAACCAAACCAACCTATTATTGCTGCTTTATAGGACTACATTCTGCTTTTTAATCTAATAAATTAACATCTCACAGTGGCGAGTGCTGGGGGCTGCAGGAGGATAAGGAACATCCATCCTATCAGGCAGGGAACAAAGACAATAATGACATTTAAACTCATCACAAGAAAGGTGGTTCAGGGGTATGTGAACAGAGAAAAAGGGATCCTGGGACTTTTTGACATCATCTGGGCTGAAAAACAGTCCTACCATGATCTCGTGGTTTTTCCTAAAGAAATTTTTTCTATAGCAAAATATGAAATCCCAACAAATACTACCGAATACCACAAATACTACTTCAAGCTGTTGTCTGGCTTCTGGCGTAACCGAAACTCGCCTTACTAAAAGTACCCGGGAAAGGAACCCTCCTACCGCCATCTGTATGAAATGATTCCTCCAGTGGGTTTTTAGGGGGTTGTTTATTTTTAGTTCTGGTTCATTAATGATTTTGGGGGATCACTGCCCATTAGCTAGAAACCTCCTGCTAATCATACTGTGCACACAGATTGTTGGAGCAGCTGACGCCGAACACCTGAGGCCAAGGTTACTGTAAACCTCCCTTCTTCCCATCTCTGGGAAAACGATTTTGGTTTGGGGCGTTTTTTTTTTCCAAAGACTAGAATCTTAACAGTCCTATTATTTGTTAGACGGCAGTGATTAATAGAGCTTTGCTGTTCCTAGTGCCTGATGTTATTGTGTTAAGCCCTTTTGTTATATAGCAGAGATTAAAAGCCACAAATCTTTCTCTCTTTTTAAAATTTTCATCTTATTTGTTTTAAAAAGTTTTTAATCTTCTCACTGAAATTAATTTCGCAAGTAGAGCGCAGTATATTTTCATTAGCGTGCTTCCATTCTCCCCCTCATAATTATTCTTATTTGCCTCAGCTATCACAGCAGCCGCCTCCACATCCAACTTTCCCAAAAATCTACGCTGTGTTCTATTATAACTAGAAATACAGAAAAATTGCTCTCATTAGGTAACCGAAGGCAAAAAAACCCCCAACCTTCTAAACCAACTTTGACACCAAGAAATTGATTTCATAGATAATTTCAATGCGATATAAACAAAGATCTATTTCTTAAGCGGCCGCTTCTTTCAAGTATTACTCCTGCTCTCTGGTCTCGCTGCTAGAAATTATCCGGAGTTTTGCTTAAACGGTGTTTTCTGACTGTATGAGAAAGAATACTAACAGCGCGCTCTCTAAATTCAAATAAAATCAATTGGACAGTGAGCCAATTTCAGCTCATTATACTTCAAGCAGACCAGAAAGGATGTTAAAATTCCACCCAAGATAAGAGCCAGTAACTCCAGGGTGCTTCCCCTGTTCTTCAAACGACCCTTTTAACATCAACCTCAAATCTGAGTGGTTTAGCTCAGACTTTATTTTAACCACCACTGGGGTGGGGGGAATTAAGGAAAATGGGTTTTCCTCGTGTCAGCCATGCACAAGACGTGTCAAGTTATATAGAGAATATTCCCTATATATTCCCTATATATATATATACACACACACAAGTTATATAGGGAATATATATATACACACACACATACTAATACATACAGAGATATATATACAAGTTATATAGGGAATATATATAGGGAATATTCAGTATATATATTCCCTATATAACTTGTGTATATATATCACAGAATCACAGCATGGCAGGGGTCGGAAGGGACCTCTGGAGACCATCCAATCCAACCCCCTGCCAGAGCAGGGTCACCCAGAGCAGGTGGCACAGGAACGCGTCCAGGTGGGTTTGGAATGTCTCCAGAGACGGAGACTCCCCCACCTCTCTGGGCAGCCTGTGCCAGGGCTCTGCCACCCTCACAGGAAAGAAGTTCCTCCTCATGTTTAGGTGGAACTTCCCATGTTAAAGTTTGTGCCCGTTACCCCTTGTCCTGCCCCTGGGCACCACTGAGAAGAGCCTGGCCCCATCCTCCTGACACCCACCCTTTCAGTATTTCTAAGCGTTGATAAGATCCCTCCTCAGTCATCTTTTTTCCAGACCAAAGAGACCCAAATCCCTCAGCCTTTCTCCATCAGAGAGGTGTTCCAGTCCCCTCAGCATCTCCATAGCCCTTTGCTGTCCCCTCTCCAGCAGTTCCCTGTCCTTCTGGAACTGGGGAGCCCAGAACTAGACCCAGTGCTCCAGCTGTGGCCTCCCCAGGGCAGAGCAGAGGGGAGGATGACCTCCCTCCTCCTGCTGGCCACACTCTTCTTGATGCCCCCCAGGAGACCATTGGCCTTCTTGGCCATGAGGCCCCATTGCTGGCTCATGGTCATCCTGTTGTCCACCAGGACTCCCAGGTCCCTCTCTGCAGAGCTGCTCTCCAGCAGGTCAGTCCCAACCTGTCCTGGTGCAGGGGGTTATTCCTCCCCAGGGGCAGCACTCTACACTTGCCCTTATTGAATTTCATAAGGTCCCTCTCTGCCCAACTCTCCAATACATATCTATATATATATGTATTAGTATGTGTGTGTGTATATATATTCCCTATATGTGTGGGAATAATATATATACATATAAAGGGAATTTACAGCTTCGCCAGGCTCCCACTGGCATCTACTGGACTTTTCTTTACCTGAACGACTGTATTTCTCCTCAGCAGTACTTCCATATGCTTTATATTCTGATAACATTTAATTCTAATTTTTTAATATATATTTAGCTTCAAAAAGTAATAGTTAAAAGACAGTCAGCTTACCCTTTTCTGGTATTAAAAGCACAGGCTACTCTAAATACAGAAAACGTCATGAGTTCTCTGAATTTGTCCGTTTGGGCTTATTTACGCGAGAGATTATTTTTTACTAGCAGTTTGTATTTCACAAACTTTTCCGGATTTAAATATTTAATGTCGAACATGAAATATTTATAATCAATAATTATAAAAATAGAATATAAGACCATTTAGAAAACAAAGGTATTTTAAAATATTTAAGCATATTTAATACTAAATAAATGTTAAATATGTTTTAAATATTTAAATAAATTCAGGAGTAATTTCTAATTTCTATTTATTTTCAAATCCCCAAGCACTCGGAGAGCTGAAAAAACATGCCGTGAGCAAGAATGATGTCCTTTTGTAAATATTGCTTGTATAACTTACATCATACAGCTTAATATAAGCTGCTCCGAAATTCAAGATATTCTTCTGCGTATGACAGCGACGTGAAATTCATCCTTATTCCCACCATCTGTCCCTAAAAATCTTGTACATCCAAGTAACGAGGGGTGAAACTACAAAACTTTCCACTGATCTTACTGAGATGTTGGGTTGTTTTTTTTTGTTTTGCAAATGACAGTGAGAAAAATGGATTTTTTTTTTTTTTCATGTCGATAAGCTGTCGTACAAGTAAGATTCCGCTACGTTTTTTACTTGCGTGCTCCAAGAAAACGCCAGCATCAGTAATGTCCAGGGGAAATTATAGTCACAGGCGACACGTAGATTAGAAAAAACAGGAAAAAGACCTTCAAAGTTTCGTGTCAGCTGTTTGCTGCCGTTCTCGTCCCGCGCTCGCGACATGCTTTTTTGTCGTTTGGCTCATTTTCTCACGTGATAACGGCCGGTTCAAGGTAAAAAAAAAGAATCTTTTCCAAACAGGAAAGAGAGAAAAGCTGGGTAATTTCCTGTCATTTCCTTTCTGTTTCGCCCTGTTCTTATGGCGAGGGCTCAACCACGAAGCGTGTTTTCAACGCAATGGATTTCTGCGGATTTTATACTAAATATCCGGCGCCTGGCGGGAGGGTGTTGGATGATGAGAGTGTCACTCCATTGAATAGAGCAGCAGCCCCCGTGTCAGGTCAGCGTGTGCCGACTGGTTTTTCTCGTGAGGCCAACGGTATTTCAAAAGACCCTCTTGATTTTTTCCATTTGGCTCTTCGTAAAGGCTCGAGCCGTTTTGCGAAGCCATTTATTGAAAGGATTAAAGCTGCCTGGGAATGGATCAATGGTTTCTTACTTACTTACTTCCCTTTCCTTAGGGCAAACTAGGTCGTTTTAAATAAAAATTCAGAAACTTCCCTTTTTTAAAAAAAAAATAATCACATCTGTCGAAATTAACTGAAACACTGAAATAATCTAAATAGTAACACGAACAAATATATATAAAGTTAAGCTCAAAACAATGTTTTAGATAATGGAAAATAGCTGATCGGTGGAAAATATTTTGTCGTGGGCTTCTCTCTGTGGACACTCAAGAGTCTACATTTCAGGATAATGCTGGGGAAATAAAAATATTGAAAATCCATGGAAAACCATTTCATACCCATCTTTCTTAGGAAAGGTCTCTTTTGGAGGCTCCGACTGTGCACGTTAAAGAGTATTTTGGAAATCAATGGAGGTGTGGGGTTTGTCCCTGACTCAAGGACTGCATGGGAATCCATTCTTTGGCAACAGCAAAATTTTGGGACGTAGCACATAAAACTAGAATTTATAAAAGTATTCAGAGTTTTTCCTACAGCCGAGCTCCACATTCCTATTGTCTATAACATTCTTCTTCCCTACAATATTCACAGTTTCATTCCGGTAATATTTAAACGCTCCAAACTTTGACCCCAGCCACGGTGGATCCAGTATTTAGTCTGAAGAGAGGCCATAATTTGTTCTTGGAAAAGGTTGATATTAAAACATTTGATTAGATGTTTTAATCACGCTATTTGTATTTCTTTCAGTGTTAAGTCTTCGGTGTGAAAATTATCATGCATAACCCACAAAAACGAAAAGCCAACCGGTAACCTCGGCAGATCAACTACAAAGAGAATACGTGGCAAAAGAATGCTTGGTAATTATTCTTCAATATTTCAATTTCAATTATTCTTTCTTTTCGTTAGAAAACATACAATTTTGGACAAATTCAAAAGCCTGGACCAAAACCCCTCATTTTCTTGTATTTAGCGATTAAAAATGGTGAATGCGTAACCTGTAATTGCCCAGGTAGGATGCTGTTGGCTGAGAATAATTATAGGGATCATAAAGAAGCTTGATAATTTATTTATTTTTGTGAATGCCGGTTACAGAATAAGCAGGCAGAAGCTCAAAAAATGCGGTGCGCTGAAGAAAAGCGGTAACTCCACAGCCCAAGCGGGTTAGCCGAGTGAAGAAGTCACCGCATGGGAGGTACCGAGACAACTCGAGACGCAAAGCACCCCTTCATCGCCTTTAAAAAGCTCCCGAAATTCAGCAGCGCCCGCGCAGCACCTCTCGGCCCAGGCGAGCGCCGCGTCAAAGCCTCGTGTCATTTTCCCCCTTGAAGAGTTTAAAGAGGAGTGAATCACAGTTCTGTTTGAGGTGGGGATAGCCCTCTGGAAAGAGCACAAAATTAAATTAGTAATGGGACCGCATTTCATTAGCGCATGCTAAGAGCCTCCAGTTGTTGTACAAGCTTCCCCGTTCACGTTAGGGAAGCAACCGATTATACACAGCGCTATCTGGAGCTGTGAAATTTTAATTCCTGCCCCCAAAAGATTAGAATATCAATTACAAGCGCAAAAAGAGAAGCGTGAAGCTGCTCCCCCCCAAATAACACAGTTAAATTGCTTTCTCCTCCTTTAACTTAAATCTCATTGTGGA
This sequence comes from Chroicocephalus ridibundus, assembly GCF_963924245.1. Lineage (NCBI taxonomy): Eukaryota > Metazoa > Chordata > Aves > Charadriiformes > Laridae > Chroicocephalus > Chroicocephalus ridibundus. The sequence goes on from NC_086284.1 coordinate 8,413,107, forward strand.
AAAAGCGCTGCTTTTTTTTTTTTTTTTTTCCTTCCTTATTTTATATGTATATTATGCATTCTGTTGCCACCTTAGGAGTGTAAATTCGCCATCCCGAGCCACACGCACAGCAATAACGACACAAAGGCTGATGGTAAATACTCCCATATACCTCTGCTATAGTCATTCTCATGGCACTGACAGGGGAGGGCTCAATATCCACCAGCTGAACGGCGTTAAAACTCTGGATGCAGAGATGGCGCAGGGAGGAAAACACACAGCAGCGAAGGTTAGAAAAGCAGGGCAAAAGTTAGAAAGATTCCGCTCGCTCTATTAACAACCTCAAACTTTATGGAAGTAAGTCACCCTCTACAAAGGAGCTGGAAGAAAAAGCAAACTCACAGTTTGTTAAAAAGGAAAGACAAGGGAAAGCGTGTTATAAGTGTCAGAATTTCTGGAAAAATCACCTTAAATATCACAGAATCATCATAGAACGTGTTGGGTTGGAAGGGACCTTTAAAGGCCATCTAGTCCCACCCCCCTGCAGTGAGCAGGGACATCTTCAACTAGACCAGGTTGCTCAGAGCCTCATCAAGCCCGGCCTTGAATGTCTCCTGGGATGGGGCCTCCACCACCTCTCTGGGCAACCTGGGCCAGTGTCTCACCACCCTCATTGGAAAGAACTTCTTCCTAATGTCTAAATATCTATTAACAGGGTTCTTGAATTTAATCACCTGAACTGGAGATCAAGACATACCTGTCCAAGTCAGTTTATGAATGCATTCAAGTAATAAAAAGCTGCACAAGGTTAACTTTTTTAAACATCTAGACTTAAATTGTTATTTCTTAAAATAACATTAGTAACGTCAGTGGGACATCAACAACCCGATTTCATTAAAGTGTTGTTTGGAAATGTATTTACATACTATCATAGAACCATAGAACTGTCCAGGCTGGAAGGGACCTTTCAGATCATTGAGTCCAACCATCAACCCAACACTGACAAAGCCACCACTCCCCCATGTCCCTCAGCACCACGTCTGCCCGGCTTTTAAATCCCTCTGGGGACGGCGACTCCACCACTGCCCTGGGCAGCCTCTTCCAATACTATGATTTACTCAATTTTAATGTCATTAACGATTGCTTCAGAAGCAACATGGGCACCAAGCAAACAATTTCTGAGATTATTTTGGAATGCAATGTGTTCTTTCTAAATCAATAACTTCTTCTATGTATGTCTAAATATTCATTGAGTAGTTTAGAGGTACACGGACACTTAATTTGGCACAGCATCACGCGTGTTGTCGCCCGCTATTAGGGAATGTTATGAGAAATCTCACCAGCACTATAAGAAGCTAAAAAAAAGTAGCAAGAATTGCCCTAAAAGCAGAGAAACACGTGACTGCTAGTCACAATCTGGCAATAAAAAAAAAAGATTGTGCTCTTCTGTGGATGACGTTGAGCTCGTTTCACGCTTTTGTTTCCATCACCCACCTACCGCTGGCAGAGCTGGTGGAATCAGGCCACTTTCCCTTTCTTTTTCCAAATATATAGCACGAGGTTAAACTAGCCCAGGATACCAGGGAGAGCTCTTCTCTTACCATTTATAACAACATTCTTAAAAATAGAGGGAGAACAAAGAAATGAAGGAATTCAGCGGGGTTCTTACAGTGTCACTGTCACTCGGTTGGAACTGGAAAGGCTGCGGTTTGTGAAAGACGGAGTTCTCCTGTAGGAACAGCTGGAGATTGTAATCCCGCACCACCTGAGGAAAATAACAAACGGCCTGTTATTTTGTAAACCTAAAAACATGCGACAGTAAAATTAGTCCACTATTTCAGAGACAGAACCTCGAATGCAACGGAACGAAATTCAGGACCTGATGCCAGGCAGTAAAACCCACAGTTTTTCAGAAGCAACTGGTAGGACACGCCAAAGAGCCCAAAAATATCTGGCTTTAACCGCGGAAAAATCCCACAAGGGCAAAATGGGGGCGGGGGGGGGGAGCCAATTATCCATATACAGTATGCGGTGTCACTACCATAAACATTTTTCTCTCCCCTTGCGGATAATTTCTTGCGCACAGCTCTTTCTTAAGCTGAAATGTCATCTTTTTACACAAATTATTAGTTGCAGGAGCTGGAAAGACTATTTGGGATAACGCGTAGAAAATCACTTGCACAATTAACCTCTTCCTATTAAATTGCTTTCAGAGACAACTCTCACAGCTTCCATTTTGCTAAAGCAAAACTACTTCAGCTCCTAAATTTGTTTAATGGTACATTTCACATAGCAGGACACATCTCCCTAAACAAATCCCTTATGTCACAATTTACACGTATTGACAAAGAAAAACTCAGTGACCGCGATACGAAGAAACAGTATCACTGCTCGAAGAACTCTGCGGCGCATTCGCTGCTTCTTCCATTGATGAAAACGCGTAAATAGCAGCATGAAATGATAAAAATCTACTGCCAAAAGGAGGGTTTCAATGTACAGAAATGTACAATAAAGACGGTATTTATCCAGAAAGAGCAGCAATGCTGTATGGGAGCGAGAACTCTGATTACACTGAACCTACAATGGTAAATACAACGTGTTCTCTCACGTATCAAAATGTTGATGCTTGTGTTACCCAAGTACCGAACTGTAAAAAATTAATCTTCAGTTTTAGAAAGTAAATAGTCCTCCAGGGCCAATAACGCACTTATTTAAAACAGTAAAGCACATAATTACTGTGCCAATTCGAGCAGTTGAACGTAAACACATTCAAACGTGTAGAAAACAGAGCGAGAAGGCATACGGGGAAGCTGTATTTATTCCCAGAAATAGAAATTTGGAAAATATGGAAGGAGGACTCGCCTGAAGCTTCAGACGATGCCCCGCACTGACCGTGGCATCGAAATTCCTTCTGTTAAACACTTAAACTTAGATGTCCTGAGAAATTTTCCCTTGAAACAACAATATTTAGTTATAAATGAAAACAACTGTTATAACGTGAGACTTGGGAGAGTTTGCAAGTCCAGCAAATTAATATCCCACTTTTTGCACAATGTATTTGACAATTGTTAAAATGAAAATAAAAAGACTCCAAAGCAACACAGTATTTTCAGGATTAAGCAGCAACTTTTCCGACTGGATTTCCTGCAATTCAGAAATCAAGTCAATGTTCCCAGGCAGTTTCTTTATGAAGTCAATGTCAATAGACATGTTAAAATAGACCTGAAATCAAGCGTTAAATACATAGCATATGCAGAATGAAGGCATAGTCAGAAATGGGCACAAATGAACTTATTTGCCCTAGGACGGTGAAGGTCCTTACCAGAAACATCACAGAAATGTTATTCAAAAGAGCAAATGGAATTTCAGAAAATGTTCCAAAAAAAATCATATTTTCTCCAAAAGAGAAGTGCAAGTACAAGTCTTGAATAAGACTGTTCAATTGAAAAGGAAGTTAAATTGCATTTTTCATATGTTCAGCGTCAGAGGGTAATATTTCATAGAATCACAGAATGGTTTGGGTTGGAAGGGACCTTAAAGACCACCCAGTTCCACCCCCCTGCCCTGGGCAGGGACACCTCCCACCAGACCAGGTTGCTCCAAGCCCCGTCCAGCCTGGCCTTGAACCCCTCCAGGGATGGGGCAGCCACAGCTTCTCTGGGCAACCTGGGCCAGGGGCTCACCACCCTCACAGCCAAGAATTTCTGCCTCAGATCTCAGCTCAATCTCCCCTCTTGCAGTGGAAACCCCTTCCCCCTCGTCCCATGGCTCCCCTCCCTCATCCAGAGTCCCTCCCCAGCTTTCCTGGAGCCCCTTGAGGGACTGGAAGGGGCTCCAAGGTCTCCCCGGAGCCTTCTCTTCTCCAGGCTGAACCCCCCCAACTCTCTCAGCCCGTCCTCCCAGCAGAGGGGCTCCAGCCCACGGATCATGTAGTGATAGGGCAAGGGGTGATGGCTTCAAACTGAAAGTCCCTCAAGGGGCTCCAGGAAAGCTGGGGAGGGACTCTGGATGAGGGAGGGGAGCCATGGGACGAGGGGGAAGGGTTTTCCACTGCAAGAGGGGAGATGAGCTGAGATCTGAGGCAGAAATTCTTGGCTGTGAGGGCGGTGAGCCCCTGGCCCAGGTTGCCCAGAGAAGCTGTGGCTGCCCCATCCCTGGAGGGGTTCAAGGCCAGGCTGGACGGGGCTTGGAGCAACCTGGGCTGGTCAGAGATGTCCCTGCCCAGGGCAGGGGGGTTGGAACTGGGAGATCTTTAAGGTCCCTTCCAACCCAAACCACTCTGTGATTCTATGACCACTTTTGTGCCAGAGGAACGCCATGAGTCATCCCAACCTCACAGTAATAAAACCTCCAAAGCTGCAACAAACGATGCTATGACAAATTGTGAAAAACCTTCATTTTATACAGAAAAACTTGTTTTGGAGATGTTTCCCTCCATCTGCATTAGCATTAGGTGACCAACTATCCCCTAGGCAGCCGGATACAACACAGCCCTGCCCACCCGGAGCAGCCCCCTCCGGCTCTCCCGCGCTCAAGCAACTTGTCTCATTCTAACACAACTATAATTTAATTCCATCCTGTGAACAGCAATACAGCTCAGCTGGAAAAACTAAAGCGTTTCTACCAATGATCTGAAGCGCCTTTTCTAAGCGTAGCTTGGCAAGCTTCTGATCTTAAAACTAACAAAGAACAGGTGAAGCATAAAAAAAAACCCACAATAAATATTGAAAATCTTTGCTTTGATGGCAAGCTGGGTTTTATTCCAAATTACTAAATTGCTAACAAATCTGTTACACGTTTAACACCCGAGCTGCTTCTGAAACACACGCACAGCTTTTGATACCCAGTTTCGACTCCGGATTCACCTCCCCTGTCTGAGTCAATTCCTGCAACGTGGACTTACAGGAAGTAAGTTAACTTAAAATTCCAAAGAAAGGCTGAGCAAAGCCTGCGTCTGTGGAATGAGCCGCCGATTGATGTGTTTAGTATTTCAGAGCAAGACGCACGTTTTCAGTAGTCACATAATACAAATTTTTCTGCTCTGCATTCTTGAACTGCAAGAAAACCGGTGCTGCTGAGCACTGGATGCAACCGACCTGAATGATAACAGGCCAAGGTAAATTAGTGAAAGTCCTTTTCCAACAGAAGAAAAAAAATACTATTTTCATTATCTTTCCCGCTGCTGCCAAGGAAATTCAAAGACGAGCTAGCGTGAAGCCGATTTTTAATCCACTCACTTTGTATCTAGTAAGGTGTGAGTTAGCACCCTCGCAGGTGAATAAGGAACGTGTTAAATATGTTGTTTCTACGTTAAGTCCCAGCATAAATGAGTTCTGCTTCTGTGCGGGTGGCTAAGGTATGCTTATAAAGGAATATTATGACAGCCCCAGAGCAGCTCGTTTGAGCTCAACGGCAATTATTATTATTTTTTAGCCCAGCAGATGAATTATTTAAGTATCAAAATTACCCCGGAAGCGATCGCGTATTCCTGATTCTGGCTGCTCGACAGAGCAAACAAACCACGTCTATGACAAGACTCAAATCTGTTTTCTGTGTTTGCCATTCTCCATTCCAGGGAGAAAACGCCGCAATACTTTGGTTTTTAAGTTGACAGTCAATTATTAAGAAACGATCCAAAGAGTTTCACAGGGCGTTACTGGGACGGATGACTAACGCGGTTCCAGATTACCCAGCGCAGAACTCAGCTGCGATTTCTCTTCCCAAACATGCAGAATGAACATAACGGAACGTCTCTTGATTGCTGTTCTCTGAAGATCTGGTACCGTGTAAACGCGCTGATGAGAATGCAATCTGGGTGGCAACAGGAAAAATTCTCCCCAAGAAAACCGCCTAGTTTCTTTTAACCCAATACCACTCATGAGGAACCAAAAATAATAACCATTCCGCTCTGTCATTCTTTTGGAAGCCAATCTTAAGCCTGGGAACCTCTATGTGCTGTAAGGATTCGGTTACAATGGTTCATTCAGTTAAAACTTACCCTGCTGGAAGTCTCCAGTAAAAACTGGAAGGTGTTTTGTACAGCTTGGCATGTCTCTAGCTCAGTCCTGCTGAATGCCATTAAATAATCCTTCAGGTGATCATATACATTGCCGTCAAGAGCCTGTATGAGGGAAAGAATTAGAGGAAATTCAGAAAGAAATTAAGAAAAGCGATGCGTACTTTGGAATAGGATTTATTAATATTCATGTCTAGGTTTGTAAGATGCCCCCATAATTTCTTTTAACACATATTCACCTATAAAAATCAGACTGGATGGTGACAAGAGGACATCCTTCACTGTTGACAAGGAGGAATGGCCGTGCTTTATTTCCATTAGGTGGCACCACAGAGCACCGTAACAATGTCGCGTTATAATAAATGATTTTCATCCAGTTGTGTAACGCGGCCACAGCGGAACAGTGAGGTCAGGCCGGGATAAGGGAATACGCTCAGGGAAATGGCTTTTATGCCAAGGAAGGGACCTGGTCACCTCAAGGATACGGGGCTTGGAGCAGGCAGAGCACTCCTTGAGCCACTGGACCACACTCCAAATGACATTACCAAGACACTCAACATCTGTATGCTTCAGATACACAGCTATTTGCTAATTAAAACCTGCTAATCAATACCAGCCATTCTGCGTAAGCACAACACACCTCTTCGGTGCACAGAATTGCCAAATATGTAACAAAAATGTCCGTACGACATCAAAGCTCCTACTCAAGAGCCCTGTTGCAACCAGAGCCATAAACCCACATCTCATGGCCTAGGTCACACGTAGGTTTAATGCACGTTCTGTATTATACCTGTCTGACTTTGCAAGTGACTGACGATTTCACTTAAATTTCACAAATACTCATTTAAATAGTATATACCAGGTTTCACAGGTAATCATTGAAATAGTAGATTCATTGAAACAGTGTATTTCAGGTCTCAACTGATTCAAGGGCGCGTTGCCATATAAAACTGCATTTGATTATTTCAATCATTTTGAAAAGTCAGGGAGGGGGGAAAGGTGAAATCGCACAAGCCTTAAGAAATGGTTTCTGCCCCAACAGAATCAATGTCTGCTCGGCTTTTAAATCCCTCCAGGGATGGCGACTCCACCACTGCCCTGGGCAGCCTCTTCCAGTGCTTGACAACCCTTTCGGGGAAGAAATTTCTCCTAATATCCATCTGAAACCTCCCCTGGCGCAACTTGAGGCCGTTTCCTCTTGTCCCAGGGCCTGTTCCTTGGGAGAAGAGCCCGACCCCCCCTGGCTACCCCCTCCTTTCAGGGAGTTGTAGAGAGCAAACTCTCTACTTGACAAAGCAATTATAAATGCTCAGTCTGCAAAGCAGCTCTGGTATTTTTAATTCCAGTGTGCTAGAAAGCAGTATTTCAGTTCAATCCCCCTGCCTTCGTATCAAGCCCGTATGTTCGCTTGGTGTTCAACCCAGCAGGAGGGATTCACGTCGTTTAACTTCAGACTTCTACGCCGGAATTTGTCACTCTAGGTCCTTTTTGGAGTCAATGGAGAGAAGCTGGGACTGCTGGGGTGCGATTCATCTCCCTCTAAGATAGATGGCTAAAATAGGTCAGATGAAACGCAGCATGCAAAGTGCCTCTTCCTCTTCACTGCCCGGTAATAGCACCCAGACAATTAGCTTAGATGTCTACCTCGGTCACAGAAAGCTGGGTGAGATGAAACCCATCTCAACTCAACATGTTTTTATTCTCTGCAACTCTTATCTACCGAGCCCTAGGAATGAAACTTTTCTCTCTACAGCTGTATTCTATAGTTCTAAGAATATAAAAAGATATATAATCTTCAATTTCATTTTTCCCTCGCTCCTCTTGCAATGACCACAGCTCTGAAGCGTCGTGCTGCGCTGTCAAAGTACCCTCCCAGTGCGATAGATAAGATACATAGGAAAGAACACCAAAGCAAAGCATGGCAAAACATAAGGAAGCGTACAAATCTGTCAGCGTGTGAAAACTGCCTTTTTCCTTTCATTAATTAAAAGCAGTTTCAATATGAAGTTCTTAAATACCGCCGAGAGCTGCCAGAATCGCCGTTATTAAAGGCGGCGTGATGCGACACGGGCACATTTCTCAGCCAAGGAAAACCCACAGCTCCAGCACCCGCTAAAAAACTCAGCGTTGCACAGAAAAAGCGACAATTCCATCCCATCAGTTACAGGACGAGAGAGTTGGTTGGGTACAAATTGCTTTCAATGATAATGTAGCTATTCATTCTATAAAATGGCAATTATTCTATCAAGCTGGATATGTTAATACTAAAACAAAAGATGTGAGTTTGCTGAACTATACAATAATAAATTAATATTCATGCGGGATTTTGTAATACCGAATCTGAATCTCATTTCCTGACAAACACTCTGACCCGAACCACCGAACACCCCAATTTAGGTTTGAAAGAAAAAGTCTTTTCAAAATTTCTGATCGCTCCACTTGGAAGAGGAAACTGAAAAAAAAAAAGCCCAAAAAATAAAATCAAAAAACCCCAACAGACATTATTTCACTACAATGGCTTTTGTTCTCGTTCTGAATCTCAGAAGATTACTAAATCACTTACTGTATTACCATCAGACTGAAAAACCTGTCTTTTTTCCAGCCTCAAAAGAAAATCAAGATTTAAGTGGGTTTTTTTTAACAAACCCAACATTAAAACTATGATAATATGAAGTTAAGTATCACGGAATTACCATTTCCAAGGATAGGAAAAAAGCCAATGTTTTTTAAGAAATAATTTCTTTAGAGTGAAACTGTCATACTAAAGGTAAAAAACTATTTCTCCACCTGAGCCCAAGCTTTAGCAGATAATGGCTGAAATTAGGCCTGACAAAAATTGAATCTGTTAACTAAGGCAACGGATACACAACCAAATTAAAGTGTATTTTTATAAAAACCCCTATACGTTAATTCAAATCAATAAAATGACATGGTGGGGGTGGCGAGCACATTTTTCTGATTTCAACATAAAGTTTCAAGTATGACATAACATAGTTTTCCGAGGAACAAAATTTCACTCCCAATTTTGATCATCATTTTGAGAAGGTTTTCCTTTTTTAATTCAAGGGATTATATTTAACATTTTAGGAACTAACTCCTATTCTATTCTATTTTATTCTATTTTATTTTATTCTATTCTATTCTGTTCTGTTCCGTTCCTCTACTCTACTCTACTCTACTCTACTCTACTCTACTCTACTCTACTCTACTCTACTCTACTCTACTCTCATACGCACCAGCTTTATTCATTCATTGAGATTTCCTCAAAGGCAAAGACGCAAATAAAACTACTTTAGATATTGTTAGTGCCTTTGGGCCATCGTTCTTAATCTCTGCTGATAACACACGAAGTAGAAAAGACAGTGCTGAACGTATCGCTTTCCTTCATGCAACTTTGAGGTCTCTTCACTAGAGCATTTACAGGTATAGTCCCACTTATCTAAAAATTACCACTTCAATTTCTTGGAGAAGACAGAGAACAGGCTAAACTACTTGCATTTTTTTTATTTTAAAAGACTCATTCCTTCTCAGATCCCAAAGGAAAAACAAGGAAATTATTTGACCCGTGCGTAATGCAAGACCAGAATCATGGAAAGGCACCAAGGCGGGTCTTCCATTTTCTCTCATTTATTTGTGAAATATTCCTGTTATTCTACTCATGTCTGTCTTGCACAGAAACTGCTAAGCTGTGCTGAAGCTCTGCGTGACATTTTAACAGTTTAAACTCAAGTGTTTGAATTAAACCTCCCATTTAGGGATCTGAATCCACCGGGTACCAAAACCTGGACCCTACAGTACTAAGTTAAAAACCCGCAATTAAAACCACACTTACAACACCATGTGGGTTTTCATCAACTAACTTACACTAATCTCATCTGAATCACCACTGCCTAGAAATAATTTCATATTTTTAAACACTAGCACTTATATGTTTAGATATTTTTGAATGCCCTAACCCTCCCTGGAACCCCACTCTTTCAATAAGACAACCATCGCGGATCAAATGACGTTTTCATTTGTAAACGTCCACCTTTTCTTGAGTTGATGCAACTCAACACTCTACCTGTGCTAATTTTGCCTACGCCCAGCATTAAAAACCTTGACAAACACTTCGTAAGCTGCCACCACTTTGCCGGAAACAATAGAGCTGATGTTGAAGGCCAAGAATTTCCTTACATGGGTGGAGGGAACAGATCAAAATTAGACCTGACCCTGCCCCACCCACACGACAGGCGGAAAATGAAAAGATAAGGGAAAGTTTTAAATGAAGTGAACAAAAATCATTGTGTTTGCGGAGTGATAGTTTTCCACGAAGCAGGGGGGTTGGAACTAGATGATCTTTAAGGTCCCTTCCAGCCCTAACGATTCTATGATTCTATGAAGTCAATGGGGTTGCATCACGGGAATGCGACATACTTTCCTGCGTAGTAATCAAAGCCAACCCCTCAAATAAAAAGGGAGATCCGTATCGCAGGCGCCTTCTCTTTATTTTTGGTGGCCTATTAAAAATTAAAACCTAATTCTTACACCACCTTATTCTCATTTCCATTAGAAACCCTGTTTTATCTATCCCTCATCTGGTCTGTTCTGAAAACAACCTGTAACCCATTAAGACCAGGGACTCTTATTTTTCACCCCGTATTTTCTGTAACATGATTCTAAACTTTGTCTTACTTAACATTAAAAAATAACAATATGAATTACCTAACAATGCATGCTGAGGGAAGCTTTTTGAGTGCTTGTGTTTAAAACTTATGCCTATAATCCATTAAATAAACAGTGCGATCTCACGGATGATGCAGTCTGGGAATTTTCAGTTGAATGATTTTGGCAAATGAGACCCCAAGCGTTTTAATTTTTATATGCAAATACCTCCGAATATAAAAAGGAACATCAAAAGGAAAGTTACAATAATAGCTAAATTGTTAACAGGAGTTTTTACTATTAGCTTAAGCATCCTTCTGGGTCTCCGAGAGGTTAAAACAAAAGTAGTTCGGATCTATTTTATCCCAAGTGTGGCAATGGATCTCAGATTATTTGACAGTGAAGGACAGAGTGTTTTAAAAACTCGCCTAAAACTCAGAAGTAATAAAGTCAACAACTTGAATCAGCTGGCTTTGCCCAACTCAGCAGTATTTGGATCAGTGACACGCATTTCCCAAGGACGTTGGGAGAAGAAAGGAAGGAAGGTCAGGAAAACCCATCCTTTTCAATTAACGGTTACATTCCACAGTGATTTTCCCTTAAAAATGCTGATTCCTCATAATAATTTATTCTAGGCACCAATTTCTCCTAACACAGAAGAGGACCCGCTTTTCTTTAAGTCTTTTTAAATTCTTCCATCACCGCAGTATTTGTCACTGCTGAAATACCCTTCTCCTCCATCAAGGCAACGAACATAAAAGTAAATCAAGTCTCCGAGTATTTGTCAACAAAACGCAACTTCTAGATCTAAATTACACACAAACCCAAGATCAAAGCGAGAGAAGTGTCCCTGAACCACTCACCTGCAGCAACCCTCTATCTGCTGACATAAAACTAGTGCGAGTTCCTGCAGTTGTCAGTCGTCGCAATCCTGGAGGAACAATTGCGCAGCGTCTGCACCCATCACGAGGTTGAAGTGTGACGCCTGACATAAAAATGACGGGAAGCCTGCTGCCTGTACCGGCTCAGCGTTTGATAAAAATCCTCTTTTTCCGCTAAACCGTACGTGAAAGAAGAGAAAGCCGCAGAGAAAAGCTGAGAACAAAACCCTACCCTCTCTGCTGGATCAAAAAGTTAGTACTGGATTTTCTCAGCCTACAAGGAGAAAGGACAGGAGAGACACAGAGCTGTTGGAGCGGGGCCAGAGGAGGCCCCGGAGATGCTGGGAGGGCTGGAGCCCCTCTGCTGGGAGGACGGGCTGAGAGAGTTGGGGGCGTTCAGCCTGGAGAAGAGAAGGCTCCGCGGAGACCTTGGAGCCCCTTCCAGCCCCTCAAGGGGCTCCAGGAAAGCTGGGGAGGGACTCTGGATGAGGGAGGGGAGCCATGGGACGAGGGGGAAGGGGTTTCCACTGCAAGAGGGGAGATTGAGCTGAGATCTGAGGCAGAAATTCTTGGCTGTGAGGTCGGTGAGCCCCTGGCCCAGGTTGCCCAGAGAAGCTGTGGCTGCCCCATCCCTGGAGGGGTTCAAGGCCAGGTTGGCCGGGGCTTGGAGCAAGCTGGTCTGGTGGGAGGTGTCCCTGCCCAGGGCAGCGGGGTGGAACTAGATGATCTTTAAGGTCCCTTCCAACCCAAACCATTCTGTGACTCTATGATCATCCAAGATTAGCTCTGGAAATTCAGAATTCGAGTTAGACAACAGCAGCACAGCCCCACAGTTTGCATCCCATGCAAAATAGTACTAAGCTAAGGCCAAAAAATTCTCCATATCCCAGGAGAAACCTGCACAGCCAAAGCTTCTGTAGTGACAAACCTCCTTCATAGTGAGGTCAGGGTCCAACTTACTCTCAGTGAAGTAACACTAGCTAGAGAACTAGAACACTGCCTGAGAACATCTGGAATTCAGTGGGGTTCTACAGAAGGGAAACACAACTATCCTAAAGACGACACACCTGGACAGAGCGAGGAAAGACTCCAGTTAATTTGGGGCAGGTGGGTGCTACTCAAAACGCAGAGCTACGACAGCTGGGAGCACTCCAAAGCAGCAAGTGTAAAAAGGAGGATGGGACTGAAATTCCTGCGTTTTCGTAGATGACTGTTGTCATGCAGCTCCCCGGGAGGGAAAGAGGGAAGAGCTTTCGAAATAACACTAGGGTTCCACCAGCATTGGTTCCTTACCCAAGGTGTGCATTTCTTTGCAGATTATTGGTGCTCTGCTCATGCTGGTCCCTTCAACACTTTGTAAAAATTAAATACTGCAGCAAAACCACTCTACTTTTACTTGAATTTCTCAATGATGGAATCATAGTTTGGGTGGGAAGGGAACTTTAAAGGTGATCTAGTCCAACTCCCTGCCCTGGGCAGGGACACCTCCCACCAGATCAGGTTGCTCAAAGCCCTGTCGAACCTGGCCTTGAACACCTCCAGGGATGGGGCATCTCCCACCTCTCTGGGCAACCTGGGCCATTGTTTCACCACCCTCAGGGTAAAACATTTCTTCATTAGATCAAGTCTGAATCTCTCCTCTTTTTGTTTAAAGCCACTCCCCCTCGTCCCATGGCTCCCCTCCCTCATCCAGAGTCCCTCCCCAGCTTTCCTGGAGCCGCTTGAGGGACTGGAAGGGGCTCAAAGGTCTCCCCGGAGCCTTCTCTTCTCCGGGCTGAACTCCCCCAACTCCTCAGCCCATATTAAAACTGCTTTTGATGGCTTCCTCTGTAACCTGGCGTCTTCAGCTCTACTCTGGAAGCATTTCAGTAGGTACCAACTGTGAAGTACAGGTGGACAGACAAGTGTCCTGGGCACCTCGGTTGCCCTCAACTTCTGCAGCACTTAGTTTCTTTGAACACCAAACATTGTCAAACACAAAGTACCAGCCAAAACAAACAAAAAGGGTAGTAACCCCCAGACATTTTTACTCTTCTAGTCCTTACTGCACTTATAGCAAACTCTTCTACCTCCCCAGCCACCAATCTGTTCATGTCTCCTTGAAACAAAGAAGGTTCTGGCCCAATAACTCCAGAGTCCCTACAGAAAGACCGTCTGCCACCTCTCTGGCTTCTGCTCCTTCTTGCAGAAGGATAGAAATAGGATAGAAGGATAGAAAATAATTTTAAGGACTTTTTACGACTGTCTCACTCTACTGTCGCTGTCAGACTAATTAGCTTCTCCTGTTCCTTTTTATTTTCTTTTTCTTCTATCAACATCCTGCGTGACTGCATGTTCTTCAGAAGTACATTCTTAAGCAGCCAGCTGTGAACGAGGAAGCGAGAGATATTGCAGGGACATATCCATACCGCTCAGGAGCGGAGAAATGAAAAAAATAAATAAATCTGGGAACAAGTGGAAATAAAAAAAGCAGACCAAAAGGCAGGAAGAGAATATGATGAAAAAGGCTGCAAAAACGTATAGAGTGTCGAGTTAAATCAACAAAGGTTGGAGAAGCGATTTTAGTTTCCTCATCTTTTCCCCCAGCGTAGAGAAGGAGCTTTCATCATGGCCAACATGAGGATAATAAACAGTAGAAGACAAGAAGTGCCCTGACTTCTGTTTGCCTGCCTTTCGGCTCAGCGCCCATAAACACACTTTGCACTTTCCCTTACCCCAGAGCTTTGTATTTTCTAGTGTCAATAGTTTCGGGCTTGTTTGCAAGTTCTTTGTTTGGTTTCATTAGTCACTTGATGATTGTTCTGCACATCATTTTGTTCCTTTACAATTTAGGCAGGGTCATTGTTTTTAATGACAAAACCTTTGTGGCCGGTACACTGAAGTCTATTCTCAGCCCAGAAAAAACATGAAATGACCGCCAGCAGATGCCCGTCACCCTCCCCGAATCCACAGTGTCCCTTTAAAACAATTATAAGCAAAATTAATGATGATATTAAGTAGTCCTTCTAGATCTGCCCCCACCGATCTCATGGCAGCGCCCTGTAGTTGTCCCAGGTGACCACGGGTAGGTGGCCACAGGCACCGAAGGAAGTCTCCTTTGCAAATTTTTTCTATCAATAATATAAATAATTCTTGGCCCCACAAGGGCATGAGAGTCACCCAACGAAGACAGCATTAAACGAACACTTCAGAGTTCAAGAATAATTCCACTTAAATCAGTGGGAATACCCTGATGCAAGATTGCCCTAACAATGGAAAAATCAGACCTTCAAAAATTCTACTGTATAAAGCTTAAAAAAACCCCATGGAAGATAAGAACAGATTCTTTATAGTCTAGAAATACACATACTTTTGCTAAAGTTTTTAAATATCATCTCCGAAGACTTCTTGGACCTATTTTGCTTTTTCTTTCGTGGCACTGGAATAAATCCCAAGGGGATCGATCCTTCTTCGGACATGACACATTTTCACTAAATTGCCCTGGCGCAATCGGCTTCGCTTTTGTACTTCCTCATTCTTGGGGAAAAAAAAACCACCTCTGGCTCGAATCCAACACTCAGAAGGCAGCTTCGTGGCAGACTGTCACTGTCACGTCACCTCCGCACCTAGACTGTTCCTGCCAACAACATTTGGCTTCCTTCAAGCACAAAAATGGATATTTAATTCGTTCAGCCTTTTGCCATTGATTTCTGCTATTCCGGGATTCTTATGCCGACCACATCATCATCATCATCACCACGATCGCCAAACGGCAGTGGAGCGTGTGCTATGTCTGACAGTTGCAGCTGGATTCTTTATTTTTTCTTCAGTAGGAAACCGTACCCAACAATGAATTATTTTGTTGCTCAGTTTAAAAAAAAAATAAATATATATTTTACATAATTTCGAAGGTGGGTTCAGGAAATGTACTTTGCCCGAGCATGGGTTAGAACCACGACGATGCTCAGCTCCTACAGGAGTTAATCGCACACAAACACAGACTCATCTCCAAGAAAGCTCTTGAAATTTTTCCTTACTGCAGAGATCCACGGTGTCACAGGTGTGGATTGACCAGCAAGTCCCCGCAGAAGCCTTCCTACTGAAAATGAAACAGCCTGACTCAGACACACTGGCTCTTCTGGATAAGTGTCCTAGAATACCACGTCCAGCTCTGGAGCCCTCAGCACAAGCAGGACATGGACCTGTTGGAGGCCACAAAGATGATCAAAGGGCTGGAGCCCCTCTGCTGTGAGGACAGGCTGAGAGAGCTGGGGGTGTTCAGCCTGGAGAAGAGAAGGCTCCGGGGAGACCTTAGAGCCCCTTCCAGTCCCTCAAGGGGGCCTACAAGAAAGCTGGGGAGGGGCTGTTTGCGAGGGCATGCAGCCACAGGACGAGGGGCAATGGCTTTAAACTAGAGCAGGGCAGGTTTAGATCAGACATTAGGAAGAAGTTCTTCACAATGAGGGTGGTGAGACACCGGAACAGGTTGCCCAGAGAGGTGGTGGAGGCCCCATCCCAGGAGACATTCAAGGCCAGGCTTGATGAGGCTCTGAGCAACCTGGTCTAGTTGAAGATGTCCCTGCTCACTGCAGGGGGGTTGGACTAGATGGCCTTTAAAGGCCCCTTCCCACCCAACACATTCTATGATTCTAAGTCTCAAACCATTCTATGTTCTACAAAAGTATAGACTAAAGAACAGAAACCTTAAAGTGACTCAAATGTGAGTGTGAAAATGCATTTCACGCCAAATCCCATGTTTCTTAATAGTTTAAAATACCTCCTTGGCGGATAAAATGCATAAAAATTGTAAAACAAGAAATCAGATACTGATCATACGCATTCCTCATGACCTTTTATTTTCTCTTTTGCATCCCTCCTTTTTTTTAACCATCTATTTTACTGCTGCTGTTTTCAGTTGTTGTTCAGTATATTCAATCTCTATTATCGTTTTTACAGCAGTTAATTTTTTCGTCCCGTGTGCTTTTCATCTACATCCCCAATTAAATCTGTCGAACAAAAACTCTTCTGCTCCAGCGCAGGCTGTTGCTCCCATTTGCTATTTGGATTTATCGCTTCCATATGCTTGGGGTTTTTTTTTCTGCCCATGGGTTTAAAGTTCCCTGTCACTATTAGGGAACAGGCTTTTCAAAAGACACCCTCAGAATAGGTGTAGGTGATGGTGACATTGCAATATTCAAAATTTCATTTTATCTATTACTGAGCGTTTCAGATTCTTATCACGCCAAAGAGACATAACCGGCAGTTTGACGCGGTCCTACAAATGTAACGTCCCACCGTCCAATCCACAAGACAACATTTCAGGATAAGGAAGACATTTTTTGAATTCAAATTCAAATACGCTTTTTAAATTTTATATTAAAATGTCCATTAATTAACCAAGATGAAAAGGGCAGAGCATATTTCACACAGCAAACCCCTGGTTCCTGAAAAGACACTCTATTAAAGGATTACTAAGCACTTTTTACCAGTCATACTAAAATTTAAGGACCAAACCAAGTGAAACTATTTTTAGGAATTTTTTGTAATCTACACAAATGAGCAACATGTTCTTAAAAGGAAAACGGCTCAGAGTCACAGTACTGCTATTACCGTCATAATTATAGAATTGGAGAACAATGAAAGAAATTATCGTGAGCAATAAAGGAAAAAACACGACAGGGGGATGCCAAAGGTACAGCAGCTGCGTCGCAGCACAGAAGGTTAATCCCTGTTTCCCGAATATCGCTCGGGAATTCCACGTGCCAATTACGCTTTATTACTTTTAGCAGTCCATTCTCATTTATTCCCAGGGGAATCACACTCACAATTGATGCGCGCACTCCTTAAAAGCATCGGTGGGTGAGGAGAGAGAGAATTTTGGGCTGAAGTCTGTAATTAAAAACACTGTGAAAGGTTTGTCCCTTTTAAACAGACTCCCCCCCTCCAACACAAAGCCGGGCACAAAAAAACCCATTACAAACCGCACTCCTAAATAAGAATTGACGGGTTCATTGGTTGCACCATTTTCTCCAGAAGCTGACAGTATTTTATAAGCTTTTACTCTTGGATACACAACAGTGATGGGTAATAAAAATAAGCAGAAAAGTGAATAAAATGGGATCCAGTGGTGTTGCATTATCTTTGAATTAAATGACTTCTTCAGCATGGCCTGACTGGAAACATATTTATGTTTATTTATATATTTATATATTTATTTATATATTTATATTTAAATCTATACATTTATTCTCATAACATCTCTGAGGAGCATAACTATAGAATCACAGAATAGTTTGGGTTGGAAGGGACCTTAAAGGCCATCCAGTTCCAACCCCCTGCCCTGGGCAGGGACACCTCCCACCAGCCCAGCTTGCTCCAAGCCCCATCCAACCTGGCCTTGAACCCCTCCAGGGATGGGGCAGCCACAGCTTCTCTGGGCAACCTGGGCCAGGGGCTCACCACCCTCACAGCCAAGAATTTCTGCCCGAGATCTCAGCTCAATCTCCCCTCTTGCAGTGGAAACCCCTTCCCCCTCGTCCCATGGCTCCCCTCCCCAATCCAGAGTCCCTCCCCAGCTTTCCTGGAGCCCCTTGAAGGACTGGAAGGGGCTCCAAGGTCTCCCCAGAGCCTTCTCTTCTCCAGGCTGAACCCCCCCAACTCTCTCAGCCTGTCCTCCCAGCAGAGGGGCTCCAGCCCTCTGATCATCTTCATGGCCCTCCGCTGGACCCGTTCCAACAGGTCCATGTCCTTCTTGTGCTGAGGCCCCAGAGCTGGAGGCAGCACTGCAGGGGGGTCTCCCCCGAGTGGAGCAGAGGGGCAGAATCCCCCCCCTCGCCCTGCTGCCCACGCTGCTGGGGATGCAGCCCAGGCTGTGGGGGGGGTTTCTGGGCTGCCAGCGCACATTGATGGCTCATGTTGAGCTTCTCTTCCACCAGCACCCCCAAGTCCTTCTCCTCAGGGCTGCTCTCAAGCCATTCTCTGCCCAACGTGGATTTGTGCTTGGGATTGCTGCGACCCAGGTGCAAGATCTTGCACTTGGCCTGGTTGAACTTCATGAGGTTCGCACAGGCCCACCTCTCCAGCCTGTCCAGGATGGCATCCCTTCCCTCCAGCATGCTGACCACCCCACACAGCTTGGTGTCGTCGGCAAACTTGCTGAGGGTGCACTCAATCCCACTGTCCGTGTCACCGACAAAGATGTTAACTGCATTAACGTGAGCTTCTCTTCAAACGTATTTCAGCAGTGCTGCACGCTCTATGATTAATAATCAAACCTTTTTTAAAAACTACTTAATTTCCCACTTAATTTCCCAATAATACTGCTCAGATGTCCTAATGACAATACACAGTAAAGCGCAAGCAACGTTTAAATCACATGGGAAGAGATGCTCCAAGAATCTGGTAGGCTTGGGATTTCTTTGATACAAGGTTATCTTTAATACCTAGCCTTTGCTACTAAATAAATCGAGACTTTCACCAAGGTTAATTTGATGAACATTATTTCAGATATCCCCTTTCACATTTGAAATGGGGCTGCTGGACCCAGCTAGACGGCAGGGTCTGTGCTAAATGTGAATGTCGATACACAGAATTTAGATTTTAGTTTAAATTTCATTTAAATGTAATTTAAAATTGCATCCCTGAAATCACATATGGATACCGTAAAAATACACTATAATAATCCAATACAATCAATGCCCGTTGAGAAGAGCGAAGCAGAAGGGGCTCAGCTATTAAAACTCGTTAAGATTATTTGGGTATACACAGTCATAAATATTTGTGAAGATTTTACCGAGAAAAAAAGATGCTTCTCACTCGGATTGGCCGTCTTCCTTCTATCCACCTTTTTCTTAGGACTCCATATCTTTTTTAATTTCTCTTTTATTAAACTGAGTTCTCATCTATTAAATTAAATTATTATATCTAAGGTCTAATATAAACCACTGAGCAATCTGATTGGTAGGAGCAGTTGAAAAATTTTATTTCTAATATTCTTCAGCTTGAACTAGAAACCTGATTTCTACCTATCTCCACGTACCTGGTTTTATCCTTCAGTCTAAAGTACCTTCACCAAATAAATTTAGGCACCCCAAAATCAGGATATTGTCACGATTCGTTCAGAACAATTTTCTTCCAGTACCTTTAGGTCATTTTCAGCTGCCATAACTTGGAGTTATATGAGATTAGCGCCCTTGAACCTCAGTATTTAAACTTTTCTGAAGTTTTTGAATTCCATTAAGATTTTTTAAAGGTACTAATTGCAGGGTGCTGCTCGGTGTGTCCCGACGATGCTGCCACCAAGGGGTTCTGCAGACCAGCAGACGGGGTTGTGACGAACCAGTTGCACTAGAACAGGTTCTTCCCATTAACAACGAGCAACGCCGGGCATACCAGAGAGACCTTATTTCTTTTAATTAGCATTCAAATCCTATGAGTCGTTACCCTAGTGCTTCAATAATTTGTAAAACATTACAAAATATCCTTGTTCAGCTGGACTACGCTGTTCCAGTTCGTCCATCATCGAGCATTAGGGATCTAATGAACTAGGGAACTGATGAACCTGCTGGTAGGGAATATTCGCTTCCCTTCCATGACACGGGGGTTTATCCCAGCTATAAAGCCTTTTTAGCAGAGATAACAACTGGAACAGACCGGATTTATTCTTTTTTTCCTGTATGAAAACTAGCAGGTAGACAAATCATATTGCAGGATTCCCCCTCCTCCTCCTCCCTTGACTGAGCTTTTCGGACAGATTTCCAATCAATTATCTTCCCAGCAATTTGTAAATGCTAAATAGGAATTTCTTGCCTCCTAATGTCCTTCTGTGGCCTAATTCCAATGGCACACGGATCAGCTCTGTTCACTTCCCTGCTGAGCCGCTCACAGGGAATCACACAATGGTTTGGGTTGGAAGGGACCTTAAAGACCACCCAGTTCCACCTCCCTGCCCTGGGCAGGGACA
Source organism: Chroicocephalus ridibundus (assembly GCF_963924245.1). Taxonomy (NCBI): domain Eukaryota; kingdom Metazoa; phylum Chordata; class Aves; order Charadriiformes; family Laridae; genus Chroicocephalus; species Chroicocephalus ridibundus. Next base: position 8,433,568 of record NC_086284.1, read on the forward strand.
CCTCCCACCAGACCAGCTTGCTCCAAGCCCCGGCCAACCTGGCCTTGAACCCCTCCAGGGATGGGGCAGCCACAGCTTCTCTGGGCAACCTGGGCCAGGGGCTCACCGCCCTCACAGCCAAGAATTTCTTCCCAAGATCTCAGCTCAATCTCCCCTCTTGCAGTGGAAACCCCTTCCCCCTCGTCCCATGGCTCCCCTCCCTCATCCAGAGTCCCTCCCCAGCTTTCCTGGAGCCCCTTGAGGGACTGGAAGGGGCTCCAAGGTCTCCGCGGAGCCTTCTCTTCTCCAGGCTGAACCCCCCCAACTCTCTCAGCCTGTCCTCCCAGCAGAGGGGCTCCAGCCCTCTGATCATCTTCATGGCCCTCCGCTGGACCCATTCCAACAGGTCCATGTCCTTCTTGTGCTGAGGCCCCAGAGCTGGAGGCAGCACTGCAGGGGGGTCTCCCCCGAGCGGAGCAGAGGGGCAGAATCCCCCCCCTCGCCCTGCTGCCCACGCTGCTGGGGATGCAGCCCAGGCTGTGGGGGGGTTTCTGGGCTGCCAGCGCACGTTGCCAGCTCATGTTGAGCTTCTCAGCTCAGGAGGAGTTCTCCCCCTCCATACCAGTTGCACACCCCATTCGTTGCTGGTGGAGCCCTGAGCTAGTCATTGACCCCTCAAAAGGAGCTGAAAGCCAACGTTGCGTGTCGCCTTTTGAGGTGCGCTGTGAACCCCAGCACCAGTAAAGGCTCACCAGCACCATCCCAGAATTCCGCTGCAGGAAGGGATCCCAAGGCAAGACAGTTTTCTAAAGAATGTGCCAAAAGTACAGCTCCAACAGCCACTGCCCACACAGGCTACGACAACTGATGACCAGCTCCTCACCTCCATCAATCCATCCCAGCAAACACCTCCAGCGGCACCGAATGGACTTAGGTTGGAAGAGAGAAGCAAAGCTTTTGAAGCTGAAAAAATAAAAAGCAACTCACAACTTGGCAGCCGTACCCTATGGAAACCATCTCAGTTCTGTAAAAACTCTTACCAGGTTTGCTTCCCTCTGGGGTGACACTGAGATGCGCAAAAAATAATAGATTAGAAGCCACTTTTCCAATAACTTCTTTTAGGATTTAATTACGCTTCAATTTCAGTGCGACATTTTCCACCTTACGCTTACTGGGCTTGTGCTATTTTGGGTCTTATCTCCTTCTTAGAATTCTTCTACCTCTTTTACAAGTTTAGTCACTCAGAAGTGTTTTCTCCTGCCGTTGAACGTATGAGACACCACATCAGTCCTCACAGTCTCCACCAGACGATGACCGTTATAACAAGTTTTGCCTTCTTGATGGTCACTATAACATGTTTTGCCTTCTTCTAAACCACCTCCCACGTTCCTTGAAGACAACAAAATCTACAGCAAGACCGCGCCTCAAACACTTTCTTAAATTACTCTCCCATTCCTAGAGGCTTTGGGAGAGGATTAAAACCAGCTCATCTTTGCCACTGGCTCCAATGCGTCCAGATGATCGCTTTTAATTTGCAACCCGTATTGGTTAAGTTTAATCAAAAGTGAAGTATCTACTAAGACAACTAGATATTTCATTTTTGATGAAGCAGCGGTTATTCACCTGGATTTTTGGATTTTACCAAACCTTTGGATTTTGCTTTGAATCATCCAACGGAGCATCTGAACCTTTCAGTACCAACTCTGATAGAGGATATTACCAGATATTAGTAAAAATTTCTCCACCGAAAGGGCTGTCAAGCATTGGAAGAGGCTGCCCAGGACAGTGGTGGAATCACCATCCCCGGAGGGATTTAAAAGCCGGGCAGACGTGGTGCTGAGGGACATGGGGTAGTGGTGGCTTTGTCAGTGTTGCGTTGATGGTTCCTGAAAGGTCCCTTGCAACCTAGATGATTCTACGATTCTATAACTCCATTATCACTCCAGTCCTAAATAACCACTCTGGGGGCACAAGACCCGTTTCTCGCCTAAAGAAGGCCTACGGGCTGCCGTTCAACTTATAAATATTCTTAGTCCACAGTTTCAATAACGTTTATAGCTTAATATGTCATTTAACAGGACAAAACCTGTACGCATGCATTCCATTTTGGAAACGGTACGTGAGCTCTTCACGTGGTTTCAATGTCAATATGTGTAAATTCCAGGCAACTCGCTGAAACATGGGGTGGTTATATCAATATATAAATAGATAAAGGAAAATGAATCTCTTCCCTTGCGTCTTCCATTCTTCAAGAGAATCCGGAGTTGCTAAAAACAAAGTCCCCCAACCAAACAAAACCCCCCAGATGATCTGTTTGAGATGTCTGCCTCCATGGCTTCTAAAATCAGAATGTCGCATGTTTCTCGTTAAAACTTTTCAATGTAGCCACACCTGCTCCCAACCGGAGGACGCCAGGTGCTTCCTGAGTTGGGTTATTTCTCCAGGCTGGCTACAGAGCGACCGGGAGGCACTGAGGGTGCTTTCTGGCAGAGCCAAGGATTTAGGGAACCGTTCCGACTGTGTTACAGCACAGCTTTGAAACAAGATGGCAAAGTTTCATTTCCTGTTCAAAATGGGTAGGTTGATGACAGCTGACGGAAAAATCTTGAAGCCCCATCCAAATCCTAAACAGTTTCTACATGAAAATTATTAAAAGCTAAAAAAAAACCAAAACAAAACCACAAAAACCCCCCACTTTGAAAGTTCTCTGTTAACTCCTTAAACTAGATTTCTCCACTAGACTGCCCGGACTCCGGTTAAGTACCTCCTCCCCTACCTTAACCCTTAGACTGCTGTCCCTCTGTCCTCTTCCTAGCCGTGATTTTGACTTTTTTTTTTGGCTTTCCAGTCATTTTCCTTGTTTTACTGCATCGCATTCAACCTTCATCATCGATTATTTCTCTTTCAGTCGCTCCCACTCACTGCACCGACGATACCAGCCTCCTGTTAACTTCCTTATATAAATACATCCAGGACTTTTTCTACGTAACCTCCTCTACAGGAAATACCTTTCACGAGCATCTGTAAAATCACACTACATTTTTTCGCAATCAACCCTTTTCTCAAGTTGTTTCTGTCAAAATGCCAAAGGAAAACTCGCTGACAAGTCAGAAGCATTATCAAGAAATGGTTTTATTATCCCATGAAAAATGATTATTGCTTTAAGATAATTAAGTAAGCTGCCCTGCTTTATATATCAGGCTTTGCTGTGCTCTGTCTTTACGCTATACACTCCCTGCCCGCGGAGGAATACTTAGTCCCCTTGGAAATAAACGGCCTTTTTTGGAGCAAAATCCTGAAACAAGGAATTGCTTTGCGGTTAAACCACGAGGTGAGAGGGAGCTGACTGTCATCAGGCAAATGTGACCATGGCTCAGTTTGTGATTCAGACCCACTCTTTTGTCTCGAGTTAGCCTGGAACGGCTGTGGGAAGGGTAACGTGATCTGTCAGGGTGCGAGCAGTGGATCAGAAATTTAAAATATTAGATGCTACCATAGCTAGCAGTGAGGGTACCGCTTACTGTTTGGGCCAGCTAAACTTCCCTTGCTTGTGATTTTGACAAAATTACCACCAGAAGTGGTCATCTTTCCAGTAGGACGCTGCTTTTCACTTCCCTGTAAATGTTTACTGACAGTCAGCTGGAATATAAATGATCAAAACCGTAGTTAGCACATATTCAATAGAATCGCAGAATCATCTAGGTCGGAGGGGACCTTTCAGACCATTGAGTCCAACCATCAGCCTAACGCTGACAGAAACCACCACTACCCCATGTCCCTCAGCACCACGTCTGCCTGGCTTTTAAACACCTCCAGGGATGGTGACTCCACCACTGCCCTGGGCAGCCTCTTCCGATGCGTGACAACCCTTTTGGGGAAGAAATTTCTCCTAATATCCATCCTAAACCTCCCCCAGCACAACTTGAGGCTGTTTCCTCTTGTCCTACCGCCTGTTCCTTGGGAGAAGAGCCTGACCCCCCCTGGCTACCCCCTCCTTTCAGGGAGTTGCAGAGAGCGAGAAGGTCTCCCCTCAGCCTCCTTTTCTCCAGGCTGAACACCCCCAGCTCCCTCAGCTGCTCCTCACAAGACTTGTGCTCCAGACCCCTCACCAGCTCCGGTGCCCTTCTCTGGACACGCTCCAGCACCTCAATGGCTTTTTTTGTGGTGAGGGGCCCAAAACTGGACACAGCACTCGAGGCGGGGCCTCACCAGTGCCCAGTACAAGGGGACCATCACTGCCCTAGCCTATGAAGGAGCCAAAATTCTCCAAAGCAGCACTTGGGTATCAACAGGGAAATATGATATATGAGCATTTAACAACAAGCCTAAACAAGAGAACACCATTTTGTATTAATTATTCAACAATTTACGTGGATGCATAATCACACTATAAACAGGGCCTTATTAAAGGAATTAATTTAAGGTTTTATGTGCACGTAAGCACAGACCGATGTCCTCGGAGGGGAAAACCAGTACCGGCTATTGTGAAGCCCACAATGAGCATCTTCTGGAACACGGGGATCATGTGTTGGGCAACGGCCTGCCTTCACTCATCCTCCATTCACACGGACGAACCTGATAAAGCAACGCACACTCACCGCCCGTCTGTAAAGGAAAGTTCCTGTGCCCATCTGATACTGTAGATAACGCAATCTACGGCTGGCTTAATTGTAATTACAAAATCTTTGTGGCTTGCAGCTGACAAGAACGGGAAGCGAAACAATAGTTCTTTCACTTACGTAAATTCCCTCTACATTTTAAAGGGAGTATTGCAGGATCTTAAAAGAATAGCTAGGAGTGAATTAATAAAAGAGATTTATAGAAGAAAATGGAAACCTCTAGTGACTTCAGAATTATTTTATCTTAATGCTATTTTTTCATTTAGGACAGAATCTCCGTTTCAGAAAAGTAACTCCCTGGGTGCTTCTAAATCATTCTAAAAAGCCTAAAACAATAACGTGTACGTAAAATGATTCCTTAGAGTGATAAGATTGGTTCTGCTTGTTCTGGAGTCTACAGAAATATGCACTCATGCAAATGTTAACCTTTTATTTATACAGGACACACACTGGCCAGCCTCTGCTGGGATAACATTCCTGAGACAATTTAAGACCTTCAGCTAATGTGTCAAGTTACTTTTCAAGTCAAATAGAGTCACCAGATGAAAGAACCGTTTGCCGTACTCATCCTAGTAATTTCTGGGCATAAATCAAATTATTAACTGAAAAAAAACCCTGAAGTCTTCAATCTTGGGTCATTTTTATAAACATCGCGAGCTTCAGCTGAATCTCATTTGTGCAAGTAATGTCTGGAGTCGGTATTTACATTTGGTTTAAATGATTTTTAAATGGTTTTTGGGGAGGAGGAATGCTAAGCACCAGTATAGGTTAGGGGTGGACCTGCTGGGAAGTAGTTCTGAGGAGAAAGATCTGGGGGTCCTGGTAGACAGTAAATTATCCATGAGCCAACAATGTGCCCTTATAGCCAAAAAGGCCAATGGAATCCTGGGCTGCATAGGGAAGAGTGTGGCCAGTAGGTTGAAGGAGGTCATTCTCCCCCTCTACTCTGCACTGGTGAAGCCACAACTGGAATACTGTGTCCAGTTTTGGGCTCCCCAGTTCAAGAGGGACAGGGAACTGCTGGAGCGAGTCCAGCAAAGGGCAACAAAGATGATTGAGGGACTGGAGCATCTCCCTTATGAGGAAAGGCTGAGAGAGCTGGGACTCTTTAGCCTGGAGAAGAGAAGGCTGAGGGGAGACCTTATTATGGTATATAAGTATCTAAAGGGTGGGTTGAAGGAGGATGGAGCCAGACTCTTTTCAGTGGTTCCCAGTAACAGGATGAGGGGTAATGGGCACAAGCTGGAACATAGGAAGTTCCGTTCAAATACACGGAAAAACTTCTTTACGGTGAGGGTGAGAGAGCACTGGAACAGGCTGCCCCGGGAGGTTGTGGAGTCTCCTTCTCTGGAGACTTTCAAGACCCGCCTGGATGCAGTCGTGAGTAATGTGCTCTGGGCAATGCTGCTTTAGCAGGGGAGTTGGATAGATGACCTCTAGAGGTCCCTTCCAACTCTGAAGATTCTGTGATTCTGTGATCGTAAAAAAGTGCTGAGTAGAAGTGGTGGGTGACGATGCTGAAAACACAGATGTCAACTCAGCTTCACAAAACCTCCCGACAATGTTAATAAAGAAAAAACAGCGTTCATCAAAACATGAATATTCTAGCACTGATGGCTCCTGGAGTTATTCCAGTTAATGGCAGAAAAAAAACTTAGAAACTGGCAGTTACGGGTTCCCAAGCACCATCTTTTTAACAGAAAATGTTATTTCACAAAATGAGAGAACAATTTGTGTTGAAAGGGAGATATCGGTCCAACCTCTGCTCAAAGCAGGGCCAGACAGATCAGGTTGCTCAAGGCCGTGTCCGGTCAAGCTTCAAAAGTCTCCAAGGTATGGCATTGCTCCCTGAGCCCCTGTTGCTGTTTGACCACCTTCATGGCAGACCTTTTTCCCTGTATTTAAATCAGAATTTCCTGGGTTTCAATTTGTCCTCCTCTCACCGTGTCAACACCTTCAAAAAAAGCAAGCCTGGCTCACTCTTCTCCATCAACACCTTCAAAAAAGCAAGCCTGACTCACTCTTCTCCATACGCTCCCTGCTAGGTACTTGATCATTACGACTGTTAATGTCTCCCTTTTCTTAGGCTGAGCAAACTCAGTTTTCTCAGTGGGTCCTTCACGGTGTGCTCCAGGATACTCACTCTTGGTGCTCCCTTGCAATGTCATTTGAAAAACTGAGCTCTCAAATTAACAAAAAACCAAAGCTGCAATATGTCTCGGTATCATCCCCCACGCATAAAGAAAGATCTGTTCCAGGGAAATTGCCTAACGTGAAATTCTATTTAAACCTGCTGTATCGCCACACGAACTGTGATCAAGAACAAGAGCGCAGTTATACAACGGCACTTCCTCATGTCAAACAAACTGGAAAGTACAGAAGACACAGAAAAGATGACTGATACTGACAACGATATAAAAAACCCGTACTGAAACCACAAAGACAAAAAACGAGCGAAGCACACTAGCTTTCGACAATACTCCTCCAACGCTGTCCGCAAACACCAAAGACAGCACTAGGTACGATATGAAATAAATTATTAAAAAAAAAAAAAAAATCAGAGAGCTTTACTTAGAAATACTTGCTGCTGCTGTTCTGTTTGCGACCCTATGGAGAATTTGTCATTGCTCATAAAAAATGCGTCACTCTCTGTAAACAGTTCCCCAACACGAAGATCACGCTCGACTGCCAATTGTTTACTGGCGTTCCTTTTTGTTTGTTTTTTGGGTTTTTTATTATTTTTTATTATACCCAACAATATCATTCAGGATCGTTAAAGAGCGTTTAGCTACAAAGGTGGCTGTATATTTGGCATCGACCATGAAGCTCCACCGACGACCAAGCTCTACAAAATAATTTTGATATCTTAAGGCAGATTTTCTTTAAAGATTTGGACTTTGAAATACAAGCATTAAAAGCGAAACACTCGAGAGCAACAGCTTTTAAAAATGTACCAGAGAAACAAAATAAAATACGTTATTAAAGTATTTTACATTGTGTCCAAGAACTTGCTCTGTGTGAAGCTGGAATGAGAGTCCTGAGCTCCACAACTCGCGTCCCCAGACGGGCACCCACCTGCCACGGGCTGTAATGGAATAAACTGCTGAGCTCCTGTCATCTCTAAAAGTGAACACTTTGAAATCAATTCAAGTTTTAGTTCTCTCTTTCTACTAAAAATAACCCAAGAATTATTTAAAATGTGCATGATGCCTCCCTTCCTTTTTACAGATCAACATTTCCTCATTGTAAGTCGCTTTATAAAGTGATATTCTGAGGTGGTTCACGAAAAGGAACTTACAGTAAAAAAAGGAATGCACTAACAATAAAGTTTCAAAAAAGACAGGTATCAAAACAGCCCTGAATTTACTTCCTTTTGACCTCAGTTTAAACCTCCGCAGAAGCCCAAGCACCAGGCAGACAACTCACGCTTAAAAGGGTTTGCAGATTGAACCTCAGCAATCGGGTGATGGCAACTCCTCCTAAGCAGCTCGTCAGGAAACTGGCAAAGAATAAAATGCTTTAGTCTTACCATGCTTTAGTCTACGCTTTTTTGTTTGGTTGGTTTTTTTTAAAATTTCATTACGGAGATTGAAATGCAGAGCTCAGGTCTGCGGCATAACTTTGTTATATCCAGGTGTAAAAGGGGAGACCTTGGAGCCCCTTCCAGTCCCTCAAGGGGCTCCAGGAAAGCTGGGGAGGGACTCTGGATCAGGGAGGGGAGCCACGGGACAAGGGGGAAGGGTTTTCCACTGCAAGAGGGGAGATTTAGATGAGATCTGAGGCAGAAATTCTTGGCTGTGAGGGTGGTGAGCCCCTGGCCCAGGTTGCCTAGAGAAGCTGTGGCTGCCCCATCCCTGGAGGGGTTCAAGGCCAGGTTGGACGGGGCTTGGAGCAACCTGGGCTGGTGGGAGGTGTCCCTGCCCAGGGCAGGGGATTGGAACTGGATGATCTTTAAGGTCCCTTCCAACCCAAACCATTCTATGATGCTATTTTTCATTCCTTGCATAAAAATACTGCAAAATAAAGTATGATACTGAAATCAGAAGTTGTATATCACCAGGCATCCTGCCACTGACAATGTCATCTCGACGCCTGTTGCAGAAAACTGAATAAGGCCACGACACGTATTTATGAGTGAAGAAAATGAACAATGAACAAAACCAAAGCTGGCTTCTTTTGATCACAGAGTAACCCAAAGCGTCTCCAGCCCAACACACGTTACGCTTTCCCGACAACAGTTTCGCAAATACCTTGTGCCAGCATAAACCAACCCTGTTTTTACTGCAAAAGGATCGCCACCCCTCCTTTCTCTTAACAATACCATGAACTTTTATTGGATTTTATTGCTTATAAAGCACTGATGAAGACGCTGTTGTCTAGGCTGTCAGCAAGCCAAGGTATGAATTAACGTTACCCGTCTGCGTTTGGTTCCTCTTGCACAGGATGCAAGGCCCAACCTTTGATGTACACATCCTACAATAAACTTCAGCGTTTTGCCCTCTTCACTAAGTAGGAGCCAAGGGATGCGGATAACAAGAGTTCTTGAGAGCAGGGTAGTATAAAATTGAAGGCATAATTATAAAATTGCATTTGGTTCAACATGTGTGGAAGCCCTTAAGAAAAATCGCACAAATTGCCAACTTTGGATCAAATGTCGCTAAATGAGACCAAGGTTTTGGCAAATTAAAATCAAAGGTAACTTAGTAAGAGAAGAAAACTGATAGCGACAGCCAGCCAAATCAGCTTATTTATTTTAATCCACTATTTATCAATGTATACAAGTTAACATCAAAGTTAAGAATTAAATTTCAAGTTTTCTAGGAAAGCGGGCGCTGTCTGCCCACGCAGATGGTCCAAAGGGATGGGTTCAGAGAGTGCTACACTACGACCCAAACCCAAAGCCAGCAGCATTTGGCATTTCATGGCCAGAGACTGGCTGGGTCCACCCAAGCCAAACCCAGCTTCCAATGAGCCAGAGGCCAACTCCTCTCTCGCCACCCACTACGATCCTCACTCTGGATACAATAACCCAATTAAAATCAAAACCTAGAAAAGAAGCCGACTACCTGCAAGAAGGCAGTAACTCCAAAGGTGCTGCAAGACAGATAAAATCTCAACAGTTTAAGGAGAAACTTGATGTGATTTGAGGCTGAGAGAGTTGGGAGTGTTCAGCCTGGAGAAGAGAAGACTCCGTGGAGACCTTCGAGCCCCTTCCAGTCCCTAAAGGGGGCCTACAGGAAGGATGGGGAGGGACTCTGGATCAGGGAGTGCTATGATAGGACACAGGGTAACGGTTTCAAACTGAAGGAGGGGAGATTTAGATTGGATATTAGGAAGAAATTCTTTACTGTGAGGGCGGTGAGCCCCTGGCCCAGGTTGCCCAGAGAAGCTGTGGCTGCCCCATCCCTGGAGGGGTTCAAGGCCAGGTTGGACGGGGCTTGGAGCAGCCTGGTCTAGTGGGAAGTGTCCCTGCCCAGGGCAGGGGGTTGGAACTAGATGATCTTTAAGGTCCCTTCCAACCCAAACCATTCTGTGATTCTATGATTTAGAAACGTGGACAGCCCTGCAGAGCTCACACAGAAGAAGGTCTATCAGCTCAATCGCAGCTAAATGAAGAAATAGAGATAGCAAGGTGCCCATCGCTACAGGAATACCTAAGGATTTACTAATATTGAGATAAAAGATGCAATTTTAGAATGTTAATCTCAACAGACGAATGAAGATGTTTAGTTTAGACACTACAACTGTAGCATGTAACATGTATCGGGTGACACAGCCACCCAGCCTATGAAAACAGGACCTGTGCTACCAAGGAAGGGTTTTAACACCTCCTTCCCTACTGACGTTACCTAGAGGAAGGATTACAAACATTTAATAGGCAAAGTCTCCATTTCTTTATCCTTCACTCCATTTTCCAGTTCTAGTACCTCTTTCATAAATCATAATGGCTATTCTTCACTCTCTAGGCAGCAATTTTCTCCTCAGCTGACTGCTTGTCTCTTTTTAACATGAATTTCATGTGCTATTTTCTTGCCTGGTCAACCAAAATGGTTGAGATCCCACCACACCTCTTGGTCACAAGCTTTACATTTGTTTATACTGAATGATTCTTCACCTTCAAATCATCCCCTCTCTCTTCAGTTCCTTCTCCATATTGTTTATGTTAAATAAAAGCATGGTTTTCTCAGTAGGTTAAACAGCACAGTTCCCACACGCATTCCAGAAGGAGTCAGGTAAGGGAGAAACCAGGACCCTGCCAGCAAATCTCCTTCCCTTAGAAACCCCAAGTATCTACTTCATTCCCACATCTCCTCTATCTCTTCATCAGTTATTAATCTATGCGAAAACCCTCACCGCCCCACCTGTACTAGTGTTGTTCGTTTACGTAAGCAGAGACTGAGTGGGAAGTTTGTTGAGAGCTCCTGGCAAATCCAAGACATTAAATCAGATGAATCACTCTTATCCCCAGCCTGACGGACTCCTTCAAGATCTCTTTTTGCAGGACACGTTCTCTCTTCAAAAAAAGTCCTGTTGATTGTTCCCACCATATCGGATCTATCCGCGTGTGAACCGACTCAACTCATCACTGCACTGATTTTATCGGCCTGCCTGGGAGGGAAGTGGGATTTTCTTCATCGATAATTCATGGAGCCCCTTCCTGAAGGCCTTTCCAAACGCTGGGACACAGTTGGTGCCTTCTTTTGGCACCAAGGCTGGGTTTAGCACCAGGTTACACACTGTTGTTTACAGTTTTACATAGAATCAGAGAATAGAATCATAGAATCGTCTAGGTTGGAAGGGACCTTTCAGATCATCGAGTCCAACCATCAACCCAACACTGACAAACCCACCACCGACCCATGTCCCTCAGCACCACGTCTGCCCGGCTTTTAAATCCCTCCAGGGATGGCGACTCCACCACTGCCCTGGGCAGCCTCTTCCAATGCTTGACAACCCTTTTGGTGTAAAAAGTTTCCCTAATATCCATCCTAAACCTCCCCTGGGGCAACTTGAGGCCGTTTCCTCTTGTCCCATCGCCTGTTCCTTGGGAGAAGAGACCGACCCCCCTGGCTACCCCCTCCTTTCAGGGAGTTGCAGAGAGCGAGAAGGTCTCCCCTCAGCCTCCTTTTCTCCAGGCTGAACACCCCCAGCTCCCTCAGCCGCTCCTCACAAGACTTGTGCTCCAGACCCCTCACCACCTCCGGTGCCCTTCTCTGGATACGCTCCAGCACCTCAGTGGCTTTTTGTGTGGTGAGGGGCCCAAAACTGGACACAGCACTCGAGGTGGGGCCTCACCAGTGCCCAGTACAAGGGGGACAGTCCCTGCCCCAGTCCTGCTGGCCACACTGTTCCTGACACAGACCAGGATGCTGTTGGCCTTCTTGGCCACCTGGGCACACTGCTGGCTCATATTCAGTCACCTGTCGACCAACACCCCCATGTCCTTTGCCGCCGGGCAGCTCTCCAGCCACTCTGCCCCCAGCCTGTTCATGGGGTTGGTGTGACCCAAGAGCAGGACCCGGCACTTGGCCTTGTTGAACCACACACCATTGGCCTCGGCCCACCCATCCAGCCTGTCCTTTGCAGGGGTTACAATACAATGAGCAGCCATAACCCTCCCGAGAACCAGTCATAATTTTACCTGGGCTATCTATTCATTCTTTTATTATTTCAAACGACTGTTTTGTTTGTTTTACTGTGAACATATTAAATTCACTTCTGGCATTACTTCCAAGTAAGAGCATTAACTGCTGACAGCCAACCATGCATGGAAGTAAGGAATTATTTTGTGTAAGCATCAACTAATAATTTTACCTTTAGTATTACAAGGAAATATTTACTCTAGAACCATTTCCACATACTAAATATTTAGTCAGCACAAATATTCACGTTTTACCACACATACGCCAAGAGCAAAGCCAGGGTTCCTGCTTCAAGGACTATGAGCTCTTCATCGCCTCCGAGATACCCAGATCTGATTTAGCCTTCCAGGAAGGCAGGTATGAGGCACAGCAATGAATGTATAACACATGCTGTGATTTACTCCAAGACGCATGCACATACTGCTGGAGGAGTGGTTAACTTAGTCAAGATACAACGGAATTACACATAAGACTCCCTCGAAGGCCTCGTCTGGCGCTCACATTTTCTACTTGGGTTACCTGCTTTTCAGATCAATATTTTTTTCCCCCCCAGTACACAAAAGCCTGATGATCATACAGCAATTTGTTATAACACAGGGATAGTTCTTCAACAAAGCAATTTTAGAAGCAAATTGCAAACTTCGAAGTTGCCAAGCCTGACTGCATCACCTGGAAATAGTTTGTAGATAGCACACTTAAATAAACTTTGAAAATGTCAATACATGAAACGCATCTATATAAAGCATGAATTAGCTTTAAATAGCCGATTTCACAGATTTTACATTTTATCTGCAACTACCTAAGTTACAGGAATAGTGTACGTTCAAGTAATTCTAGGATGATATAAAAAAAAGCAACTGTGAGCCATCATATTTGAACTTTTTAAGTATGTCATTTCCTATGAGTTCAAGTACCTCCTCTTGGCTTGGAAAGCTGCCACGCGCGAGTACAACGAGGCTGATTTGCCATCCTCCAAAATTCATAGCTTGAAATCAAGATATTTAACGATAACATTTTCATTAATCATACCATAAGAGAAATGTTCTGATCAGCTAATTGGATTAAAAAAAAAAAAAAAAAAGGATTAGGAGATACACTACTGAAGAACTAAAACATCTCCAGCTACTTAAGGTCAACTCCAACAGGAAAATGCAGGTTTTAGTTTTACAAACTTGATTCCTTTATCCCAATAGTTCAAAAAAAAAAGTGAATTAAAAATAAAAGTGATTCCTTCGCTTTGGGGCTTGATAATTGGTACCACAGATCCTCCGCACGACCGCAGGACCTGTCTACTGAACTGCACTCTCCTCTACTGCAGCATATTGGGAAGGTCAACGTTGCCGTCGCAAAACCCGAGATTTTGTACTTTGCCCATTTTGCATTCCAGATTTTCACACTTCCCAACTCCCATACATAAATCAGCTTCCTTACCTTCATAATGTTTACTAAGTCCGTTTGATAATAGCGATCTTGGTGCGCGTTAGCAGCTGCTAAAGTGAGAAGATAATCATTCCGTGCATGGATAGCCTTGGAGTTACACTCGGATCGTCGTGCTTTTAACTACAACAAGAAACGGAAGTTAAAAGATAGGCATTAATGAGAAGTTATATGACCAAACATGTATTAATAGTAAATTAACACGCATAAGTATGTATTAATATAATTTATTAATCCCTCAAAGTTTTGACTACAGTTTTGTTAATGGTACGGGCATTTCTAATGTCTTTTTTTCTCATGCCGTTGTAATTTCACACGTGGTCTTCAAAAAATGGTTATAACTCCCACTAGAAAAAATTTCCTTGTAAATATAATTCTGTGCTCCGACTGATGAAAAGAGTCTGCTCTTATCACTTGGTCTAACGATTTATCTTCCAAAATGTCAGTCATCTTTAGATTCCAGCCAACTTTGGTCGTATGCCTCATGAAATCAGCTACAAAGCACAACTATAAATTAAGGGGGTTTTATACTCACCTTTACACTTGCCTTCTGCAAGCTTATTCTTGACTGAAAAAGACTAAGTTTGGACCTGAAACAAAAAGTAGAAGAGGAGATTAACATCTTCCACCCTTTCTACAAAAGCACAGGATGAACAGGCCCCTGCACTTCACTTCTGCAAAATTTCAATCTGACTAACTCGTTATGTCTAAATTTTTATTTGTATAGTTTGAAATAAAGCTTAAGGATCAAGGAAAATACTACAAAGTATGATGAGTTACATCAATAACATCTTCACTGCGCGTTCTGAAATCTTTTGTATATTTTTACCCTGGTTTTTGAACAAAATTTAAAAAGATCATGAAAGGGAAATTGAGTGGTGGCTGCGACTCAAGTTATTTTGGTGTTTGATGCATTTTGAGTCAGCCCTCCAGACACAAAGTGCTGTAAATTTGAACAGCCGGTCATCTGAAGGAATATTAATGCAAAATGATTAATAATTATGTTCCAGCAAGCTGGAAGAGTACTCATGTACGCACACGTATTTTTAAAAGCAGGATTGGTGTGATTTTCACATTCGATGTTAATGAAAGAGAAAATAGAGAAGTACTTTATTGGCTATTTGAAAGACGGTGGTTTAAAAAGTAAATAAGAAAACAAAATCAAGTAAACAGCTATTTTAATCTGGACAATACTGCAGTATGAATCTGGCCCAAAATTCCCAAGCTCAAGTTTTCGGTTGTTTTTTTTTTGTTTGCTTGTTTGGTTTTTTTTACTTTCTGTGGGTATTATAGGTAATTTTAAAGTTCTTCCTTTCATCATCCAGCCCCCATAAAGTAAAAGAAAGAAAAATTCTGTAATGAAACCGTAATTTCTTTTCGTTCCCTGAGAATAACCCCGAGGCATTTCACAAAATAAATAAATAAAAAAAAAAGAAAGAAACTTGCAAAAAAGGGTAAGGCAAACTCCCCTAAGACAGGCCAAAGTCCAAACTGAAAACATGTGAGCTACTGGCTTTCCTGAAAGGAAGGAAATCAACCTCTTCAGGACATCAAGGAGCATAAAAACTGAAAGCCTCAAAAATTTATCTTTAAAAATGGAAAAGAGCGTCCCATCCCCTCCCCTCCTCCAAATGGACTGATACCAAACCTGAGATCCACGGAGAGAAAAGGAAATAAGCAGCTTTTCATATCAAAAAAAGCGCCAGCTCACACGCTGTCCTTTGAAAAGGTCAAATTAAAGCAGTCAGTTTAACTTCCTTCCTAAAGGAACCCGCCGCAATGAGTTATACTTGACTAGCAGGGTAAAAACATGCTTGAAATGGTTACAAAAACGTATGTAAGCAAAAAGAAAAACAACTGGCACAGGCTCGTTGAAAGCAATTATCTTTCTCCTAAAATAATATCAAGTGTAAAACCTAATACAAGTTCAAATCTGCTTTATACACACGCAATTATTTATACATACGCTATTATGAAAACATACTTGGCCTCAATATCAGCTTTCTCCCGCACCGCTTGAGCCATCTGTTCAGTCTCAAAATATTTCTTTTTGCCTTTAGCTAAATCTTTTACTGTCTCTTGTAATTCAGCTTGGATCCGTGTCAACTGGTCCACGCACTGAAAAAAAAAAAAAGCATTCCGGAAACAAAGCATTAATGTTGGGGGGTTTTTTTTTTGCATCCAAATAATACTCTCATCATTGTTTTATTACTTTTCATCACATTTTAGATGGAACGACGCCGTCTCCAAGTGACTCCTGGTCAATTATTCATGCCTTTCTTTCAAAGCTGATCAGAACATAAACCCGAATTTCTTTCTTTCTTTCCGCTGCTGTTCAACTACTCAAATTCAATGATCACTTGCAAATCAAACATAAAACTTCTGAAAGCTTTGGATGAGGTACGTAGTTGAAATACTTGAAACACAATTGGGAAAAATCCAAAGGCAATCTACTGGAGGTGATAGAAAAAATGACTAATCTCTTCTCCCCTAAAATTGAAAACGTTAAGACAAAAGCTACCACGTAAAATACGGCGCAACGGCAACAAGAACAATTTGACAAACGTTATTTTAAGAGCTCATTTTTCTTAAAACTTCAAGAGCTTTCCAACAAAGTGGGTTATCTCAGAAACCGGTGTCGTTCGCAAAGAAAGCTTAGAGGCTTAAAATGCATAGCGAGCTAGACAAGGAGTGAAAATAACCTTTTCATTAATATGACCCAATCAGTGTTACGACATATATTTTAATGCCAAAAAATAAACTGTCTTTATCTGAACCCACAAATTTTTGCTCTTTTACCCTCAGATTCTCTCCCCCATCCCGCCGGGGCTGTGGGGGGGTGGGGGTGCAAGCGGCTGCGTGGGGCTGAGCTGTGACCATGGTTAACCCCCAGCAGCGACTAAAATGTTCAGCAATTCTCCAAACATCCTATCGGCTTCAAAAAAAAAAAAAAAAAATTCTGGGAAAGGATCTATATTAAGCGGAAAGATCTACTTAACAAAACAAATGTGAGTTATCAATGTCTAGAATTATACTATCTTTAAAAGAGATTTGTAAAGGTTTTCTTTTACCTGAACTAGCACATGTAAGAGCTACAGTTCAAAGCATTTATATTTAATTACGGATATTACGGACTAGATGTCAATGAAGGCTCCAGGCAATACTTAAAGGCAGAGGAAGCTGAGGAAACTTAAGGAAACTCGAGCTTAAAGAAATCAATTTGCCTTTCTGTCCTTCAAAGACCAGACCCAAGGTCCCAGCTCTTGTCACATCGTTGTCACACACCCGACTTCTCCCATTCAAGGTGCCACATGTTGTCCTCATACTGAACACCCTTCCTAAACACCTAAGCTTTTTCATTACACTAACAATTAATGCGTGCAACCTCCTTTAAAAGAACTGCAAGACTAACAAGGCGATGTAATCCAACAACCTAACATTAATTTCACAGTATTTGACAATCATTAAAAATAATATTCAGTCACCTGTAGAAAAAAGAAACTTGTGCTTCATAGAATCATAGAATGGTTCAGGTTGGAAGGGACCTTAAAGATCACCCAGTGCCACTCCCTTGCCCTGGGCAGGGGCACCTCCCACCAGACCAGGTTGCTCCAAGCCCCGTCCAACCTGGCCTTGAACCCCTCCAGGGATGGGGCAGCCACAGCTTCTCTGGGCAACCTGGGCCAGGGGCTCACCGCCCTCACAGCCAATAATTTCTGCCTAATATCTTATCTAAATCTCTCCTCTTTCAGTTTAAAACCTCATCCTATGGCTCCCCTCCCTGATCCAGAGTCCCTCCCCAGCTTTCAGTCAATAGAAATTGCTCATCTTCTCACCACACAATTGCTCTCGCTAAAAATGTCAAATTTCTTTCTGGCTATAAAGTACCTAAAAATCCATATAAGTTCACACCAAGCCCAGTATTTGATGTGGGCAGACCAATAAAGCAATGGGCTCCATAAGGTAAGCTTCGTGGTAGGTGGTTTGGGGAGCGGTGAAGGGCAGGATTGAGTTTTTTGAAGACTTCTCCGTGTATGAGAGAAAAATGAAAGGTAGAAAAATCTGTATATATTGGACAGCTGACAGAGGCCTAAAATCGTTTCAAAAGGACTGGGATTTTGCTACATCAATCGGTATTTTGATCCCTGAAGTCTCCTGCCGGCATCAAAAAATTAAAATATCAAATAACCCCAGTTGTTAACGTGATCATTTTAAAAGCGTAAAATAATCCTGCTTTTGCACCTCTGAAGAACACGGAATTATCAGGGGATTGGATGCCTTTTAGGGGTTTTGGGTTGGGTAGACACTGGTTGTATGTAAAAAGCTGTTTGAGAGAGCTGAGGGAGACGGTTTCTTGTTGCGTTGGCTCCGAGCAGAGTGATTTAAGTTCCCTTCCAACCCAAACCATTCTACGATTCTATGACTTTATTCTATTTGCCTTTCAGTCTTCCCATACGGATCCGCGCAAACATCTGCAGTGGTGGCCACATCGTCTTTCCTGCAGATCCCTCATGAACGTCCACGGCAGGTCCCTGCCTTCTCCTTCAAGGCCAACATATGAAACCACACATCATTTCTGGGATAAGCTTCCAAGGTCTCCAGGGAAAGATAACGGCAGGGGGTGGGCTGCTGCCCCCAAACCTCCTCGTCTGTGGCCAAGAGCCGCCGAGGGAGGGCAGGGGATCAGTTTTCTTAATAGGTCAGGTGTGGTCTACAGGAGACACATTTATTACCCCTCCTCCAGAGTCACTGTGCAACTTAACAATATTTTTCAGCAAATTATGGTGAGGTTTTCCGAAATTGTTCAAGTTTAGTATTAAAACAGCTCATAAAAAAAGGAGTTTCTATATGCTACCCAGCCGAGGAAGTAAAGGTTTACAGAAACATCTGGAAAATAAAGATGACATCTCATCAGGAGCAACTCAATACCTACTGCAGTCTTGGTAGGAGACGCTGCTTCTGATAGAAACTCGATGTTAGATGGGCATTCCAAGTGGAACGTTACCAGTATTTTACTGACTCTGAATTTCAATTTCGATAAGCTTTTGCCTGAATGGAGGTCAGTGTAATTTATCATTTATCGGTTTGGAAATCCAAGGGCAAGGGTGAGAGACTGCACTGCACGAACCACGAGATTCGTTGTGGAGAGAAATTAATACCAAGTGGATGGTTATTCCACGTTGTGGAAAAAGCGTATCGCTGTTAGACTACTTGGAACCCGCAGTACTGCCCTGATAATTGCAATAACTTGTTCTGCTAACTCAAAAGTGCTGGAAAAATGGAACTTCTATCATTTATATAAATTTAAAGAAGTGGTCCTCGCTTCTACAGCTGACTCATAAACACCGAACTATCAGCATTTGCAGAAGAACAAAACTGGAGGTTATTTACCCAGTAAAGATACTATAAAATTGCTACGGCATTGTTTGGAAAGCTTCACAGAAAAATAAAATTCCCCAGGACAATAAAACAACGTTAATAAAGTTAATTTTTCCTCCAGAAAAAACAGATACTCCACGTGCTTCTGAGAGCTGTATAACAGTTTGTTCAGAAAGGGAGAGCTCATGTTACGCTAACATCTGTTTAAAAGTTTGTAGCCACGCGTTTTACAAAATACTGCGTTAGAGTATTTAACTAGGGAAGTTACAACTAGCTGTTGTCACCTTTCAGCAAATGAACCCGAAATTTCTGCATTGGGTTTTTTTGTCTTTTACCTTGAGTGGATGGTTCAGCCTACCTCAAATTAAAGCCAGCGGCGACACTAGTAAATGCTCAGTGATAACGTAGGGAGGGAATATTTACAAGCGCCAACTAATAGCCGAGACACTTGCAAAGTCCGTTCCACCAATATTTCTACTTCCCTCCTTATGTTAAGCTTTGTCTAAGCCACACAGCGAGCATTTCCAAAAAATCATTCTCAAAAACTTCCAAAAATGTATGCTTTTTGTAAACCTCTTATAAACTATGCTCATTGTTTAATAAAAACGGGAGGCTTTCTCCTCACTGCAGCAAAATCCGCCGAACACAAACAGAAAATAATTAAAAATGAAGAGCACCTAGCTTTACGCAAATACACGTGACTATTTTTAAAATATTCCTTACCGCCTTATGAAAATAGTTTATTTGAAACACACCGTGTATTAAGAGGTACGGTAGAGAGCTCTCAAGACATAAACGGCTTTAAAATGTAATAACCAATTAACTAAGTCAAGCTTACTTTTTTTCCTTGAACTAAGCTATTTTCTTCGCAAGGATTAACCGATCAATTGTAGCAACTTTTGGAATACTTACATGTGATACCTTTAGAGGAGGTGGCTGAAAAACCTGCATTCCACATCTTGAAGATGGCACAAGTCGTTCTTTCGTGTTTAAGATAGGCCTTTTCTCTAAAATCAGAACCTATTTCTACCAAAACCCACTTGCAACTGTCACGGCAAAACCAATTCAATTACGCAATTGCCACAGCGTGACGGGAGATTTGCAGCGATAGTTTTGACCAAGCAGGTATCACATTTTGAAAGGCTCATTCCCAAGCAATTTTAATGTCAGATAACACAGCTCGGATCTTCAACAAGCTGGCTCTTCACTTCTGTAACAACACGCTTAGGGAGACTGAAAAGCACATACATATTTTAGAAATACTATACTAAAAGATTTCTAACAACAACTTTTGTTTCTAAATAAACCCAACAAAAGCTTCAAGAACTTATAAAAGCACAAATACCTTCTTCAGCTGCTGTTCCTTAAAGCACCGTACAGTCCTGGCTGGTTCAGAAATTAAGTTTTTATAGTTCTCGCAGATATTGAGTCGGGATTGGGCCACTTGCATCGTGCCTTCCAAAAGCGATTTCCAAACTGAGTACATGCTCCTAAAACAGTGAAACACAGAAAGTCTGAGCATAGGAAGGAAGGGAGACAAGGCATTATACTGAAAATATGGGTTGTTTTAAATAACAGTTGCATAATTCTTCAAAGGATTGCTTTAAAAAATAACGATAAAGCACTATACTTCATGCTGATCTAGCAAATACCTGCACTTCTAAGAAAAAATTTAACCGCAGTTCTACCAAAAGTAAAATTTTTCCCTCCTGTCCCTGTTTTGGGATTCAATTTTTTGGCAAACATTTCCGGCTGAAATGGTTGCTCCAATGGAACAGACCCTACAGAACCCAGCAGCCAAAGCCAGAGCAGATGCTGACAAATTTTTTATAAGATCATGGATTTTGTGATTTTGGGCGTTTTGCAATCAAGCAAATAGTTACAGATGGCTCATCAATGTTGCCTCAGCTACCTGTCATTCCTTCAGAGAATCTTAGAATTGTCCAGGTTGGAAGGGACCTTTCAGATCATCGAGACCAACCATCAGCCTAACGCTGACAAAGCCACCACTACCCCATGTCCCTCAGCACCGCGTCTGCCCGGCTTTTAAATCCCTCCAGGGATGGCGACTCCACCACTGCCCTGGGCAGCCTCTTCCAATGCTTGACAACTCTTTCGGGGAAGAAATTTTTCCTAATATCCATCCTAAACCTCCCCTGGGGCAACTTGAGGCCTTTTCCTCTTGTCCCATGGCCTGTTCCTTGGGAGAAGAGACCGACCCCCCCTGGCTACCCCCTCCTTTCAGGGAGTTGCAGAGAGCGAGAAGGTCTCCCCTCAGCCTCCTTTTCTCCAGGCTGAACACCCCCAGCTCCCTCAGCCGCTCCTCACAAGACTTGTGCTCCAGACCCCTCACCAGCTCCGGTGCCCTTCTCTGGACACGCTCCAGCACCTCAATGGCTTTTTGTGTGGTGAGGGGCCCAAAACTGGACACAGCCCTCGAGGTGGGGCCTCACCAGTGCCCAGTACAGGGGGACCATCACTGCCCCAGTCCTGCTGGCCATGCTACTGCTGATACAGGCCAGGATGCTGTTGGCCTTCTCTAGACCCCTCACCAGCTTCATTGACCTTCTCTGGACTCGCTCCAGAATCTCAGTGTCTTTCCTTGAGTGAGGGGCCAAAGACATCACCTGTAAGAGGCTAAAAGCAACAACCACAGCTGTGTAATGAGCTTTTCAGGGTCCCAGTAATTCACCAGAAAAGCTTAGAAGTGCCTGCATCAGAAGGAGAAGGTGGAGCAGGAGAGCGGGGGAAGAAGGCGAGAATATGTGCCCTGCAGCTGGCAGAAAGGAAAACTGCTGGAGCCCAAGGAGTCGGTGATAGGGAGGGAGGGGGTGGCAGGTGTTTGGAGAAGACCTCTGGGCACTGTGGGTGTATCTGATGGCACCGAAGGCAGAAGAAAGACTTGCTGAGTGGGGAGCAAACTGCAGGTAGGAGGGGTCTGTCTGTGTGGTATGGGAGCATTTTAGATACTCTTATGACTAATAATCCAGTTTATTCTTCTTAGAGACACAAGTGGTGTGAAGTTATTGAAAGTCCAAAACACAAACCTATCAGCAGCTTCTTCCTGTTTGAAATAACGTTTGTCAGAATACAAAGAACGCATCAAAATAAAGTATCTTCAAACTTTTTCAAAATATTTAGGAGGTATTACTCATAGGCGGGAGGCTTTCAGCAACTAACTCGTTCCTGTTTTGATGTTATGATCCACCTTTCATGTTAATGACATTAAGTTTTGTAAACAACTGTGTCTTGCTTTGCCTCCTCCTTGCTGTCAGATGGGATCTTCCTGAGGGGCGGCCTCCTAAAAAGAAATGTGTTGCTGTCTTTTCCTACGAAGAAATCCACACGCTTATTACTCTAACCGTAAAGCTATTTACTAAAATATATATTCAGATACAAGCATTAATACCCAAACAAAGTGCGCAATTACAGTTGTTGTCCGGTCTTGCCATTTTGTTTTTCCCGTCTTCCTAAATTATTCAAGTAATAAACGTCTACTTAAGACCAATCTCGGAATTTCAGGGGAAAACAAAGCTTCGTTTTTAACTGGCAATGCTCTACCACAAAGAAAAAAAAAACAACTTTAACTACAGAAGAGCAGCGTTTCGTTGTTGAGTAAAATAATTACACCAATTGAAAATAAACACAGCCATTTCGAGATATCCAACTGTTAAATTACCTATAATCACTTCGTTCATCAGCTTTCATTCCAAGCCAGTCCTTCTTCAAGTATTGGCTAGCCAGCTTCTGAATGCTCTGTTAAAACAAGGAATAAAACCAAAAAAGTTAAAAATAAGAGGTATCTAAAATAACATTTTTGCTGCTATATCAGACAAATGATAAGCTGACATATAAAGAAGTAATCAATGTACAGTATTAGCATACTACAGTGCAAGACTTATTTTTACCCTTTTTTGTACTTTTGACTTTAGTTTCTCTTGAGAAAAATCAATGAGTTTCATCTTAACGTTTTAATTCAGAGGGACTCTGAATCTACTGAGATTTACACCGAAAAATCCTTCTGCATGTGACTACGGCCAGTAAAACCAGTAACACAGAAGACGTCTGGGCAGCGTGTGGCAGAATCAGAGGAAGGAATGTTGCAAAATGCCTCAATTTGTCACAGTTCGGAGAATGAAGATCTTGATTTAACCCAATGAGGCCATGGGGTTCTGAGAAGCGACAAAATATCCGGTCATTTACGTGCCCAAACTGACGTGCTCAACTCTGATCAGTCATGTCCGCACCGTTATCAGTCAACTGGAGAAGCCCGATCCCAGGATCAAGCCCTTCCTCAGAGGATTACGATACACTGGAGGTTGAAAAATGCAGTTCATTTTTAATTATTAACGTTAATGACCCTCTTTAGTCTCTGCATTTCACTTTGCGCGGTCTGAGAAAAATCAATAACAGCATTTTCATACTCAGGCTCAGAGAGCAGCAATGTGGAATTCGTAAACAACGGGAGGGAGGGGAGTCGCCGCCGCAGCGCTCCCTCCTTCGGCTCCTAATCTCATTTCATGTATCGCTTACAAACTGAGTACCAGCAAATGGAAAAGAGGATGGATATTATCCAGCTCGCGGAGTCGGATAACGGGTTTATGAACACCGAGCAGCGTTCCTGCTTCTTCAAGAGAGCCATCACCGGAGGAGCACTCTCTTTTTGTATAAAAGTCTAGCAAACAAGTGGGAGACCTGGGTTGAAATTTCCTTTCGAGTTAAGAAAAATCAACGCCACAGTTGCTTTCCAGAAGAGCGGATCCCGGTGAAAAGCCTGGAGTGAGACACCTTCGCATACAACCCACCAAACGAGAAACATGGCACAGTACCATTTATTTACATTTTCCAGACTATATTCCAGATGCTGTCGCCTGCTGGGACAGCCTTTGAGTGCTCTTAGAGAAAAATATCAGAAGAACCTCAAAAAGCAGACCCGGGTTCCGTTCTTGTCTTACCAGCCCATTCGATGCTCAAATTTACTACCGAGCTCACAATCCGACTGACACTTTCACATCGAAAAATATTAATTGTTCCTAATATATCATTAGCGGAAAACTTACGCTCCCTCATATTAAATCTATCTATTTCACCTTAAGAGTCCAACTCCCAAGCCCCTCTGCTGAGGTGGGTACCAGTTTTCGGTGTGAACGATGCTTACAGACAGGTTTACACTAGTAGTCCTCGTGAAGCCAATTTCTTAACGCGTAACTCATGAACACGCATCCCACTGTGCTGCTATTTCCCATTCTGAGCTTCCACATCTTCCCCGGTTACCTTCCCTGATTTCTAGTGCTCTTTTTGCTCAGTTAAGGATCATTTTCAAATGCCACATCAATATTTCATTCTGACACGCTCATGTGTACAGTCAGCAATACTTCCCGCAGGTAAAGTTATGCCTTTAACTATAAATTCGTGAATTTCCATCGCAATTTCTTCCATTAAAAAAAAAAAATGCACAAATTGTATTAGGTAGCTGTTAAAAAATCCAGATAAAAGGAAAAATAACATCTCCTCTAACTCTGGCAGAGCAATTTGTGATGAGATACGGAGCTTTATTAGGTACCCCCCACCTGGTGTTATTTTCAGGTTTCCACCCCTTCCGCATCAGACCCCACCTACGAGATCTGCCCCAAGACGCAACAAACGTTCACAAACACAAAACTAACCACCAAAAAAAAAAAGCCCACTGACAGCTGAGGACAAGCTATGCCAAAATTAAAGACGCAAAAAACTCACAAGAGGGATAAATAAAGCCATTTTGCACACAGAAACCCTATTGCTGATGTCAGCAAATCAACTCTACAACTGGTGAGTAACCGTTTATTTCCAAAGCGACCAAGCTCGCCACCAAAATCAATGAAAGGCTGGAAAGGGCTCCAGCTGCAGAGTGAAGGTGTCTGATTATTTAGTGTTTGTTCATGAAAACCGATAAACCACACCTTGGCTTTTCATACAAAACTGCCATAGGCAAACCCGCGGGTTTTAATTAGACCAGTACAGTAGGTTTGCTTTCTTAAACTTTATGCTGAACGTAACCTTTTTGTATGAGAACTTCCTTGTTCTGGTCTCAATAACGCTTCTTGTTTCGCTGGACGGAAACAAAGACAACCACTGTTGGGATCAAGCGGAGAAATCAACTGGTTGTTTAACCTTTGGCATCGCCCGCAGCCCAGGAACATGCTTCTTTCTTCCTTGAAGGTGCACATCGATCACGTTTAACCGGCTTGAGAGAAAGATATTTCAATGCAAGAATAAATTTGTAGAGAGGCAGGAAAGGAAGACCGCGCAGAGTGCGCTCCTGATTTCAGTATTGTGTAAGGACACATTTCCTTAATGTTTCTTTAAACATTAACTTTAAAGAATGGGATAGAGCTTCACTGAGTAAAGGTGCTATCAAAAATCACGACGTAAATCCCCATCCAAGGTTGAGTGAAATCCATAAAAGTTCTCCTCCCTCTCAGTTTCACTGGACTACAGATAGTCGGAGTATCATGACTTGAGCAGCTCAACATGAGCCGTCAATGTGCGCTGGCAGCCCAGAAACCCCCCCACAGCCTGGGCTGCATCCCCAGCAGCGTGGGCAGCAGGGCGAGGGGGGGGATTCTGCCCCTCTGCTCTGCTTGGGGGAGACCCCCCTGCAGTGCTGCCTCCAGCTCTGGGGCCTCAGCACAGGAGAGACACGGAGCTGTTGGAGCGGGGCCAGAGGAGGCCCCGGAGATGATCCAAGGGCTGGAGCCCCTCTGCTGGGAGGACGGGCTGAGAGAGTTGGGGGGGTTCGGCCTGGAGAAGAGAAGGCTTTGGGGAGACCTTGGAGCCCCTTCCAGTCCCTCAAGGGGCTCCAGGAAAGCTGGGGAGGGACTCTGGATGAGGGAGGGGAGCCATGGGACGAGGGGGAAGGGTTTTCCACTGCAAGAGGGGAGATTGAGCTGAGATCTCAGGCAGAAATTCTTGGCTGTGAGGGTGGTGAGCCCCTGGCCCAGGTTGCCCAGAGAAGCTGTGGCTGCCCCATCCCTGGAGGGGTTCAAGGCCAGGTTGGACGGGGCTTGGAGCAACCTGGTCTGGTGGGAGGTGTCCCTGCCCAGGGCAGGGGGTTGGAACTGGCAGATCTTTAAGGTCCCTTCCAACCCAAACCATTCTGTGAGTCTATGACTTAAAAATCCCATTCTGGGGAAGTGATATTGCGAGGTGGGTGCATCTGCATCCCCAGGCACCGTGTGGCTCGTCTGCTCTGTGTCCCACAGGCAGGGGGCTTCCTTCCAAACCTTTGTGTCTGAAGAAACACTAAAACAATTTTTAGCATAAATACGTAAAGCCGTAGTTCACCAAAACAACAGTAATAGTCTCTCCGATGGCTGCGAAACAAGAAGGTTTTTTGATTTCATTTTTCCACTTCATTCCAAGGTGTGTATCACTGAATTTGAAAACAAAGTTCAGTTAATTATTTTTGAATGGTAATTACAATCGATTTATTTCAAAGTACGCTATTTTTAATCTATAATTATTGACACGAAAGGTCAAAAAATGTCTGAAATGCCCTGCAAGCACTGTGCAACCTCCGCTCACCCTTTGCCGAAACAAACGCACTTGGGCAATTCTGCTTGTGTGTGTTATTAACAGGACACATATAAAATAGTATAAACAGACTGGCTGTCACATAAAACCAATTTTAACTCATTTGAAAAAGACATATATCCTTCCTCCATGTCTTGGTTTTCCCTTCCTCCTCCCCATCAAAACGCACGTTGTATCGCTATGCTACGCACACATTAATATTACACATTCATAGGAACCTCAACTGGTTGCAAATCTGCCCAGCAGATGGATGGATGGGACATAAAATTGTGTCAATCGATCATCCAAGGAATCAACACCTAGAAATGAAATTCTGCTGAAGGGGAAGAGCATCAAAAAAAGCAGCAGAGTTTCACGTATGCTCAAATTCGTGTTTCCCAGCGCTATGGCTCCTATTTGAGTTGATCGCCCGACCTTACCTCAAGTTTATTGCTGGTGTTTTCTGATAAGGCCGGTTGACACAGATGTTGGGGGAAGAAAAAAATAATAACAAATTGCTATAACGGAAAGTAAGTAATTACCAACAGAAAAGGAAGGAGAAAGATGTTCCGAATTAAAAGATCATTGATAGAAAAGTATGCGGCTTTTAAAAAGACACATTAATGATGCTTTTCAAAGCAGTCCTAAGATCTTTATCTGCAATCCTTGAGAGGTGCTGATGACAGCCAGGTCCCCTAAAATCTATTATTGATTGCAGAAAGCATGGTAGACGCCAGCTGGTGTAACACCAAGCTTTGGAAAATATCTATCAACAGGACAAATTTAGTGCTGCTCTTCATTTAGGTGGTTTCAGTATCTTGCATCATTTTGATCACTTCTCTTTATCAGACCAAAATCCATCAACCAACCCTTTATAGCTTTCATTTCTACAAATAAATCTACGCTCTGCTATTATTGTCTCAGAAAAAGAGGAACCATGAATTGACAAGAATGACAGAAATATTGCCTTCTGAGTAATCCCTAATATTCAGCAATCCGAGGAGCTCCAGCACAGGCTCTAAGCAAACGGCCCAAATAATCCCTGCAAGAGGGGAAAAAAGGCAATGGGTGGGAGGAGAAGCCCGGCCAGGAGGTAAGACCTCAGGCTGGTGGACAAGGAGGGCACAGTGAGAGCGGCTGCTCCGACAAGTCTCCGATGGCAAAGCCTTCTCCGACCAGGCCATTCCCAGCGGAGTCGGGACCCTGAAACAGCCAGCGAGGGAGAAGATGGAAAGGAGAATTAAAGCAGGAGAAATGGGGAGAGTTCCTACCCGAAACCAAGTCCGAGATGGGAAGATGATGTCCTGTATGTTTAATATCCATTAGCTACTACATGATGTTAATACACCATTTTTCTAGTTTGAAGTGTAACTTTTCCAAGCGCTGATCACTGACGGGTAACAAAAAATAACGCTTCCCCCCCACCCCCCTGCCATGGATGCGGGCACGGCAATTTGCTTGACCGACCCTTGAGATCACTCCTATGTGTTACGTGCTGCCGCAGCAGCTTTCTGACATCATTTTGTTCGCTAAGTGGCATTATTTTGTTCGCTAAGTGGCATTATTTTGTTCGCTGAGCGCTCTTCTGGCAGGCAAACCCTCCAGGAGGGAGAGGTTTCGAGCATCTCTCTCTTTACTCGACTTCTCGGGGAGGAGCGAGGTTATTCCCAACTTCAGAAGTCCAACACCGGCAACTTCAGGCTCTCCCATAGCACCAAGGAAAAGTAATAGTTTTATTATGGATAAATTCTTATTATCAGGCCCATCCATTGCTCATGCGCGAGAGGGCTGTGTTTTGTTTTATTTTTAAATGAAAAAAACAAAAGAGTTCAGCAATGTTGGACCATTATTATTATTGACTTGCGTGTAAGATGGAAAATTCTATTTTAATTCAGTACTGCTGGTTCTTCAAAAATAGGATGGAGACTTACACTAAGACTTCCTTGTCATTGTAAAAACAGCAGTTTGACTGAGATCAGACAGTTCTAAAATCCCATTTTCAGTTGTCAGAGAGTTAAGACTGGCTGGGAATGAAGAGAAACCGCCATACACAGAGAATCCTCCAAAAAGAGAAGGAAAAAAAAAAAACCCACACAGCTGAGCTACGACAAATTTCTGCATTTTGAAGAATGCTTCTACTACCAAAATGAAAAAAAAGAAGATGCATCCCAAAAAAGACATTTCAGATGCTCGTGCTTCCCCGATCCCTGATTATTTCCTTAAATCACTGCGATTTTACATGTCTTTAGCTCAATGAGTCTGACTCACCGAAACAGCGAGGTACTTAGTGCCAAAAATTTAGTAGACAGCTTTATCAATCATACAGCTGGGTTTTTTTTTTTCACAAGCTTGAGGAGTAACTTGAAACATATTTAACGCTGTCGCCAATCTCTTCAAAACATTTGGACAGGGAGAAGGGAAGGTGTGGGAACGGAAAACGCAATGCAGTCTGCGTGGTGAGGAGGAACACGGAGAATACAGAAGAACAATTTAGTCTCAATATTAAATTCCCAGATAGTTATTAAGCGTTCACAGCCATTATTTAAAGTGGTATTTTATTTACTAGAGCTAGATTCAATAAAACCTTTAACGATTTAATAAGAACGAACGCCGTTCTGCACGGACTCAATTCAGGGATTCCACGCAGGATATGACTCGGTCCAATTTACATTATAAGCTGATGACAAAAACACTGTCAGACACAATTATTTTTGCTCGGAGCTTCCCCAGGGCCCTTCGGCAACGAGACCGTGACTAAAGCGCTGCTGCAGCACAAATAAAAATGAAAACAAACCACATAACAGGCAGCACACGGACTTCTACAGAGCACCCTAATACTTTCCAAAAGGCACAGACCAGAACTATGGCGGGACTGTTTATCTAAATTGCCTTTAATACGGTTAAACGATCAATAAAAGAGGTTTCCGCATGCCTGGCAGCATCAATCGTAAAACTCCCCAGAAACATTACAAAAGGCTGGTTATCTAATGGAAAGCTCCGTCTCCAATCACGCTGCTTCTCCTTCCTACCATTTGATGCTTCCAGTTCCAGAAAATAAGGAGTTTCGTTCTGTCATTCGCAATCTCTTTCCGAGCTGCTCCATTTCGCATTTTTTGATATTTGAAGCATGACAAGAAGGCAAAGGAAAACAAAGGGGAAAGCTGAAAAATTAATTTACAGCAATCAGGCTTAGCAAAGGAAACGTCAAATCTTTGTGGGGTTTGTTCTTTTGTCAAGTTAAAGTCAAGAGTTAAAACCGTTACATCACTGGAAGCCTCTTAATTCTTTCCAAAACATCTTGCTCCAGGAGTTTAGCATTATTTTCTATATTCAATCCATAAAAGAGATTTGAAAAAATAAAACAAACTGCCAAGAATTGTTTATTCACTGGTAGAAGGAGTATCTGAGATCCTACAGAAAGGAAAGGCAAAAGGCCGATCCACATGACGGTCCCCAGGTCCAAGGAGGGACGGTCCTACACCAGGGAAGACCATCCAGGAAAGTTCATGAAGTCTTATCCCAATCCCTAACTATTTTTACTCTAATGTGCTTAATATCACGTACTACAATTTCCAGTATGCTATACAGCGGATAAATCAAAAAATTCCAACGCTTTTGGCGTTTCAAGGCTGCCTTAAGGCTTTAGAGTAAACATGTTCCTCTTCATTCAAACCTGAATTTTTCAGTCTGAATTCGTAACCTGTTTATTTTCTTTCTCATTCTCAATGATTTTTTCACTGCTCTCCTCTGGTCTCCCTCCAGATGGTCTAAATCTTCCTTGAAATGTAGGAGCCGACACTTGGAAGACAAGTGCGCTGATTTTTCCAGGAGATTTTGAACTTCAGTCCTGTTGGCAGAATCACCTGCCGCCCATCTCGAGTCAATACGGTTGGTTGATGGTTGGACTCAATGATCTGAAAGGTCCCTTCCAACCTAGGCCATTCTATGATAATATCAGTAAATTCAATAAGTCCACATCCTACTCCCTCCTCCAGGCTCCTAATGATAACGTTGACTATTCCCGGATTAAGGACAGGCCCTAAGAAACCTCATCGATTTTAACAAAGAATTAGTTGATATCGTCATGATTTTCCCAATGTTTTTCAGCACGGTTTTGTCATTTTATGCAGACCACATTTCCCTAGCACGCATTTTAGACGGCCACATGAAAGAATCGATAACCTCCCTGAAGTCGAGACACCGAGCACCTTCTCTATTTACAGACCTGTTACCCTCTAACAGCAAAGAAAGAAGTCAAAAATTTATAGCAAAATGGTGTTAAGTGGTCTTTCTTAACACTTCTGTTTGTTGCTGCAACGCTTTTCCAGGAATTTAAACCAACCTGAACTTAACTCTTCCTCCCTCAGCAGTCCTTTTAAAAAAAAAACAGGCACTAAAGGTGCCCCTTTTTTTAAAAAGATTTCAAAGTTTTCCAAGACAACACTCACAGCCTTAAGACGGGAAATTATCTGAGGCTAAATCCCCTGCAGTCAAGCTGACAGGAGCTAGAGCCAATTCAGATTTATTCACTAAAATATCCTCAAACCTATTATATTCCTGATCTTTCACCAGGCCAAGATGGATATATTGCCTAGGGATTAATACGAGCCAATTTACCCACAGTGTTCTACTTCTCTTGGCAAAAAATACATGTTGGAAGTTGCCTTATCTGTGTATCTCCGTTATTAAGAGCATCCTGACAGATTAGGTCAATAAATTTTAACTGGTAAAACCATGGTTTGCAAAGCTTTAAATTGTTTGCTTTGTCTCCAAGTGCTCCTGCCTTTGGCTTCCAGATTTTAGGCACTCAAAAATGTAATTGTCATCTTCATGACGTGGTACCATGTCTGTAACTAAACTGCAGATCCTTCCAACTCTGCGCAAGTTACAAACGAGAATAAAACGAGTTACGACCAAGCCAAGTAGTCATGTGTATAAATTATTTTCACTTTCTAAAGTATAGACTTTAAATTGCTAAATGAGAGATACGCTGACATTCAGAAATACTCCAGGTCATTCAAGGCCTTTTGCTAAATTACTCCTAAAAAATTTCTAGGTTGATGCCAAACAGTCTTATTGCACGTTCCAGTGAGTATTTCAAAATGTTTTCTCTACTGATTCCACTGCGGGGCTGCCTGACTGGTACTGAGAGCCAGCACCAAGTTAAGGGACTCTCATCTTGCAGACACAGCAATTTTCAGCTCCACAACCTATGAGGAGGTACAATATGGCAAGCAAACTGACATTGAAACATAGAATCACAGAATGCTTTGGGTGGGAAGGGCCTTTAAAGATCATCCTATTCCAGCCCCCCTGCCCTGGGCAGGGACACCTCCCAGTAGAGAAGCGCAGGTTCCAGGGAGACCTTAGAGCCCCGCTCCAGTCCCTAGAGGGGCTCCGGGAAAGCTGAGGAGGCACTTTTTACAAGGGCTTGTAGCGATAGGATGAGGGGTAATGGCTTCAAACTGAATGAGAGATTTAGATGAGATCTGAGGCAGAAATTCTTGGCTGTGAGGGCAGTGAGCCCCTGGCCCAGGTTGCCCAGAGAAGCTGTGGCTGCCCCATCCCTGGAGGGGTTCAAGGCCAGGTTGGACGGGGCTTGGAGCAACCTGGTCTGGTGGGAGGTGTCCCTGCCCAGGGCAGGGGAGTGGAACTGGATGATCTTTAAGGTCCCTTCCAACCCAAACCATTCTAGGATTCTGTGGCTAAACATCTGATTGTCCCCACTCAGAGCTCTGATTGCTAGCATTAATTCAAAGTACAGTTTCCCAGGACACAGCACCTTCACCTACGCAAAATATAATCCAAATATCAGGTGTAAAAGTGAAATTCAAATGCTGTTGTATC
Organism: Chroicocephalus ridibundus; assembly: GCF_963924245.1. NCBI lineage: Eukaryota > Metazoa > Chordata > Aves > Charadriiformes > Laridae > Chroicocephalus > Chroicocephalus ridibundus. The sequence continues at coordinate 8,466,023 of NC_086284.1, forward strand.
ATTCACTCAGAAGAGGAACTGCTTTTACACTTACTGGACCCACCAGTCTCCCCTGCTCTCTGCGAAACAAATGCCACATCCTTCCTCTGTCTCAAAGAAGCCGTTTGCACAAACCTTATCTGAGCGAGCGCTGCCTGTGAAGGAGGAGATGGGAGAGATCTCTATCACTTCCTCACTTCACTTTCTGCTGTTTTAAGGGATACAAGCCAAAAGCACCTGTTTAATACGGCTTTGAATGCACTTGCTGTGGGGTTGGAACTAGCGCTGCTGTCAGGTAGAGGGTTTTTTTCTTCTCTGCACAACTTTCTGTTTGAACTGCTGAGAAATGTCACATGCAACAGGTACAAAACTGTCTCTATTGACTCTTGAAATACTGATTGCTTTAACAAGGGCACCCTCAGTAAGTCTGAAGATGACACCAAGTTGGGTGGGAGTGTTCATCTGCTGGAAAGTAGGATGGCCTCAAACCTCTACCACACAGAGGTTAACAAGGCCAAGTGCCGGGTCCTGCACTTGGGTCACACCAACCCCATGGACGCTACAGGCTGGGGGCAGAGTGGCTGGAGAGCTGCCCGGCGGCAAAGGACCTGGGGGTGTTGGTCGACAGCGGCTGAACAGGAGCCAGCAGTGTGCCCAGGTGGCCAAGAAGGCCAACAGCATCCTGGCCTGTGTCAGGAACAGCGCGGCCAGCAGGACTGGGGCAGTGACCGCCCCCCTTGTACTGGGCACTGGTGAGGCCCCACCTCGAGTGGTGTGTCCAGTTTTGGGCCCCTCACCACACAAAAAGCCACTGAGGTGCTGGAGCGTGTCCAGAGAAGGGCACCGGAGCTGGTGAGGGGTCTGGAGCACAAGTCTTGTGAGGAGCGGCTGAGGGAGCTGGGGGTGTTCAGCCTGGAGAAAAGGAGGCTGAGGGGAGACCTTCTCGCTCTCTGCAACTCCCTGAAAGGAGGGGGTAGCCAGGGGGGGTCGGGCTCTTCTCCCAAGGAACAGGCGATGGGACAAGAGGAAACAGCCTCAAGTTGCCCCAGGGAAGGTTTAGGATGGATATTAGGAAAAATTTCTTCACCAAAAGGGTTGTCAAGCATTGGACCAGGCTGCCCAGGGCAGTGGTGGAGTCGCCATCCCTGGAGGGATTTAAAAGCCGGGCAGACGTGGTGCTGAGGGACATGGGGTAGTGGTGGTTTTAGCAGAGTTGGGTTGACGGTTGGACTCAATGATCTGAAAGGTCCCCTCCAACCTAGACGATTCTGTGTTTCCCCCCACCGAAGTGGAAGCTCCGTGCTGGTGGGGAGAAAGGCAGACAAGGATCATGATCTGGTGCTGTAGGAAAAAAGCAAAGCACCAATTAGGAACAAAAAACCCCAACCTTCAGCTTCTCAAATTCTCACCTTCCCCATAATTATCTCCTCAAGTTCTGTTTTGCTGCATGAGACCATAACCTGGCACTTCCCAGTTTTGTAACGTGAGGATATAGTGTAGTTTTAAATTCCAAATTTCCTTTAATTCAGATTTTAAGGGTGGCTGATGGCGTATGGCAACAATTTCAACTTCTACAGCATTTTTGGCTGGAGAATAATGTGAGATGTACGCCTCTGTAACACAGAAGAATCAGGACAGGATCTCGTAGGCAAAGACTGAAGTAGGGATTAAAAATCGGCATTAATGAGTTCACTTGCCTGACGGAAGAATTTGAAAGAGAAAAACCTTTATCATCCTTCCAGCAAAACAGCTCTAACAGCATCATCTGTTAGATGTGAAGAGCCCTGTGTGAACACTTTCCACACCACCACTGGAACCAGTTTCTGACTCAAGATATTTGTCAAAGAAAGTAGCAAAAAGGTCAATACAGCTTTTTAGCCTCCCAAATTTGATAACCCATTCAACACAGCTGTCCTGACCTCGATAACTTTGGCCTGTCATGATCAACACTTGCTATTTTTTTTCCTTCTAAAAAGGAAAATGCTTTTTCTACCCCCCACAAAAAAAAGAGGGGGGAAAAAAAAAGAAAAAAAAAAAGTATTTATAATCTAATCAAACCTTTTTTTGGAAGAGACTGGTCAAGCAATGTTGCAGCTGACACTGGCTCTAAGCCTGGTTTGTAAAAGAACCTGAAATTCAAAACTTTTGCTGTCAAAATAGCGCTCGGTGCTCAATGGCAGAGAAGTGACTGAAAACAGGATACGCTCTTTCTCACACTGTAAGTTCAAATGGCGTTTTTTGAAGCGACTTCATGGTTGAGTCAATTCTGTAGCGATTTTCTGGGAGACGAAAGGCTGCCCAATTCATGCAGATGCGCAGAATATATTAAGCAAAAGAAGAGAACTGTACAAGAATAAAACCACTGGGACACTGGACGGGACACTAAAACCAGAGCAAGTAAGCCATAGTAGAATATAATATTACACAATGCATATATTTTCTTACATAATTACATTAAAGCGTAGAAAGCTCTGTAAATAAAGTGTAAATTGAAAATGCTGGCTGGAAATTATCTGAAAATATGATGATAAAATTGCATACTACATCAGTCATCCACAAAGACAGATTAAGCAACCACAAAAACAAGACTCTTCAAAACTAGAGATTTACAGACACTGTAGGAAAGGGGATTTTAAGAAAATTCGAAAAAACACATATGACTTTAAAAGTAGTATGTTAATTGAGGAAGTTCATGTAAGGAAAATTCCACAGGCCAATTTTACTTCCACTTGATCACAAGGCTGTAAAACACACGTAGCTGAATGTTGAGGCGGTGAAATAGAGTTTCGGGAAAGAATTAAATAAATGGGAAGTTCCAATTAAAAGCAGCTTTCAAAGCCTGCAAGCGCAGTATCACAGAAAGATGAAAATATTCTAATAAGAGCAGTCACTGTTTGAGACTATAAATAAAATGCAGAATTACGAACTAAGCAGCGTAAAAACCTTACCCAAATTAAACCCCTTAATCTTCAGTTTATTTAAAGAAAAGAGCGAATGATTAACAGTTTAAGAGACTGGGGACAGGAGACAGAGGGTGATAGTATCTGTTAAAACTAAACATTTATATTATCAAATACAGCTGAAACCCACCAAAGAAATCAGCAGCTACAAATTTAAGACAGTAAATGTACAGCAATAGGCAAGTTATCTGATATACTTATTAAAAAAAAACCCCACCGATACTAACATATAAAAGCATGGTAGACACATGTTAAGCATGACAGTATCTTTCAATGTAAGCCAAAATAAATTAAGAATTGTTCTTGCAAACACTACTAATTCGGTAGCTGCCATTGATATAAGTTAATATTAACAGTGGGCTAGAAAACATTTAGTACAGTGTCACAGCAAGCTGCCAAAATGTATATTGCGATAAAGACAAAGCGGATTATTTATCAAGATCAACACGTATAAAAAGCACAGACAGCCTCGGTGAAGAGCATATACAGGTATTTCTAGAAACACAGGAGCGTAACGATGCCAAGGGGAGTTCTCTGGCTTTATCAATAGCAGCAATGGCATCTCAGCCCCCAGACTGGCTCAGAGCGCGACACAATTCACCTCTTAAATCTGAAAGGTTGACGTATTTTCTCCAAAACTGCAGACAAATCTGCCCAACAGGTTCCACCTCCATGCGAGAGCTATTTTCGCCCCCAGGTGAGCAACGCTCACGACAGATCAACTGTCCCTCCAGGGCAGGGGGTACAGCTGCATTTCGGACGCTTTGGGAAATTAAGAAATTAAAACCGCAGAGGAATAGGTCAATTGGAGTTAGTTATTCGGTGGGATGCAGGAATACAGACTTGCATCTCTTAGCCTAACTCAAATTAGTCTAGTTTAAGGTAACAACTTTGCTAAAGTATCCCGTGCCCACACCAACCGGCACTCTTCAGAACCTTAATATATTTGTCTGCTTTAAAGTTACTTTGAACTAGTTCAAAAAGCCGCGAAATATTCGAGGAGCTAAAAAGACAACATATAGGAATATCGGACTGAAACAAAGGCCGGGGAGCGACTTCTCTATCCCGTTTCAGAGACAGACTGCTACTGCAAATGGTATTTCGGAATTCACCGAGTCAGCCCCGCAGGCCCGGGACTGTCAAATTATGGTTCTCTCATCCTTGTTGTGTGACTTTGCATTTCCATTTATAAATAAACCGTAAATATGCCTGCGGGGTTTTTTTTTTTTTTTTTAATAATGCCATTCGCAAGAATTCAATGTTTGAATATTTAATATTTTGAAAAAGCCTAACAAGTGGAAACACGACCGTTTAATGTCCCGGATATATTGTAAGGAATCTCAGAAGGTGAGGGACTGCAAACCTGAGTTCTGGCAGCTCTTCCAAGTTATTAGAGCTGTTAATTGGTGAATCTGAACGCTCATCACTAACAAGCATTTCTTGAAAGAGTCTGTGTTTTATTGCATTAGGAGCAGACTGCAAAATATGACTTCTTTCCGTTCTCCATCTGCAGAGGAATATATCCTCCATTCCCTTTCTTCCCCTCCGTAAAAACCATTCCCGAGTTTGTTTTATTTCTCTGCAGTGCCGTCACCAGCCGTTTCTGAAGTCGCTGGGTGTTATTCATTGACGGTGTCTTCACAACCGAGCAGGTCGGCCTTCTCTATTCTGTGGGAACTTCTTAATTAAAGGTTCACAGGATTACAAAGCATGGACCCAGCTCCCTGTTTTATGTAGCACAAAGCTTGCTTCCCCCCCCCACGCCCCATCCGAAACCAGCTGGCAGATAACTATTACATTTGTTGGGCTTCACAGAATATTTATCGATCGGTTTAGAACAACCAAAATGTTACTACTCCAAAAGTTTATCACACTACAGTGTCAAAATTAATTTTGCATTTGGTATTCAGCTTCGGAGCTTGTTATATCTTCAGAATACGGAACTTGCAATTAGGTAATCTTTTATATTCAAATTTTATAACTCCGTTTTTGGCAGTAGTTTAAGTGTGTGCATCATATTGTGGGGGAAAACACAAAAATCTGCCTGAAAACACAATGCCATATTTTTAATGGATTTGGGATGTTTTGCTATTTGGAATATTTTGGTATTTGGTATGTCTGGCAAAGTTTACATGGGTAAATTTTGCTCTGGAAATCATTATCATTATTCACACTTCACAGTTTTCTTGGTCGATTTGTGGGGTTTTTTTATTAATATTTCTTGCCCATTCTGTTTCAAGCATTCCTTTTAAGCATTAAACCCTGAAACTCTACATTTAGCACTGCTGAAAACTTACACCCTCTAATACAAGATGATGATGATGATGATAATAGTAATAGTAATACAGATAGTGCACAGCAGGTCTGTTTCTATAGCTATATATTTATTAACTCGTGTAGTCTGGGTTAATTAAGCAAAGGACCTTTTCCTCGAATATCTCAGAAAACACTTACTTGCACTGACAATGTTTCACCTAATTCTACATGGAATCATAAAATGGTTTGGGTTGGAAGGGACTTTAAAGATCATCCAGTCCCACCCCCCTGCCCTGGGCAGGGACACCTCCCACCAGCCCAGGTTGCTCCAAGCCCCGTCCAACCTGGCCTTGAACCCCTCCAGGGATGGGGCAGCCACAGCTTCTCTGGGCAACCTGGGCCAGGGGCTCACCACCCTCACAGCCAAGAATTTCTTCCTAATCTCTAATCTAAATCTCCCCTCTTGCAGTGGAAACCCCTTCCCCCTCGTCCCATGGCTCCACTCCCTCATCCAGAGTCCCTCCCCAGCTTTCCTGGAGCCCCTTGAGGGACTGGAAGGGGCTCTGAGGTCTCCCCGGAGCCTTCTCTTCTCCAGGCTGAACCCCCCCAACTCTCTCAGCCCGTCCTCCCAGCAGAGGGGCTCCAGCCCTCCCAGCATCTCCGGGGCCTCCTCTGGCCCCGCTCCAACAGCTCCGTGTCTCTCCTGTGCTGAGGCCCCAGAGCTGGAGGCAGCACCGCAGGGGGGTCTTCCCAGAGCAGAGGGGCAGAATCCTGAAATCCTAAAAAAATCCCTCAAAATTCAGGCATTGCGAGTGTTCCTGGTACCCCCATCCCACCACAGCACCGTTACCTCACCCTGCCCCACAGCCATCACAAACGGTCTAACTGATAAATGCCATTTTCTCCAAGAAACTTGTATTCTCTGTAACAGTGTCCTTGATGCCAGAGCTCTTTTGGGTTTGGGGAGTATTTCACATGTTCTCATTGGAAAAGGACGATCCCAGTAAGACCATATTACAATGTTTGTGATGAAATATAGACATTAAATACTAACACAGAATTTAAACGATAAAATGTGATGATGTGAGGAGGCAGAAGGCCAAACCTATCCAGTTCAGCAGTCAAACGGCCATCGTTTCCAAGTCTTGCTCAGTCCCATCTTCCCTTTCTCCACCCCCCCAGCTTATTTTCTCCCAACTAATAAAACAGCCAAGGAGGAGGAAAGGTTTACCCCTGCTCGTCTGGTTATGGACAGATCAGTAAAAGAATTAATTGTAGCGTAAAGACTATAACAGGCTGCTTCAGCCAGTGAATTTAAACTCTTGACTGAGAGTTTTGGTTTGTTTTGAGCAAATCAGTATGTACCAAAAAGTACCATTATGAATTTTCAGTGTAGAAGACAAAGAGACAAAGATCTGCACATTTTTAAAAACCAACGGAGATGACTCACCTTGGCTGGAGAACTCTTTCAGCTGAACAAACAACCCAATTGTTCTCTGGAAATCAGAAAGAAGAGTGGACGTGCTTACATCCGCAAGTAAGTTTTTGGCACCGTGACCCAATCATGAAAAACAAAGATCTAGAGTTCCTAAGTGAAAAAGCTGGATTAATCAGAGGGGGTAAGTATGGGTCCAGTTGTACCTAACACCATTCCCAACATTTGAGGGAAGAAGACACCAAAGCTCCCTTCTTCTCCTGCTTAGTGAAGTTTGAAAATTGACCCACAAAAAGGGACTGATGAACTATTTCTCAGTAATTTCAGTGGAGATCATGAGTTGTGGGGGAGAAAAGGAAGAATAAAATACATTCTGGGTCAGGGGAATCCCATCAAAGTGGTTTTTTTGGGAGAACCTGCATTCATCTAAGGACATACAAACTAATGGGATTGTGTCCTGCAGGGAAACACAGAAAAAACTACGCAGCTCAAGAAACACAGTTTCAGAAGAAATGTGGCCAAGGACAGTTTCTTCCAGTCTCTGACTGGTCTGCTCACACCAGCTGATCTGCAAGCTGATGTGAGCTGATAACCGGATTCATGGGCCTTTAAGAATGAAAAAAAATCTCATCTTCCACTTCCAGAGGCAAGGGATTTTGGAAGATATTCCCAACAAGAATGAAATACAAGTATTGTTTCCTCCCTGTAACTCCAAATTTCAGTCTTTAATATGCATCACTCAGAGCAACGTACCACTGATGACGTGGGACAGCTCAAATTTTTGCAATTTCTACTTTTCAACACCAACAGAAGTTTCTTTGATCTTTCAGCTGAGCTGACATGAAAAATGACATTCTCAAAAATCTTCAATCCATGGTCTACTACTCCAGTTAATGTCTGAGTCACGATCAGATGATTACTACATCACCTACTTGACGTTGCAGTGCATGAAATGCCAGGTGCCAACACAGTGTTCCACTTCCAGTGATAAGAAATTAACTGTCTGCCTGAAATTGTCAACGTTTGTACCCCAAGATGACAGAGTTGAGCCAAGATTTCCCAATAGTAGATGCAAAATTGAATTTTACACTCCTAGGATGAATATAAAAGGCAACCTTAGAAACCCAAGCTTGCTGCTTCTCTCATGCTGATGGCGACAGAATCATAGAATCATCCAGGTTGGAATGGACATTTCAGATCATCGAGTCCAACCATCAACCCAACACTGACAAACCCACCACTACCCCATGTCCCTCAGCACCACGTCTGCCCGGCTTTTAAATCCCTCCAGGGATGGTGACTCCACCACTGCCCTGGGCAGCCTCTTCCAATGCTTGACAACCCTTTCGGTGAATAATTTTTCCTAATATCCATCCTAAACCTCCCCTTGCAGGGGCAACTTGAGGCCATTTCCTCTTGTCCTATCGCCTGTTCCTTGGGAGAAGAGCCCGACCCCCCCTGGCTACCCCCTCCTTTCAGGGAGTTGCAGAGAGCGAGAAGGTCTCCCCTCAGCCTCCTTTTCTCCAGGCTGAACACCCCCAGCTCCCTCAGCCGCTCCTCACAAGACTTGTGCTCCAGACCCCTCACCACCTCCGGTGCCCTTCTCTGGACACGCTCCAGCACCTCAAGGGCTTTTTGTGTGGTGAGGGGCCCAAAACTGGACACAGCACTCGAGGTGGGGCCTCACCAGTGCCCAGTACAGGGGGACAGTCCCTGCCCCAGTCCTGCTGGCCACACTGTTCCTGACACAGGCCAGGATGCTGTTGGCCTTCTTGGCCACCTGGGCACGCTGCTGGCTATCTGCAATCTCGGCTATCTGCAGCTTTAGGCAATTATTTCCTTTGTCTGCCCTAAAGACACTTTCGTACGTTCGACTGTGCAAAGGCCTGAATGCACAGCTTGCACAGTGTGTTGCAGTGTCTCCTGTTCTATCCCTGCAAAGAGACTGGCAGAATTGGTTTGGGTTTGGTTTTTTTTTGAAAGAAGAAATTAGAACAAACCCACTGTAAGACCATGAAAATCATATACCCTCCTTAGTAAAAATCTTTGGAGACTTTTTCTGTAGACCAGTACAAGTAAGCAATGCCTGTAATACCTGCGAAGCCGCAAAGAGTTTGCTGTCAGAAGATCCCAGGTGAACATCCCATGCCGACACCACTGCAAATAATTAAACAAGGTCTAAAGGCAAGCACCGATACCAGCATTCCCCAAGCACAGCGGCTCCAAAGCTCACAATCAGTTTCTAAAAAGCAGCAGTGTTTTTCAGGTTTTGCAGTCTTTGCATTCCCCTTACGGAAAGCCCTCACCGTATAATATTTCCCGCCTTCCTAAAACTCCAGATTAACTCTCAGTGGAAGTAGTATATAATTTAAGAGTAGTATTACTTAGTGAAAAGCGTTTTCCTAGAACACTTGCCCTCATAGAATGGTTTGGGTTGGAAGGGACCTTAAAGACCATCCAGTTCCAGCCCCCTGCTCTGGGCAGGGACACCTCCCACCAGACCAGGTTGCTCCAAGCCCGCTCCATGTCACGCAAGTAACTTCTGAGATGACATCCACATTCCTTAACCTGGTCTTAAAACGCACCAGTATCTATTTCAGGGGGTTTACTGGGTTTTATTTTGTCTTTTTTTAAATCAAACAGTAGCAGAGACACATCTTTGAACACGGATATTCAGACTACGCAAAATTATAAGTAAGGTTTGAGTAACCTTAAACTGTCTTTATGAGCATTTTAAGCTTACCAAGAGTAAATTTGGTATCTCAATGGATCTTGATACCTTAAATCTAGGCTATCTTTTTTAAAAAAGAAATCTCTCTTTCCACCAGGACAGAAGAGCAGGCGGCTGCAACTACTGCACAGGTGTTAAAGGTCATGTTCATGTTCAAACATCTGTAGCAAAAAAAGCCCTCCACAGCCCAGGATACAGGTGCCAAAGCACTCACTAAGGGGAAAAACAGGCTATTAGAAAATATTTTTTTCTCTGAAGTTATTAGGCAAGCCAACTGTTCTAAGAGCTGCCAAGAGCATCCAAGTCCAACTCAGTTTGACTTCATTCATATTAAAAAAAAAAAAAAAATTCCTTCCTGCTCATTTAAGACAGAATTTAACAGGAACAATTCAGAAAAAAATAAATGATCAAGCTAATCTCTGCACAGAAAAAAACCAAAACAACTGGTGAAAAGCCACCAGAACAGAAGGAAAGCTTGTCTTCGGGTATTTACAACATAAATGTATTCACTCTCAATGTTTGCAAAGTACAGATCCGCCCACAGGAACTTTTATACATATATATATATATATACACACACACATAGTTATTTTTTCAGATGTGAAATTCATGGATTTGGTATTATCAGATAAATGGAACAACTGAGAAAAGCAAGAAAATGCCCGGCGCCGGGGGAAGCCGACCATCTGGTCTCTAACAGACTAACACAATGGGGAAGGAGTTGAGTTTGGCAGCTCAGGACTGGAAAGCATATGGTCCCTTTCCTCTTAACTGGGCATTTTCTGGCTTTTCTTAGCTTGTGTCAGACCTTAACAGACCTCGTGGAGTTTGTATTAAGCTTTCTCGTACTGAAAATCAAACCATAGAGAGGGCTCAGAGTTCTTCGCTTCGGGTCATTTTGAAGCGGGCTAAGCGGGGAAAAAAAAAAACCCTGAAAATCTCTGTCATCTTTCAAGATCATTGTGTTGGAATTTATTTTCTGCTTTCTGAATGGGCTGGGTGCTAATTCTTCACCAGACACGTGCAACGTCCTTATACCATTTTCAAAATATAGATGCGGTAAATGCCCTGGGGCTTGCTTCCAGGTCAGGTCAAAAAAAAAAAAAGGAAAAAAAGGAGAAAAAGGCAAGACTGAACCTTGGCAATAAAATCCTACCAAGATTATTTGGGTCAAACATCTTTGGGTTCAGAGTAAGTTTATTCTTAAATAAGCAAAGTTAATCTTTTTGTTTGTATATTTACTAATGGTTACAAGACAAGCTCTTGAGCTCTGAGTTTATTCATACAATGATAAAATAAATCAGAGAAGCCTGAAATTACCACAAACAAAAGATTTAAAAGTCTATACTGGTAGCAAACATACTAAATTTTAATGTGAAAGTAGCTGAGTACAGGACTGAAAGGAGTTACTTGGAAACAGATTCATATTTCAGATGTTCACACTAGTATTAGAGACGTTTTGGGTTTTTTGCCCATCCAGTTTATCATAAGGTTTCACTTCAGTGATAAATGGAAGTTTCAATTATGTTTTCAGATCAGCGATTTAAACAAGATAAATACATCATGCTGCAAATGCTTCTACTGGGGTGTCTGGGAGCACCGGTACCCTCTGAACGGGTCAGCACCCTGTCACGTCAGGGCGGAAAACTAGAGACCAAAAATCTCAAAAAAAAACCCAATATAGTAACAACTCCTCAAATTTTTAAGACAAAAGTTACACACCAAAATTAATCTAATACAAACGAATTGAGCACAGGAGAGAATGAGACGAGATTAGTCATCACAACACTGATCCCCGCACATCAGCGCCTTCAAATTATTTGAGATTACCTGAAATTGCACTATTTCATGTTGCAGTATGGTCAGCTATTACGTACTCAAAGTAAAGGCTCAATAAGTATTTAGCATTATTTTTTTCGGACCTAGCCGCAACTTTCACCTTGCAGAGATTAGTAGGTACTATTTTTACCCTTGTATCTAAAAAGTTACATGGATAAAAAAAAAATCTGCAGCAGAAAATCTTCCAGAAGACTTTCAGGATGTAATCATGATGAAACAGCCATAAAATTAAGACTATTATGCATCAAATAAACAGCAGTAACTGTGTGTATGGCCTTACCAGTGACCGGTGACCAGTGACCAGTGACAGGCAAACCCACGACCGGATTCATTCAGCAGTGTCAAACATTATTCTCGATCCCACAGATGTGTTAAAAAAGTCATTGCTTGAGGGCAAACGCACAAGACAAGAGCCAGACAAGAGCACACCAAGAGCAACCCGAGCTTCATAGAATCACACATTGGTTTGGGTTGGAAGGGACCTCCAAGATCATCCAGTCCCAACCCCCTGCCCTGGGCAGGGACACCTCCCACCAGACCAGGTTGCTCCAAGCCCCGTCCAACCTGGCCTTGAACATCTCCAGGGATGGGGCAGCCACAGCTTCTCTGGGCAACCTTTTTGTCAAGGTTGGCCGATGCACCAAACCAGGTTATGGCACAGCAGCGTGATCATGAGAACCTGGAGTTCACTTTTAAGTTATCTGTACGTACAACGATGAACATCAGGATTACATCCTGCAAAGTTATTCTATGACTATCAATACATCAAAGGTAGTATTCACAGAATCACAGAATGGCAAGGGTTGGAAGGGACCTTCAGAGACCATCCAGTCCAATGCCCTGCCAGAGCAGGGTCACCCAGAGCAGGTGGCACAGGAACGTGTCCAGGCAGGTTTGGAATGTCTCCAGAGACGGAGACTCCACCACCTCTCTGGGCAGCCTGTGCCAGGGCTCTGCCACCCTCACAATAAAGAATTAATTCCTCATGTTGAGATGGAATTTCCCGTGTTCCAGTTTGTGCCCGTTGCCCCTTGTCCCGTCCCCAGGCTCCACTGAGAAGAGTCTGGCCCCATCCTCTTGCCCCCCGCCCTTTAGCTCTTGCTGAGCATTGATGAGATCCCCTCTCGGTCTGCTCTTCTCCAGGCTGAACAGCCCCAGGGCTCTCAGCCTTTCCTCAGCACAGAGATGCTCCAGTCCCTCCGCATCTCCGTAGCCCTCAGCTGGACTCTCTCCAGCAGTTCCCTGTCCTTCTGGAACTGGAGACGCCAGAACTGGACCCTTATTCTTCCGTGAATATTTGCATTTCAGTGCCTTCAGAAAAAAAACACCCCAACTCAAAGGGAAATACTCCAATCCTTAAAGTAGAAATAATATTCTCCAAAGAGCACTATTAAGCACTCTTAAAGAGGGGAGGAGGGAACTCTGGTAGAATTAAAATGTGAAGGTTGAAAGCTTTTAGGAAAAACCCAACAAAATTTAACACTGATGTTACAAGAGACACCGTGCGATGAAGACCAGCTCCCCGCGAAGTGGAGAGTCCTCGGAAAAAAGAGATGAGTTTGACTGCAAAAAGGGAACAGACAGAATGAAATAAGGAAAAGTGAATCCACGCTGTAATTCTGCAAAGCGTGTGGCTGTTCGGAATTGAATTCAAAGCAATATGAAAGAAAACACAGGTTCTGCGTCTTGAAGAATATCTTTGCTACAAGTGGAAGAAGCCAAAGAAACAGCTATCGAATGTGGTCATCTGAATGTCTCCTCCTGTCTGCACAGTGTCAGTGTCAGAGGAACAGCACAACTCTTTGCACCGAGCAGCTGCCCATCGACTGGAGATGGAAAAGTCCCATCCAAGAACGTCAGCAAAACATTTTATAAATACTTCTTCTCTAGACAAACGCTGGCGAGACGATCATTAGAAATCGTTCATAACTTTTTAATTTTCTCAAATTTACAGAAGTGGAAAAAGCTTACAGAAAACCTCTTTTACTTACGAAAACAGAGCGTTTACAGACAGTGTCTTGTACAAGGAGCTCGGGGCTGAATTTCTGCTCCCCTCTGCCTTTGCGCATCTTCAGAGCACTCAGTCTGACAGCACTTCGTCCTCCTGCACCCGAAAACCCCGGTGCACTTTTCTTTCTTTGCTGTAGCAAAGGTCAGGAATCTCAGTATTTTTTGTTAAACTACTAGAAATTATTGTGCTATAGGGTATCCATGTCATTTCGAAGAACAATCACTCAAATAAACACCAAGTATACTACAGTTAGGACCTAGCAGATAAGCAATTGCTTGCCTCCTTTCCCCAGCACTACATTTTTTTCCCCAGTTTAATATAATATTGAAGCGTACAGAATAGGAAAAAAGCCCCCAAGTTACAAGCAAATTCAACTGAAAGGGATTCAACAAATGTAACTGTCAAGATTTGCAAAAAAAAAAAAAAAAACAAACCACCGTTATGTTCATTTTCTGCTTCACAAAGGTTTTTATGTATTCGCGATCCACCGTAGCTCTGAGAGATCTGAGCAAACGCTAACATTTAGGTAGCAACACAAAGCATTAATTAATAGATGACAAAGTCATCTGGTTCTGTATTCTCCACTGTTCTTCAAAGGCAAATCATTTCTAACCTAAATATAGGCTTCAGAGAAAGCACTGAAAGGTTAAACAAAAACCTCTTCAGTCAAAATGCTTACAGCTCTTAAGACAGCAAGCTATAAATTATTAAGTAGCTTGTCTAATTGCTTCATGATGGCATCCAAAGATTCCAGTCCTCCCTACCCCCCATCCCAAGACGCAATTCCAGCTGGATGCACTTTCACCACAGCCCATTATTCACCAGAGTCCGCTCGAATGTTGAAATGAGGTACCAGAGGTCAGGCTCCTAATAAGAAAACAAAGAGCAAGATTCCCATACCCACGTAACGTCCTAAATCTCCAAGCTCCATCGGCGAGCTGACAACTGGAAAACCTAGGAAACCTCATCAATAAGTAACGGAGCAAGGAATCGGATTACAGCGAACGCACAGATTTTAAATCCTCCAAATTAAGTCATATACGGAGAACCGCTCCTATAAAAACTGCCCTGAACCACGGCTGTAATCAGAGTTTTAAACGAAGAATAAGGGAACTTTCAGGTCTTCAGTCAGAGGACGAGAGCATAAAGAGCAAACTCCATTTCCAGTTATTATGGAAGAAATAGGCAAAGCAGGAAAAACCAGCACAAGATAAGAAAAACATATTCAATTCATCAACACGCACAAATTTTCCAATTCACTACTTTGCTGGTTTTTAAACAACACATTTCAGGCAGAGGAAACACATATTTAATGACTCAGGGTTTACAAACTATAGCACGGCTTGCAAATCAAACAAAACATCTCTTTTTTTACTGCTGGAAGTAACAGCATTCCTAATTTGCTAAAATACATAAATAAATCATCCACACACACACCAAATCAAAAGATATGTGAAAATGTTAACCGCTGAAGTAATCTGTCTTGCCTTGAAGCTTCTTGTCGTCTTAATTTACAGCTGTTAAATATTTATTCTTTCCTGCCTACCGTCTTTCACCGTAATGAAATTATTTTTCATTACAGCAAAATGCAATTGATTGATTTTAGCGTTCTCCCTCTTGGAAAAAGAAACATGGAATCCGGGACAGATGAGTCAGTCTTTCCATGCAGTTTTCATATCAAAGTCCAGAATAATTCAGATACCTGCACAGCTGATATTACAACGTAGAAGCAATCTGTAAATAGCAAGGCGCAACGTTCATTAGAAGTGTCACCAAATCATCGCTAACTAAGGGAAATACAAGAGCGGCGGCAGCTCAATACCCACTCAAACGGGGGTAAACGTGTATCGGGAACAAGAAAGAATCAAAACAAGGCAGTAAAATGTACGTGGTGCACGTCTCGTCCCCAGAACGCAATTGCAAGAGGAGTTGATGATTGACAGAAATCTCTGGGCACTCCTCCACTGCCACCAAAGAGCAATCACAAAGGCCACGGATACTGCAAAGCGCTGACTAAGGGTTCAAAAAGGGCGTTAAAATAGTAATGTTCTATTGGCACGACGTATCTCTTGCCTTTAATTGCTCCTGGGAAGAACAAAAGGTAGGGAAATAAAAAACCACCATGTTACTCTATTCTTAACCTGCTAACGATTACTTGGCCAAACTTTGGCCAACTGATTTTCAAGATGGACAAAAGAGCCCAGCAGTAAAAGATACAACTATGAAAGTTAAAAATATGGAAATCTTAACTGTCAGGGTTGGTTAACATGTCATTTTTGGCCAAAAAAACCCCCAACAGTACGGAAGGGTTTGTTTTCCTTTATCGTAACGCAGCAATCGAAACTCAGCCTTTGGATACCGAGATGCTTTCAGTACAAAGGTTGATGTGCAATAAAACGTGGCACCAGAAGAGTTTGTCCTTCCTACACCTTGGTTATCAAAAGCACGAAAGCTACACGAAATAGCAAATTTCATGGTTCTCCCCTTGACAGTGGAAATTAAAGTTAATTTGTTACCGCGTCTTTAATCCTAGGGGTACAAAAGATCAAGAAACAACATTCACACATGCAGAAGTCAAATAAACGTGTACAGAGAAGCTTAATTCTCGTGATGAAGCGCTGGCGAGGAGTAGTGTCCTCAGGACCCTTTTCCTACCCTCCTCTTCTCCCCTCCCTAAGAACCCAATTGTTTAATTAATTGTTTTACGTAGGTGAAATGGACCATTAGAAAACATTAGACACTACTTAATTTATCATTTATACAAGGATGAATGCAAATCATTTTGAGGTTTGGGGTTGGTTTGGTTTTTTGTCTTCCCACACCCCTAATTAATATTCATGAGGATAATTTCACAAAGGCAGTTATAAAACTATGTCAAAGGCGGCCTGAAAATATAGTTGTGCTAAGGCAGAAAGAGGAAATTCTCTTCCCCCTCGGCCCTGAAAGGGGGGATTTAAACGCAACGCAAGCATTTAGTGAATGATGGGGGGGGGGGGGGGGAGGAAGGGGAAGGGGTTTATAATATTTTATTCGAGTTATTCATTACGCAAAAATAACACTGTGGAAAACCAGATAACGGTATACAAAAGCTAAGTTCATTTGTTCTGGACAGGTGGCCAGTCTGCAACTCCGTGCCGGCATCCAAAGCCCGCCCACAATAGCACTAAAGACGATTATGCAAATGTTCCCTATTCCCTGCTATTTTCCCAGGAATGGGAGAAGGGCTCCATGTGGAAGAAGCAATTGTTTCCCAGTCATGTGGAAAACAAACCGAGAGAAAGAAGGGAGGGAATGGGAACGGGAGATAGCAACACATACGCGCAACCAGGCCGGGTCTTCTGCTCTCTCGCGCTGCAAAAATGCTTGAAATGATCATAACGTGATTTCCATTCCGGAGCGCGGATAGCAGGGGTCAGCCACGGAGTTCAAAGCCCAGGAAAGGGAGTCTTCATATGCAGCTATTCGACATTTTTCCCTCATATTCTACTGCGGGACAAAGCGGTTTCAAGGTGGTAACTCTCTTTGGGTAGTAATACATCACTGAAATGTGAACAGCGGGGCCGCGCGATGCTTCGCTAGAACAAGCAGAAGGTTTTAAGGGCTGGGTAGCGGAGCATCTACTTATCCGGGAGCCTGGATTTTGTCCAGATTTCACATTACTGAAGGATTTTTTTTTTTTTTCCTAATTCCACACCTCGATCACAGCGTAATTAAAAGCCAAATGGGAAATCGAAGTCAATGCGTTTGCTTCACTTCAGTCCTTCAACAATTATTACTTGAAACCTGTTTTACTATAATACAGCACCTGGTACCACAATATAGACTAGTTTGAAGGGACATAAAACTAATTCGTAAAAAGGACTAGAACAGGCCTTGTATTTCAAACAGCTCTTCAAAACCCACGGCTTAAACCACCAATTTCTACATAAAATGCTTTTCACCTCCCCCAAATATCAGTTTTCCACTTAAGTAGCCATCTGAGTAATTCGGCCATCCTTCTGCTTCTATGGTATTGTACAGGATTCAGCAGGACACAAAAAGACCGTAGGTAAACGAATGTGATGCAACTAACCAGCAGCCTGCAACTTTAGTAATTATAAGTTAGGCGTGACTAATTATAATTATAAGGGCATAACTGTCCCTTCCCACAAAGCGCCAGGTATTAAACGGATCCAGAGCAGCCTCAGCGGGCCAGAAGTTGTAACAGATAAACAACCTGCACCCTTAGCATTAATTTTTTACACAGGTTGGGGATTCGGCTCCGCAGTTGAACCTTCCAGCCGCAAATGGGTCCAGGAGCGGTTGCGTTAATGGGAGGGAGATTCCCTATCTACCAGGGCCAAGCAGCTGCATCCCATTGGAATTTACTCCAATAAATGATTTAATTTGAACTGGACAACCACCACAAGTTGTGATACTTGATTCAATAATAGTTATTTTTTTCTTCGGTTCACTATTATTCTTTACTCTTCCTATTCCAAAGGAACCAGGTTTCTACAGCTGCTATCAGGAGACTAAATAAGAAATACCCATCTGGTTAACCTTCCCAAAAAAAACCCCACAGCAATCAGAGTTACAGCGAGCCTCACAGTTTGCTGGGTGTAACCTAGAGGAGCAGTGTTAAGGATAATCAGCATTTGGTGATTTAAAGACCAATAAATACCTCCTCTGCTTTAGGACAAGAGGAAATGGCCTCAAGTTGCACCAGGGGAGGTTTAGGATGGATATTAGGAAAAATTTCTTCCCTGAAAGGGTTGTCAAGCATTGGAAGAGGCTGCCCAGGGCAGTGGCGGAGTCGCCATCCCTGGAGGGATTTTAAAGCCAGGCAGACGTGGTGCTGAGGGACATGGGGTAGTGGTGGCTTTGTCAGTGTTGGGTTGATGGTTGGACTCAATGATCTGAAAGGTCCCTTCCAACCTACACGATTCTGTGATTCTAAGGAAAGCAACACATTTTTTCACCCTATTCCAGCCCTGTAATGTGAAACAGGAAATATAAAAACTGCCTCCTATATGTGCATATTTTTTTACTTTTAAAACTATAGCTTTTCAGAACTTAGTTTTTTATACTTCATTTTGCTCCACCTCAACATCACCTAATCCTTGAGCGGGGCTTCCAAAGTATTTCCCAGTACCTGGAAGTTTGTTTGCAGTTCCGATCACTACCTCTTCTCCATGCTACAAGGACAGGCTGAGAGAGTTGGGGGGGTTCAGCCTGGAGAAGAGAAGGCTCCGCGGAGACCTTGGAGCCCCTTCCAGTCCCTCAAGGGGCTCCAGGAAAGCTGGGGAGGGACTCTGGATGAGGGAGGGGAGCCATGAGACCAGGGGGAAGGGTTTAAACTGAAAGAGAGGAGATTTTGGTTAGACCTCAGGCAGAAATTCTTGGCTGTGAGGGTGGTGAGCCCCTGGCCCAGGTTGCCCAGAGAAGCTGTGGCTGCCCCATCCCTGGAGGGGTTCAAGGCCAGGTTGGATGGGGCTTGGAGCAACCTGGTCTGGTGGGAGGTGTCCCTGCCCGGGGCAGGGGGTGGGACTGGGTGGTCTTTAAGGTCCCTTCCAACCCAAACCATTCTATGATTCTATGATTCAGATCCTGACAACTGACAAACTTCACAATATCTTCAAAGTCAAAAGAATTTCTTGGCAGTTTCTGTCACTGCTTTAAAGTGATTAATAACAATCCTCCTTACTTCACCGACGTTATTGCTACTTTTCGTCATTCAACAGAACTTACAAAAGCGTAGAGTGAAGACTCTCGCTCATCAGTCCATCATACGGACACTGCCTTTATCGTGTCTCCTGCCTGTCTATAATTACTCCGCTGTTATTTTGACACGCCTTAGAATTTATATTCTTCCTTTTTCCCAAGCTAACAAGTGTTTTGCATTTCCATTAACTCCACTGTTCTCTCCCCCTCTTTCTTGTAGGAAGCTCCTCCAGTACCAGCCTACCTATTGGCTTCCGGGTGCTCTGTAGACCTTCCAAATATCTTTCAACTATTTTTTTTTGTGCTCTTGCTTGTTCTCAATTATCACTTGTCTTTCAGCACTGACATCTTCCATTTGAATGTTCCATTTTCAGAGTCCTCTTCTCTTGCTACAACTCTTTTCACGTTTCTCTCCACACACTCTTCTGAACATTCCTCCCCTACCCAGGCGTTCCTCCCCTACCTCCCCTACCATTTCCATTTTCAACACCAACTACCCGGTCAGTCTCTTGAATTTCTTTTTTTCTTCCCCTCCCTGGCAACTTTGAACACTTTCCAGCTCAGCAGCTCCTCATTCTTTACCCACCTCTGCTTCTTTGTCTTGGCCTGGTAACACAAAACTTGATCAGCCATTCCTATAATCTCATTTTTTATGCTGTTCCACAGCTCTGCATCATTCATTTCTTCTTGCACCAGAGACAAAATTCCACCCCCCAGCTCCTTTGTGTTCTTTCCTGGATCTTTCCATCTGTGCTTATCGTAGATCTTCGTTCTTGACACTTTTTTGGTCGCTCTTAGCTTCAGTAATGCCAGCGCTAACTTGGGCTCTGGAGGTAATTCTGTGCGAGAGGAAGCCTTCGACGGCCGTAGGAACATACCCTGATTTACTGCAAACTCCCTCCGGAATTATCAATTCTCGTCCACTGCCATATGCAATTCACTGAATCTTCAGAGGACAGGGATTATTCTGAGACTGAACTATATACTTGCTCATGAAAATAACCAGAAATTTCAACGAGTGTTAAAAAAAGGTAAGCACAAGCACGGCTAAAAAAAATAGACATGTTTCCTATGTTAATTAAAGCATGCCTGCAGGCCACGGCAGCATTCGTATGGCTTTGAGGATTATTTCTGCCTATTAGAAAGTTTTTTACATATGAGAATGGCGCTACCAGCTGTAATTATATGACCATACATAACTGGATTTTAGTAAAAGTTCTACTCTATCTTTCATTTAGTAGATTTTCTATATTAATTTATATTATTGGTCTTTTTTCTAGGTATACAGAAAATAGGTCAACAGAGGGACAAAAAGCATTTAGAATATAAAAATAGGTTCACAGAGACAACACTGTTTACTGAAGGGGGAACAAATCCAGGCTGCTGTAACAGAGTCCAACCCATGGTCTTGTCGCCATCACCTTTTTTCCACCCAAAATTCCCTCAACCATGACCAGAAATCACATCACACACAGTGCTGCATATGCTCTCCCTCTCAGGAGCTTCTTCCCCCACCACAGTGGCACGACACCAGGCATCCATCCACAACGGGACCCACACAAAGATGCTCCCCTCTCTCCTCCTTTGCAATTACTCAACAAATCTATTTGGTTAAAGAGACACTGGTTGAGCTACAGCCAGGGACTGGTGCAGGATACGGCACGGGACAGCCCCCCATGCCAGATATTGTCACACAGAATGACAGGATCGGAAGGGACGTCTGGAGATCATCTAGTCCTACCCCTGCCAGAGCAGGGTCACCCGGAGCAGGTCACACAGGAACGCGTCCAGGCGGGTTTGGAATGTCTCCAGAGATGGAGACTCCACCACCTCTCTGGGCAGCCTGTGCCAGGGCTCTGCCACCCTCACAGGAAAGAAGTTCCTCCTCATGTTTAGGTGGAACTTCCTATGCTCAAGTTTGTGCCCGTTACCCCTTGTCCTGTCACTGGGCACCACTGAGAAGAGCCTGGCCCCATCATCCTGACACCCACCCTTTCAGTATTTATAAGGGTTGATAAGATCCCCCCTCAGTCGTCTTTTTTCCAGACTGAAGAGACCCAAATCCCTCAGCCTTTCTTCATCAGAGAGCTGTTCTAGTCCCCTCATCACCCTGGTAGCCCTTTGCTGTCCCCTCTCCAGCAGTTCCCTGTCCTTCTGGAACCGGGGAGCCCAGAACTGGACCCAGTGCTCCAGCTGTGGCCTCCCCAGGGCAGGGCAGAGGATGACCTCCCTCCACCTGCTGGCCACACTCTTCTTGATGTCCCCCAGGCCCAGCCCTGTGACACACAGGCTCTTACACTCCCAACAATTTCACGCTTTCCCCCCAAATTAATAGGTAAGAGTACACTTTTTTATAAAAGTAGAAAGGATAGTGTGAATAATTAATTATAACAAAATCTCTTTTGAAAATTAGATCCCAATAGCCCCTTTTTCTTATTCGCATCCTCATTATACACATACCTGAGAGGAGAGAAAACATGTTTTTTTCCCCCTTTTTTGGCATACAAAACCCATATGATTAATTTAGCATATAATTAACATATGTTTGTCAACTCCTTGTTTCGCTGTAGGCCTTTAGCCCGGTATTTTCTGTACAGCTATATAGATAGTGCCACCATTCATTATTCAAAAGGTTTCTGCTGCAAACCAAAGGTGTCCTGGTAAATAACAGTTTTGGACTCATTACAAAATGAGTCATGTTTGAGTTTCCCCTCGTTGCAGGTAGCTCAGCCATTCATTCTTCAAATATTTTTGCTCTTTGAGTATTACTGGGAGTCGCGTCGAGAAAAATCTTCGCTACAAGCCATGGGGAGAAGAGGAAAAAGAAATTCATTGTAAATAATCAGCTGCTCCTGGGAGACAGAGACATTGCAGTGTGCCAAGTCAAATTAATCCCAGACACAAAGATGTGAATAAAGCTTTAAAAGTGAGATAAAGCAGGGAAATTAAATAGATCACTTAGAGAAATAAAACTAACTTCATTCGGTACTGTATTTTACACACTGGCCAATGTGTGCCTAAAATCCCAAGTTTCTTCTTCACATGAATGCTTGAAGGCAAAAAGAAGAGAGCACTGTATAGAGAGCCTGGAGAACGCAGATGGGCTTTCTAAAGTCTTGTTTTAAGCAAATGCATCAAGAACAAATTTCTGCTAAGAAAAGCCAACAAAATCTGGTTTTAAAAGATGTGAAAAGAGAATCAGAACCAAAGTGAACTTCATTCATATTGAAATCAGCATTGCTAGAGAATAGATTTTAAAAGAACAACTTTTATTTAGCCTAGGGCGAGCTTCAAATTTGCAGTCTGGTCTCATCTCTCCACTCAAACCTTCCTTTATCACGTTTTCCATTTTGCCTCCTTTATATAAACGGTGTGTTTCCGAACACAAGACGTCAAACTCAGCTCTGATGTGACTTCATTAACTTCTACTGGGGTGGGTCATTAGAAAACATTCATATATTGTTGCAAATTTACATAGCGCTGTACAAACACAGAAGGAAACAGATTTCCTACCTGGAAGCACTTACAACATAAATAAAACCACCAATAAGCCTGGCAATCAGAGGATGTGGCAGATGCAGAAATTAGGGAGTGTTTTAGGGGCACAGAATAGTGTCACTGAAGGCAAAAATAGTCAAGAAATTGAGAGGAGTGATCTAAAAATAGAGACAAGCTAATACACGAGGGCATGACGCTTTAGAGCTTCACAAACAAGAAGCTTAACCACAATACAGTAAAGGACAGAAAAACACTCGTGCGCAGAAGAAAAGCACAGAAATCTCTATCAAGTATTTCCAAGAATATAGAAAGAAAGTTATTGTTCAAGTCATTTCAGTTCCTATATACGGAATATTAGTACTTCGACAACTGAGAAAGACATTCTGGCAATAAGAGAGGCAAAAATGAATCAACACACACGTGAAAAAATGAAAAAAATGTTCACCAAAAAAGACGGTGTCTCACTGTTTTCCAAATTAGAATCTAATTTGTTTGAGAAAGAAAGACAAAAGGGCAGATTTGGGAACTAAAAGCAAATATAGTGCGGGTTAAAAGCAGGGAAGATGTACTTGAGATGGGACTGAAATCCCAATACCGCACACTTGAATACAGCAAAAGAGGATCCACCGGAACCATTTGCTCACCCACTGAGATATTCAACGCGTGGGGAAGAAAAGCCAGGGACGACCAAAACCTGGATCACCTATGGAAAAGCTTTCAGGTAAATCAAGAAGCATAAAAACCAAGATTAAAACAACCACCACCACCTAAATAAATCCGTACAGAAAACAACCTTAGCAGCAGCATATGAACGATTTAATGAGTCCACATGCAAGTAAGGACGATTAAAAAAATGTTCTGGTATCCTGTGATACTGATGTAAATGAGGGGTAATTAATGGGATTAAAATGCTCCTCACCTTTAAACAATATCCTAAAACCATGCATGGTTTTTCTTCGTTTATTTTTGTATCCCGTTCTTTTGCTAATACGGCCTTCTGTGAAACTTGATGGCAGCCGGTACCGAGATTATGAAAAAACACATACACAGGGTCATCTTGACACGGTAGCTGCTCCGTGTATTTGTATTTTTACTAGTATTAATATTTGGCAGTGTATCTCCACGTCCAAGCAAACACATCTTCCAGACACCAGGAAAGGCGGCAGCGGCAGTTCTTCATTTTGGTTTTCATTCTCCACTCCCACAACAGTGACATTTCTGGGCACCCCGCCAAATGATATTTAATTAAAAGCTACTCTGCTTTCGATTCTTTAGTAACTTGGTTACCAGCTCCACTGACCGTTTATGCAGCAAAAGGAATTTAATAAAAAATTGGTTTTCTATTGTGTTTACGGAGCCGGTGGCAGTATGATTTTGAGTGTAGAGACAGCTGGCGGTGCAGTTTGTTGCAAAAAAACCTCAGAGAGGTAAAACACTGGGAAAAAGATAGAAAAAGCCCCCAAATCAATGGAGTATTATGTACATTACTGCTGTACAAATGGTATTTATTGTAGTTCACCATTTGGCAAACCAACGAACCCCTGTTTTCTTCGGCAGAGGCAGTTTTCCCAGAGCACCTCAGTAACGCCGAAGTTATCGAGTCCCGTCTTGCAGCCTGATAGCAGAAAGAAGGGGTAAAAAAAACCCAAAAAACAGGATCTTTGATTTAAACTACATCTCTTGCGTTCAGCGAGGGCTGATTAAAGACATCCAGTAAAGAGATACACACCAATGGGGTTTATAAACATTTCTTGGATAATAAAGGGATAAAAGTGGCTGGCTGAAAAATGCATTAGTTTGTTTTACTTTGAGGTTGAGTTTACTCTTTTTTAAATGGTAGAAAAATATCTCGATCCTACCAGTAGCCTCCGGTCATGGTTTTAAAGACTTGAAATCATATCTTAGCCTCAACAAACTGATTTCTGGCCTGTCTGATAACCCGAGCCCACAACACCTCTAACCCAGCCCACGTAACCACCTACAGAAAAACCTCACTCCAGACGCTTCTCACTGCAGCAGCCACGCAAGTTCCTGAGGACAGCTGATGGTTTTCCCCCCATAACCAGTACGGCGAAGTGAATTTCAACATCAGAAGCCTGAGCAAAATAAAAGAGAACCGATACAGACGATACCTTCGGCAGAGCTGGCACTGTATTTTCCATCCTGACTCCAAATAAAGAAAGAAGAGAATACACGGGCAGGGTGGGACACGCATGCACCGTAGGAACAACCTCAGATGTCCTCCTGTCTTCACTGCAAGATACTTTTCTTTTTAAACATACTTAAACCTGCAGATAATATCAGAAAAATCTTAAAATATGAGAAAATCATGGAATATATCCACGCAATGGAATTAACACCCCGCAGTGCTGAACACACACGCTGATACCATCAACCAGCCAGGCTACACTCGTGCTCCCACCAAGGCTAAATTCCAGCGATGCTTCCTCAGCATGTCCTAATCCTGCCATGAATCATCAAGTATTTCACGGTCCTGAACGCAGATAAACTGTAAGAATAATCAGGGAGAAACTCTGTCACTCACGACACTAGAAATTGGTTGAAAGAACAGATCTCTGTTTATTCCTGTTACATACAACCCCGTGAGGCTTGGAGTTGATGGAATTTTACAGCTCGCTTAGTCTAAATGATTTTAGTGAAGAAAATACCATCACCATTTAGTGAAAAGTTTTGTAAACTGGAGAGTACGTATTTTATTTTTAACTACAGGCTGTGACTCAAATTTAGATACATTTAATATCTTAATTTGGAAGTTAAGCTTCGCTTCAGCTCTGTGGCTTACCAAAAAGAGCATAAATATTAGGAACTGAAAAATATTTCAGAAGGTTGTTTTCAACATTTCTACCTTCCGAAGCTCTTCGCCTAATTTCTTCTTAATGCCTCAGACACACAGGGGAGAAAAAACCCACCTTTGATAAGCCATACAAATTGCAAAGCGAGTAATTATGGATTTTTTTAGGGTTTTTTTTGTAGATTCAAGAGGCCAATCGACTAACGCACAGCAACAACCCTTCTCTCTCTCATTTCTCACCTTTTAATGACTTTTAAAGAAACTAAGCAGTCACAGCAAAAGCCTGAAGGTCGCTGTAAAACAGATAAATATGGTTACAAATCCAAAGCAGAGGGATGGTGTAAAGCTCCAGCGTCGGCTAGGACTTTGCACTGGGACTCGGCTGTTACACAGGGTTATAAATGACCTGCGGAAGGTGAGGAGCAAAGAGCTAACATCTGCTGACAACAGTTATTCAGAGCAGTAAAGTTAACGGCTTGGTATCAAGAACTGGAAAAGGATTTTCATGAGATTGAGTCACGGTGTAACAAAATGGAAATGAAATTCAATACAAATAAATGTAAAGAGATGCAAACAAGGAAAAACCCAGTTTGCTAGGCAGACCATTTCCATGCAGGGTCAAGATCTTGGTGTCATAACACATAGGTGCATGAAAAACATCAAGGGTTATCGAAAAACATCAAGACAGGTGATTCTCCTGCTCTGCTCTGCTCTCATGAGACCCCACCTGGAGTACCCTGTCCAGCTCTGGAGCCCTCAGCACAAGAAGGACATGGAGCTGTTGGAGCGGGTCCAGAGGAGGTCCATGAGGATGATCAAAGGGCTGGAGCACCTCTCCTATGAAGACAGGCTGAGAGACTTGGGGTTGTTCAGCCTGAAGAACAGAAGGCTCCAGGAAGACCTTATAGCCCCTGCCAGTCCCTGAAGGGGGCCTACAAGAAAGCTGGGGAGGGGCTGTTTGCGAGGGCATGTAGCCACAGGACGAGGGGCAATGGCTTTAAACCAGAGAAGGGCAGGTTTAGATCAGACATTAGGAAGAAGTTCTTTACACTGAGGGTGGTGAGACACCAGAACAGGTTGCCCAGAGAGGTGGTGGAGGCCCCATCCCTGGAGACATTTAAGGCCAGGCTTGATGAGGCTCTGAGCAACCTGGTCTAGTTGAAGATGTCCCTGCTCACTGCAGGGGGGTTGGACTAGATGGCCTTTAAAGGTCCCTTCCAACCCAACACGTTCTATGATTCTATTACTAGTCAAACCCAAACCCCAACCCAAATTAAAAAAAGCAACAGCGATAGGACTTAAGATGGGAAGGAAGCACATAACACAGATTATTGCTAACACTGCAGGAATAGATGGAGCACCGTCTCAGAAGTCTGGGTGCTGCTGTGGGCTTTCCCTCTCCCCACCTCCAAGATACAGAGAAGAGGAAGAAAAGAATGAGGATGGCAAAAATGCATTATCATCGGCCACATCGGGAATGACTCGGAGAGCTTGGACTCTCCTAGGAAACCAGGCAACTGAAGGGACAGGACTATGATGTCGATTTATGGAATCATAACCAACATGGTGACAATCGATAGAAATTAACTGTTTTTTCATTCTCTAAACATTGAAAACACCAGATGAAACTAGCAGAAGTATGGTTCAAGGCATATATTAGCCAGGCGGCGTCAACAACAGAAGGTGCTGTAACCTCACTAGTTCCTGCCAAACAAACCTCATTTAATGCAGAAGTAAAATCACAAGAAAGAAAGAAATCCACTTCAAATTTCAAGGGGGAAAAATGGCAAACTAAAATATCTTACATTGGCTGCATGTCAAGACTAACCAAAAACTGTCACATGGACTATGACATACATCCTAAACACCTTAAAATAAAATTATGGTAAGACTGGTAATACAGGCAGAAATCTAAAGTAAACAAGCCCAAAGCCCACTGCCTCCCTGCCAGCTTGACTGACGTGGCCATGAGGTTCTCCATGTTATCTCATAAAGGTTTTCTTCAAGACTTGTCCTAACGTCTTCCATCTTTTGGAAGAAATTGAAGGACATCCGTGCCACTCCAGAAGGAAGGATACATGAAGGATATCAGGGATTTCACGTTAAGTTGCTTTGGAATGTTGGTGAATCAGTGCTAGGGGAAACAGGCACGATGTGCACGTCACGTAGAGCAGAGACGGGCAGCATACAGCTGCCAAAACCGGCAGGTGGCAAATTTTCAACGTCATGCAATAATACTAGTTGAGGAGGGCTGTGAGCTGGAACATCTATAGTAAAGCATTGAGAAGAAGAACTTGACAGGAGGCAGAAATACTGCCTTGTACTTAGGCAATGCTGCTACTGATTAGATGATCAACACATTTTGCTTCTGCTATTTTGATTTCATCAGCTTTCCTGGATGCTGAAACATCTTGACCACAGCGTAAACACCTACAGGATTCCCCAGCCCTGTTTAGTGTGGCCTCCTTCACACACAACCTGT
The DNA here is from genome assembly GCF_963924245.1 of Chroicocephalus ridibundus. Taxonomy (NCBI): domain Eukaryota; kingdom Metazoa; phylum Chordata; class Aves; order Charadriiformes; family Laridae; genus Chroicocephalus; species Chroicocephalus ridibundus. The sequence continues at coordinate 8,493,729 of NC_086284.1, forward strand.
CCAACAGCCATGACACATAGATTGTCCCTCATATCAGGAACATACAATGTGGCTCACACGCAGAGGACACTGATGGAAATGGTGAGTTGGGAAGGTCTTGCCATACTACGCATCCTGATGCGGTCCCCAGACATCAGCCCCAGTAGACCCAATGACTCGCTTCACCCCATGGAATTATGTGCTTGTTTTCACATAGCTCAGTTCCAGCGATCATCAGTGACAACCCCCAAAAAACTGAGAGCTATGAAGATTCAGTGGACAACGCAGATCACGTGGGGAGGATTTCTGAAAACGCAGGCAGCCAAATCCATCAGAACAAGTGCAGAATAGATGTATTTTCAAGCATGACCTGGAGGAGAGGCACTAATGGAGACAGCCTAAACAGAAAGAAGCTCAAGCATAGAAGGATAATAGCAACTGATCCAAACATTTCTCACCACTTGGAGTGTTAGAGAGAAGAACAAGAAGATATAATTTGTTTTTTTACTGAAATGTAGAAAAAAATATGCTCATAAAATTTATGCTTTCTCTATCATGCTGGCTGATGCCATTATTGTCCCGTCCTTCACAGATGTTCAAATGGGCAATCAAAGAGGGCTTTGCTTTGTCAGTTTTGCCGCCACCATCAGTCATAGAAAAAAAAACCATCTCAAGAGAAACAAAAGGCTGGAAGAGAAGGAACCGAAATGCTCATCTTTACTCTAGGTTTTACAAAGCAGTCTGCACGTATCAGAAGAGCTAGTTAAGCACCACGATTTCTTCTTGCAATCAAACCTTTTTATTTCTCTCTGGAGCTTGCTGCAAGAACCGAATCGGGCGACGCTCCTCTGCGATTGAAGACCTCGCTGAAGTGCACTGCACGAGCGCCAGGTGACGCAATGTATAAAGACCATGTCAAAAATAAGGGTGTTAATGGCAGAAATGAATTCTGCAGTGTTAATGAAGACCTCAGATACGCCAGCAGCTGTAAGTTTTGCCTTCAGAAAATCATTTAAAGACCTTTGCCCTCCCTTCTCCCCCCCTAATTTTTACACCTGCAAAAATACCTTCGTTGTTAAAGAAGTCTTGCACTGCTGATGCAGGGCAAAAATGCTTATCTAGAGATAGCACAGTACCAGCAGAATTCATTTATTAAAAAAAATAATAAAATAAAAGAAGGGGACCAAATTTTTAAAGCTCTGCAAGCTACGGGAAAACACATTTCATTGCTGTACAGGAAGTTAAACAGGTAGGATCTATCCAATTCCATTTAATACTTCTATTTTGTATTATTTTCAAGGATTTCCAGGAAAGCTAAAAGGGCAGCTGAACTCCCCAAGTCTTCACTAGATGTATTTAAATCTACTCTTTAATAGAACAACAAAGCTTACAGTCCATGCCGACTTAGAAACATAGAATCATGAAATGGTTTGGGTGGGAAGGGACCTTTAAAGGCCATCTAGTCCAACCCCCTGCCATGGGCAGGAACATCTTCAACTAGACCAGGTTGTTCAGAACCCCATCCAATCCAGCCTGGAATGTTTCCAGGGATGGGGCATCGCCCACCTCTCTGGGCAACCTGGGCCAGAGTCTCACCAAACTTCTGGGCATGTTCTGTGCAATCGCAGCTTGTCAGCTTCCTAATTCTACAAAGTAAGTTTCAAAACATGAAAAACATATTTCCTCATTTCTTGAAGCTACGTATGTACCCAAATAGCCAGTATAGACACATCTGCACAAACCGTATGAGGCAGGACCTTGATTCAAACCTTAAAATATGTTCAGCTACTTGAAAGAGTTATTGAAAGAATATTACACAACTCATTTCTTTGACTATTAAATTCATAGAATCACAGAATGGTTCAGGTTGGAAGGGACCTTAATGATCAGCTAGTTCCAAGCCCCCTGCCATGGGCAGGGACATCTCCCACTAATTCCTAATATTTTAATCGCTTAGAAATAAAATCAGAGAATGACAGAATGGTTGAGGTTGGAAGGGACCTTTGGAGATCATCTGGTCCAATCTCAGTCCTAACAGCAACCTATAAAACACCAGAAATGTACTTTTATACTCCCAGAAATAACTCCTATAAAGTGGCCGTGTAACAAACAACTCCTGATGATGTTTAGAGTGAAAGAAGGGGATGGGAGAGGAGGTAGCCCACGGCTACCATCATTAAAAAAGCCCTACTGTTAAGAAAACAAACAAAAATAATCCCCCAAAACCACAATTCTTACTTTTATTTGCTATGTAATTATTGCTACAAAAGAAATTAAATCATCTTTGACGTTAAGAATCTTAGTTTCTTTCCTATTTAGAGGAAAAGGAGATGTATTTTTACTGCAGATAATCAAGATGCTGTATATTTTTTGTTCTTTTTCTATGTAAAAATCTACCTTTATAGGAGTGAGCCATCAACATTAGTAAAACCCAGTTTTTGCAAAGCAGGATTCCGCCTGTTTGGTGCAACTCTTACTAGGTAAGGCTGTAAAGTGATCCCTAAATCCCTCTTCCCAAGGAAAGCTGGTTGAGCCATCACACTAATGTCCCGGATTAGACCTTCTGGTTCCCATCAAGAAACACCACTTTGGTTTTGTAACTTAAAAAAGGGAAGAGGGCAGATCTCACACGGCAACAGATTCCCTGAATAACCCCGGGGCAAGAGGCACACCTCTGTGAAAAAAGGTGACAGGCTCTATGTTTTGCAATGTCTTGGTATTTCTTAAAGATATTTCTAAAAACTCGTGGTGGTGTCTTCATCCAAAAGCCTTCTGCATGAGACTTTCCAGAACCTGTCTGCACCTAGATTCAACTTTTCTGAACCTTTTTTGTTGCTGGCAAGGTTGTTATGAGGGGGATTTTGCTTTTAAATGGAGGAGATACAAGATCTATCAGAAATAAACATTTTGATAGATTTCAGCTCTTTCTATCGCTACACAACCCTTTTTAAGAGGGAGCAAGCATCACCTAGCTGATGAACAGAGATCTTCATGCTGATGCCATGTCTTTTAAACAAAAGCACACAACACGATGGACCAAAATGGAAAGTCGTGTTTAAAGGAACTTTCGATCTTTGATCCTCATGTCCCTTTGAGAACCTTCCCTTTGCCATCATTTGGGACAAAACCTTTAGTTCCCGACTGGGAGGAACAACTGACAAGTCGGTCGTGGTGGTGAGCTTGGTGGCAAAGAAAACCGTAGGAGAATATGGCAGGATTTGTTGTAGGGTATCTTCACTTCTCAGACTTGAGATGTAAGAGCAGAGGTGAACAATGATCTTTCAAAAAAACTGCTGTTTAGTCATTCTTTCTTTTTACATATTGCCCAGAGAAGCTGTGGCTGCCCCATCCCTGGAGGGGTTCAAGGCCAGGTTGGACGGGGCTTGGAGCAACCTGGTCGGGTGGGAGGTGTCCCTGCCCAGGGCAGGGGGTTGGAACTGGACGGTCTTTAACATCCCTCCCAACCCAAACCATTCTAGGATTGTACGACATATGACCCTCTCTATGGAAGATTTAGCTTAGTTCTACAGGAATATACACCACCCTGGCTTCATCCATGTTCTGTCATAGCCCTCTACAACCTGGATGAATTTGTTCAGCTTTCTTCTTTATGTTTTTCTATCCATCTACCAGCAGCACGTGCATATTTACAGCACGTTCTCAAAGCCAAAGGCCTAAAAACACACACATCAACCCCAAATTTTGCTTTTCCTCCTCAATTTTAATCAGATATTCTTAGAAATAAAGTTAAGTAAAAAATTACTTACATCATTACACCTGATTGTAGCTGCATATTTGAAAGTTCTTTTTAAAAAGGGAGATAGTGTATGTTTCTTCTTAGCCAGGAGACACCTTTATGAACACACCGAAAAAGTAATCCTACTGTCAAATCCCACTCCCAACCACATTTACTGGAGGGCATTCATACAGATGCCTCGCTCTACCTTAAGTGAACAGAAATGACCAGGAAAAACAAAAACAGAAAACCAAGACCAGACAGAAAACTTCTTTCAAGACGCTACTATAAACAGAAGAAAAATAATTTGATAGGAAAAATGCAAATTTCTCGCTAGCCTATTTGGATAGACAATCAAAAAGCAAACACAGATGTACTTGGCATCCTGACCAGAAAGAAATCCAGGAAACCTGGTAGCTCACAAATTTCACATCTCAAAAAAATGTAACCACCCCTTCCTAGTTTGTTTGGTTTTGTTGTTGGTTTTTTTTTTAAAAATTACCTCTTTATGGTTTTTGAAGGTAAAAAAAGCTTTGAGCCACATTTTTACACAATCAGAGCTAAGAAAACCAGTGCTGAGATTTTTTTTTTTTCAGAAGTCTGCAGGCTTCCTCCTACTCAATTAGTTTCTGTTTGCAAGCAGTATGAAATATGCTTTTATTCTTGTTGAAAATATGACAAACTACCCTTTAAACGGCATGTATCCAGGATATTGCTAGTGAAATGAACAGCAGTAAGACTATCTGTCAAGCAGAAAATAGAGAATAACGTTAAAAAAATAAAAAATGGACAGGACGAATAAGTGTATGCAATCATCAAAACAGTTTTGGTGACTGAAAGGAACGGTTTACACGGAGAAATTAAAATGCAAATCAACGTTAAGGGTTTGTTCCTGCACTATACTTACACTCGTTTTCCACTTCACGCATGACATCCGTGTTTGGTGATGATGATGACGATATCACTAACCTCCCAGTCAATCTGTACCTTAAAATGTTTGCTCAACATAACAGAAATACAGAGATAATTTAATATACACGGAAACCTCCCAATATACAGCTTATTGCACAGCCTAGTTTTGTTTGTCATGGAATATACTGAAAAACGATTATCCAGTTTCTCAAGTACACTGCTGCACCTAATGGGATACAAACTAATGAACACAACTAAACGAAGCTAAGTCGCAATAGTTTCAGAGATTCAGAAAATAACCACCACGCCATTTTTATTGAAACTGCAAGAGACTGAACCACAGTATGTTTTCATTATTTCACACTTGTAATTAGGCGATTCGTTTGCTTACATGAATTTTATGTAATTAGAACGGACGGCATAACACAAATTTCTTCCCCATTTTGGCTTCAACTCAATATCGTACTTCAAGCACGTGCTTACGGCGATCCCAATTTTTTTGCAGCTAAGGTAACTAAGTTCTGTCAGATTTGTTGGCCCCAAAATCCATAATTTGGTTAAAAACCTTTCACTTAAGTAGCAAACAAGTGTTGGCTTACGTTGAAATTTCACTGAATGCTTTAGCCAACGCTTTAAGCGTTTTTGGTTTATTATTATTATTTCAGTGATGGCGACAAAACAGCAAACAACTGGAGAACATCACCTATACGATTGTATACCAAGCCACGTATTTTTTCTAGAATCCGGCTGCTTAGCATGCTCCCTCATCAGTGTTGGATTTTATTAAAGAAAAAACAACCCCAAACCACTATTTTAATTATATTTACAAAAAAAGCCCAACAGTTCTAAACTGAGGTCTTTGGCACTGCACTGACAAAAAATCCGACCACCAAACTTTTAAGATACTGTTATTTATATCTTGTAAAACAATGTGTAAGGGAATGACCCAGCTGGGCCGAGTTTCCCTGCTGGCCACCCAGACCTGAAAATATGTAATAATTAATGTTTGAAGAACAGTCATTTGGAAATAATCAGAAATAATCCCCTAAGATCTAAAAGCTGACGTGATACCTACTTTTTATTCATGTTTTGCAGCAGTTCTTTTAAATATGGGCAAACCAACTTATTTTTAAAGGAAAGCTTAGGTATTACTGGCAAAGAATAAGATGTAAACGTTTCTTATCTACCGTTTATCAATATAGCATGTCTTTATGATAAAGCAGGCAAGGCAATGAGAGGAATGCACAGTTGTAGCTCTGGCGTGAACATGAAGAATAAGTCTCACCTCCATAACATGCGCAAGAAACATCCCAGCCATTTACTTTTATATTTGTAAGTATATTTATATTATATATCTCCCAAAGCCATACAAACAGCAGCCTGCACTCACTTGCCTAGATCATAGGGAAGCGAGTGCCTATGTTCAGCCTGGAGAAGAGAAGACTCTGGGAAGACCTTCTAGTGGCCTTCCAGTCCCTAAAGGGGGCCTACAGGAAGGATGGGGAGGGACTCTGGATCAGGGAGTGTAATGACAGGAGACGGGGTAACGGCTTCAAACTGAAGGAGGGGAGATTTAGATTGGATATTAGGAAGAAATTCTTTACTGTGAGGATGGTGAGGCACTGGAACAGGTTGCCCAGAGAAGCTGTGGCTGCCCCATCCCTGGAGGGGTTCAAGGTCAGGTTGGATGGGGCTTGGAGCGACCTGGTCTAGTGGGAGGTGTCCCTGCCCAGGGCAGGGGGGGGGAACTGGATGATCTTTAAGGTCTCTTCCGACCCAAACCATTCTGTGATTCTCTATAGGCAGGCTTCTTTGCTGCTAGCACGTATTTGCAGATTAGCTGCACATCTTTTATTGCTTTGCAGCTGCCATTTGGATTCCTCTCCTGCGCTGGCCTGAGTAACCTTAACGTTTCCTTTCTCCCTCCTCTGGCTGGGGAGAGCGGGCAGGACGGGCTGATAAAAGGCCTTTTATCTGTACGAAGCTGAACAAGTCAACTACTGTGTATGTAGGGGCTTATTCTGAATAATCATTGATGGTAGATTTGACTTAAACATTCTCTCTCTGTGTTTTTTTTTTAGCTGTCAACACGTTCTAGTTTGTCCAGGTCTGAAAGCGTAACTTCCAAGGCTGCAAAGGGGAAGAAGGGAGTATAGTTTTTAAAAATAGTGAAGAACACATCTACTGTACCCTTTAAAGTAATCCTCGGTCTAAGACAAACAATTTTAGTAGCCAAGAAGGTCTGCCCAGTTTACCTTACATCCATCTAACAAACTGCTAAGTGTCAAGCGTAAAATGTGGATCTCTGGGGTCAGGGACTGTTCTAGAACAGAAAAGATGAGAGGCGGTTCCTGTAGAAGCATGTTCAAACATACAAATTTATGTATTTTAACTAGTTGCACAGTGAGTTAAATCAGCTTCTTTTTTTTTTTTTTTTTTTTTTTTTAAAGTAATGGAGACGTTATCCTCGGGAAAATTAAGGTAACATGAACTGAGAAATACAAAACCAGTAATTTCTCAGAAATATCCCTATTTAAAATACATAGAGTCACACAGACACGGTCCAAAAACACTAGTTACTGTGCCGAAGGTGCAGTCAAACATTTCTTTAACTCCCATAGAAGAAAGGAATAACAACTCTTATAAATTACCCTTGTCTACCTAACATTTATAAACCCGCTGAACTAGTTGAATTGCAGAAGAATTAATCAGCCGAATTAACGAGCTGAACTTCAGGAGAAAACAAAGAAGGAAGCTCTACATACCTTTATTTCTGCATGGATTATTTTTTTAAAACAAACATTTTCATTTTAATTACACTCTCCAGAGTACCATTCTCAGGCACTTCAGCGACTGCTGGTTTTGCCTAAATTATGGCCTTTTGATTGTAACAGAGAACGTGCTCGTTAGGTAAAGAAGCAGTGTTATGTTAGAATACAAAAGATTTTATTTTTTTTTTTTAATTGATGGATCCAGAACAAATGCGGGGCTGAGAAAGCGTGTAAATGCAAGTAGAAGCCAAAAAACAACCTAAAAGCCAAATGGCTTTTGACTTGCCTACACTGTGGTAGAAAATATGAGGAAGGGACGACAAGTGATGCTCATCCACCAAATATTTGCCTTTTTACCTTAAAGCTTTGGGGATAAATAATCCCAACCCCCAATGAGAGCATTTATAAGCTTATTGACAACTGGGAGATCTCTGCAAAGATATCACCAGCGGCGGTTTGCAAACCAGGATGCATTTCCCACCCCCATGGAAATGATCCCAGCCCAAAAGCCGAGAACAAGGGCAGGAAGAGAAGAAAGCGGGGAAAGGAAGGGCACAGCCATTACCAGGGGACTGTGAAAAAGGTGGGGGGCAAACGGCCAAAGAAGTGGCTCGGGTAGGACCTGGGCGATCAAACAACCGTGAGAATGAAGACACGTTTTTCACCAGGGCTGTTGAATGCTAGAAAAATCCCACAGAGGTTTGGGAATCTCCACGCTTCAAAGTTTTCCAAACGTAAAGACATGAGGACTGAAGTAACATCACTGAACTTTAAAGTTAGCCAAGCTTTGACCAGAAGTTGGACCAGATAACCTCCAGGAATCTCTTCCACACAAAATTATCCTGATTCTAAAATTAAGAGTAGAAACAGAGCTCAGTTACTCAGCCAACGGTCCCAGTAACGGAAAAGGCAGTCGTAACTGTGACTGAAAAAGGGACAACTTACTGCAGTGGGGACACCTTCATTCCTGACCTATGAACCTATAACCTTCCACCGCCACCTCCTCTCCATCCCAGTTTTTCCTCAAGAGTGCACTCACTACGTACCTGGCCCAGACACCTTGTTCCAACACATTTTCTGGTTCACTGACCCTTGTCTTTCCCCACTTCAGCCATCTCCTCTCCTGCTGCACCCCAGAAACACTGGAGTGTTTCTCCTGCCATCCATCCCCTTGGATGTTACAACTGGTTTTTGTTCAAGGTAAGGAAGGTCAAGAGAACTAGGATGAAACAAATGGCCATTAAAATACAGTTGGAATAATCTTTTTCTTTTTTTTTTTCCCAAAAAATATACCAAAAATATGAATAGGAAGTGGGCTCTTTTACTGTAGACAATATGCCTCACCTTAGTGGTAATTTTTCAGGTTCTGAAATATTGCGTAAGTGTATCCCACTCCCCACTCTCAAGTTGTTTCTAAAGTTTAAAAGGAACAGGTACAAAGTATTTGTATTAAGGCGGAGACATAAAGCTAGACATAAATAACTCCGAAATTAATATATCAGCAAGTTTGCCGATGATACCAAGCCATGTGGCGTGATCAACATGGTGGAGGGAAGGGATGCCATCCAGAGGCACCTGGACAGGCTGGAGAGGTGGGCCTGTGTGAACATCAGGTTCACACAAGTTCAACCAGGCCAAGTGCACGGTCCTGCACCTGGGTCACGGCAATCCCAGGCACAAATCAGGCTGGGAGGAAAATGGCTGGAGAGCAGCCCTGAGGAGGACTTGGGGGTGTTGGTGGACGAGAAGCTCAACATGAGCCGGCACCGTGTGCTGGCAGCCCAGAAACCCCCCCGCAGCCTGGTCTGCATCCCCAGCAGCGTGGGCAGCAGGGCGAGGGGGGGGATTCTGCCCCTCTGCTCCGCTCGGGGGAGACCCCCCTGCAGTGCTGCCTCCAGCTCTGGGGCCTCAGCACAGGAGAGACACGGAGCTGCTGGAGCGGGGCCAGAGGAGGCCCCGGAGATGCTGGGAGGGCTGGAGCCCCTCTGCTGGGAGGACGGGCTGAGAGAGTTGGGGGGGTTCAGCCTGGGGAAGAGGAGGCTCCGGGGAGACCTTGGAGCCCCTTCCAGTCCCTCAAGGGGCTCCAGGAAAGCTGGGGAGGGACTCTGGATGAGGGAGGTGAGCCATGGGACAAGGGGGAAGGGTTTTACAGTGAAAAGAGGGGAGATTCAGACTAGATATAAAGACAAAATTCTCAGCTGTGAGGGTGGTGAGCCCCTGGCCCAGGTTGCCCAGAGAAGCTGTGGCTGCCCCATCCCTGGAGGGGTTCAAGGCCAGGTTGGACGGGGCTTGGAGCGACCTGGTCTGGTGGGAGGTGTCCCTGCCCAGGGCAGGGGGTTGGAACTGGATGATCTTTAAGGTCCCTTCCAACCCAAACCATTCATTCCATGATTCAATGTGATGTATATAAGGCATGCTGGTATGGAAAGCTAGGAAATAAAGCAGAGCCTTCCTCTTGTATGCCCAGGACAAGATATGTGAAAAGACACGCATGAAAAATGAACACAAATAGAGGTGGAAAAGACCAGTGCGGGCTTGTGACTCAGCGCTGGTATTGCTACTACTTTGGAGGCCCAAAGTTTCCACTTGGTTTATTTTTAAAGCACCGACATGGGACTAGCCTGCCCTCTTAAATCACAGGAAAGAGAAAAGCAGATATTGGGAAGGATGACCGTTCGGATTGAATGTCTTAGAAAAAAGCTGAAACGCTGATGCAGTTAGAAATAAAAAACCCACCCAAACACACTCAGCCTCCAGTAGAGAAACCAGTGGTGCCACAGAAGCAGCTCACAGATAACTCCGCAGGCTGAAAGATACACTGCCTGGTTCAGGAAAACTGAAAGACCAACTAAAAATGAACAGTTTTTAAGAACAAAGTTTTTCATCTGAAAGTAGAGCACTTACAGGTTTCAAAATTCCAGGCAGTGGATGCTTATGAGCGCAGTAATTGGAAAGAAAAATAACAGCTAAAAGCAGGCTAAGAGAAATGCGCTTGCATCAATTCAGTAAAAAACGTAGTTTCTTTATGAAGGGCTTTCTTTGTAGAAATAGCGTAATTCTAAGCTTAGCAACGCCTTTATAAAGAACTAGATGTTTTCACTGAAAATAGAAGCTGACAGTCCACCTCTGTTCTTAGAGAAATATTATTTTAACCTAAAGAATTCCATAAAAGCTGTAGCAGATAGCTTAGCATTTTTAAAAGGCTGCCTTTTAAAATTCTTTTTAAAATGGACAACTATTTCAGTATAAGGCATTTTAATTTGTCTCTAACAGAACAGTCAGCGAGACAAGACCTAAAGCAGATACCTGACTTTTTCCCCCAGCTTTAAGTGCTGACATGTGTTTCTTGGAGAAGAAAAAGTACACAAACGATTGAATGCAAAATCTACATAAAAAGAGAAGGTCACCGATAATATTGTTTGGAATGTCACACACAGACCCGTAGTCTTTGTTCCACGCCAAGTATATTATATTAAATGTTAAATGGACATTTAATATAGGGAATTCTAAAGAGCTTCTTGTTCCGCGGCAAAAAGGGAAACGTGCACTAAGAGGTTGAACTGTGACAAGTGCAGAATAGTATCAATAATCCCATTATAACACCTGATTTGTCAAACTTGTCTCTACAAGTTATTCTAAAATTCACAATAGTGTTCTTAACCATTTATGAAATGGAGCAGATCACGTCTTTGTAGCATTCACGGCCACTGATTCTCCATGCTTTGTTGGAAAGAATGGCCTGAATAGCTACTAAGTCTTAGACTTCATTTTCTTCAACCTCTTATTGATATCCTGGTGCTTTGAATGGTGTCCGACTGTAGGAAAATATAGTACAAAGGTAGCACCAAGCAGGTGTTTTCTTTCTGGAACCAGTAAGTTCTCTTGCTGTATTATGCAGCATCGTGGCTTAACGGACCCAACCTGGTCATCAATATGTATGATGTCCACATCGGGCAGTGCCCAGGAAGCGGTACGGATCCGCTCCTGAAAAACGCGACATCTGTTGAGCTGAGATTTAACCAACAAAACATTCCGGGCTCCAGGTGTATCTGAAATCGTGTGCATACGCACATTCCACACCAATTATGAGATTTTTCAGGAAAAACGGCAAGGAGTAAAGACGCTTAGACTGATTGCTCAAGAATAAATATATATTTCTTATAATCCAGGTTGGAAAACAGGTTTTCCTCTTGGTTTTGCACCTTAACTGAAGGAATCCAAAGTTCTTTTAGAGATCACCATGGATTATCCAGAAGAAATATCATAAACTAAAGGATGACATTGAGGGTGCAGCAGAGAGCTACCAAGATGCTGAGGGGACTGGAACAGCTCTCTGATGAAGAAAGGCTGAGGGACTTGGGTCTCTCCAGTCTGGAAAAAAGACGCCTGAGGGGGATCTCATTAACACTTATAAATACTGAAAGGGTGGGTGTCAGGAGGATGGGGCCAGGCTCTTCTCAGTGGTGCCCAGTGAAAGGACAAGGGGTAACGGGCACAAACTTGACCATAGGAAGTTCCATCTCAACATGAGGAGGAACTTCTTTCCTGTGAGGGTGGCAGAGCCCTGGCACAGGCTGCCCAGAGAGGTGGGGGAGTCTCCATCTCTGGAGACATTCCAAACCCGCCTGGACGCGTTCCTGTGCCACCTGCTCCGGGTGACCCTGCTCTGGCAGGGGGTTGGACTGGATGGTCTCCAGAGGTCCCTTCCAACCCTATGATTCTATGATTCTATGACATAGAATAAAGAAAACTTATTTTGCCAAGAGGATAGTTGAAAGAGACTGTTTTCCAGAAAAAGTTTTGGGAGCTATTACTAATTGCAGGACACCTCCAGAAAGTAAAAAAATGAGAAGGTTTTTGCATTATAAGGTTATTTTTTGAACAGAAAATGAAAGCATACAGCAAGGAAACTATAAACAGAGTATAAAGACACTTTCATTTAGACAAAAGATCATTGAATTATTGGACTGGAAGGTGGGGATTTTAACCTAAGTTGTGTAAGCAGAGGAGGTCTCAAAGATATGCAACAATTCCCTCTAGCTCTTTAAAAGAAATTAATTACTCCAAAACAAGAAAAATGAGCAAAACTAACAACAAGCAAACATTTAGACAGGGTTTACTGAGGTTATTGAGCACTGGACCAGGCTGCCCAGGGCAGTGGTGGAGTCGCCATCCCTGGAGGGATTTAAAAGCTAGGCAGACGTGGTGCTGAGGGACATGGGTTAGTGGTGGGTTTGGCAGTGTTGGGCTGATGACTTGATCATCCGAAAGGTCCCTTCCAACCTTGACGATTCTGTGATTCTAGGAGTAAGAGATGCCCACAGGCAGGACCGCTGGAGCTGGGAGGTGGAGAACGAGAACTCCCATAGGCTGTCCTACAGTTCAATGCCAGTGGTGACGTGGATGTCAACCAAAGACACCATTTCCCATAAAGCACCAGCTGCTTGTGACGGCTGTACATCCTCCCTAGTTTCTAGGGTTAATAAAAGAGCATATTCTTTCCACTTTTTTTTTTTTCCCCTCCCAGAAACCTGCTCAGTTTTTCATATTTTTATTCACAAGGCAGGAAGAAGCCTACAGAAAATAACACAGTATGTTTACAAGCAAACCTGCCTGACATGATTTTCTATGACAGATGGGATCAACCAGAGCAAGATTCCAAAGCGGGAGAAACAGAGGAGCCTCACAGCCCCTAAGTACACACGAGGGAATATCACTCAGTGCAGGAATAGGCCTGAATGGCTCTGGCATTTTTGCATTTGGATCCGGAGGTTTCTTGGATACAGCTTTTCCCCCACCCCCAAGTAGCTGTGCCAACAAGGCTTAAGAGAGTAACATCCAAAAATAGTCGCATGTGGATGACTGACTTTTCCCATAGAAATTCCTACAAAGGGAAAGGTGGAAAATTCAATTCAGACCTTGGATTCTAAGATTTCAGTAGCTGCTACCTTTATACAGGTAAAGAATCACAGAATGGTTTGGGTTGGAAGGGACCTTAAAGATCATCCAGTTCCAACCCCCTGCCCTGGGCAGGGACACCTCCCACCAGACCACGTTGCTCCAAGCCCCGTCCAACCTGGCCTTGAACCCCTCCAGGGATGGGGCAGCCACAGCTTCTCTGGGCAACCTGGGCCAGGGGCTCACCGCCCTCACAGCCAAGAATTTCTTCCCAATATCTCATCTAAATCTCCCCTCTTGCAGTATAAAACCCTTCCCCCTCATCCCATGGCTCCCCTCCCTCATCCAGAGTCCCTCCCCAGCTTTCCTGGAGCCCTCTGAGGGACTGGAAGGGGCTCTAAGGTCTCCGTGGAGCCTTCTCTTCTCCAGGCTGAACCCCCCCAACTCTCTCAGCCCGTCCTCCCAGCAGAGGGGCTCCAGCCCTCCCAGCATCTCTGGGGCCTCCTCTGGCCCCGCTCCAACAGCTCCGCGTCTCTCCTGTGCTGAACTCTCCTAAGTCAAAGAGGTTCCATATTCCCACAGACACTACGGCAAAGAGCTGAAGCTGAATAAACACTATGTAGAATGTCTCCCTTCAGGCTCCGATGGTGAGGCCACAGCTCTGGCTTGGGAGGAGAACACTCCCCGGTGCTGGCAGGTTTCATATTCGGTTAAAAAAAAAAAAAATCACTGAAATATTATTAAAATGCTGTGCAATATTATTGATAAAACAGAATGAAACTACCTCAACCCTCCTGACATATTTGTAATGTAGACGGACCATCTCAAGCCTCCAGGATTGACTTCACACAGCCAGCGTGAGCCAAGCTGGATGTGGCTTTCTAAAGAGATCTAAAACAGTAAAGATACTGAAAATCTCAAGAAAAGAATTATATGGAGAAAATTCAGAAGTTAAGGGGGTTTTTTTTAAAGAATTTTTTGTCTGTCTATTAAAATAGACAGCAAGGACAAAGCTAACACCTGCAGACATGCAGGAAGCTCATTTATGGAAAAAGATTTCACTCTGAATTTTTCTTAATGTTTCCTACAGAAAGTTTGAAAATACAATAAATACATAAATGGATTTCAAAGCAATTTGCTGTCTTTCAAATTAACTGCTATCAAGTACATCCAGATATAGCCACCATTCATCTCACTGCCCAGGACGGAAATTTCTACGTAGTCTACTCATTTACTACAAGCGGAAGTTTCTCTGCAGAGAAACCGGGGAATGGCAGCCAAGTTTCTTCAAAAGATAAGCCTGAGAAAAAAAAAAAAACAGTTTCTGTACTTGTGCTAATTACCAACTGAACCCCTCCTCACAAGCTCTGGACTACAGAAGTCAAAGCTCTTCATTCCCCAGAAGATAAAGTATGCCTAAATCTTAAAAATACATCTTCCCCACCCCCTCAAAAAACGCTAATTTCACAGGACCTGCTCGATTACAGAAGTCATCATTTTCAGCCATAAAGCAAACACGAGACAAACGACTAAAATATCGCAGAAATACTCCAGAGGGAGATGTACCGCAGCAGTAAATCTAATATCATCCTCAAAGGAAGAAAGAAATAGTTTTAAGTTCACCGGTGAACAAAACAGGCCACTGACCAGCCAACCTGCGGCTGCTTCTTGTTTGTCCCCACGTCAAGGACCCACCCTTAAAGTCTACAATCTCTTCCTGCTCTCCCTAAGGCCACAGTAACCTTCTGTATCCTTTGGGCTGAAAAAAAAAAAAAACCCACCCCATTCTGTCCCGACGACAGGGAACGAACTAATAGTAAGTGGCTTGTTGGATTTTCAAGGCAGGTACCTCGAGTTTCTTTCCCCGACACCCCAGGGGTTAGCTTCCTCCTGAGTCAGAGGGAAGACTTCGTTTCACCCTGAATTTTTTTATTGTTTTGCGTTTTTTTTTAAATTCCAAACCTGGCATAAGGTTGTGTTTGCCAAGCTGCAGTTCTTTTGCCACGTGGGATTTCTGAATCAAGGCGGGCGACTTGCGTTCGATGCTGAAATGAGCTCTCGAGCCGCACGGACGCTGCTCTTCCTGCATAGGGTCGTCCGTCCTCCTGCTCTTACAGTCGATACCGCAACATTGCGACAAAGCAATATATTTTCCAAAGAGAATTACTTAACCTAGCACCTTACATTGCTTTCTTGAAAGATTCTACTTTTACTACAAGGGGAGCAATTTGGTTTGCAAGAAACTTGTCTGTGATCCACACTAAAGCCCGCTGTACCTCTTCCTAACGCGCCAGCAAAGGGGCTTTACAAATAAATACTCGCACAGGGCTCCTCCTCTATAAAACCTCAAAACATTTTACAAGGCAAAGGAAGAAAAATTACTGGAATGATATTGCTGAAGCAAAAATTGCACTAATTCCCAAAGGCTTCTGTTTAAAAATTTTTTAAAAAAAAAACCAAACAAATATTCAAAAGAACAGGGGCCTAGCTCCCATTCTGTCAAAGCGACCCATGTCATTTTGGCTAAAATTCACTCAATTTCTCTAATTCCTCATTAGGGAAATACTATCACCTTTCCAGGCTTCACAGTAAAAGGATAAATCAGGTAACATTCGCAAAGCGTTAGACTACATGGTAAAGAGCAGCAAAGAAAAACAACCAAACCATTAGCCACAGCACAAATGAGTAAGACATGGGGGGAAATCTCTGATTTTCACCCTTAGAATTTTAATCCATCGAAAAATTGTTAAAAAGTAAAGCAGCCCAGCATCCTTGTCAGAAGATGGTACAAGAAACAGCTTCTATCTTCTGATTTTGAACAATGGAAAAGCAACACAGTAAGGAAAAAATAAAATAAAATAAAAAATCATGCAACGATTTAGGCACTGCAGCCCATAAATATTATTTAGACATATAAAATAAATTATACATTATATTTATTTATTATATATGTGCTTTATATATAATGTATATACACACACAAAAAAATTGCTATTGGAATATTGCAATTTTCTAGAAAATAAGCTTTCAGCTTTGGCATTCACTTCATCTTATTTTCAGGCTCCTCTCCTGATTATTGTCCTTATAGAATCATAGAATCTTTCAGGTTGGAAAAGACCCTTGGGATCATTGAGTCCAACCATCAACTCCACTCTACAAAGTTCTCCCTTACACCATATCCCCTAACACCACATCTAAACGAGTCTTAAACACATCCAGGGATGGTGACTCCACCACCTCCCTGGGCAGCCTGTTCCAGTGTCTGACCACTCTTTCTGGGAAGAATTTTGTCCTAATGTCCAGCCTAAACCTACCCTGCTGCAGCTTGAACCCATTCCCTCTTGTTCTATCGCTAAGTACCTGTGAGAAGAGACCAGCACCAACCTCTCTACAGTGTCCTTTCAAGTAGTTGTAGAGAGCGATGAGGTCTCCCCTCAGCCTCCTCTTCCTCAAACTGAACAGTCCCAGCTCCTTCCATCGCTCCTCATCAGATTTATTCTCCAGGCCCTTCACCAGCTTCGTTGCCCTCCTCTGCACTCGCTCCAGCACCTCGATGTCTCTCTCGTATTGAGGTGCCCAGAACTGGACACAATACTCAAGGTGTGGCCTCAGCAGTGCTGAGTACAGGGGGACAATCACCTCCCCCCTTCTGCTGGTCGCACTATTTCTAATACAAGCCAGGATGCCATTGGCCCTCTTGGCCACCTGGGCACACTGCTGGCTCATGTTCAGCCGCTTGTCAATCAGAACCCCCAGGTCCTTTTCTGCCAGGCAGCTCTCCAGCCGCACTGCCCCAAGCCTGTAGCGCTGCATGGGGTTGTTGTGGCCCAAGTGCGGGACCTGGCACTTGGCCTTGTTGAAGCTCATACCATTAATATAATTGATATAAACACCACCAAAGGATGCATTTCCAGTTCACTCAGAGCTGCCAACAGGAATGGGTGGATAGAAACCATACTACCCTTTTACTTTCTCCACACTTTAAAGTGTTTTAAAGGTCTCAAGTTTCCCATAGTGGCGGAGCAATCAACACCGAGCGACCTGTCCACTCTTTCCCAACGCCAGGTAAGATACCTATCTGCACTGAGCATCTCCTCAATGTTAATTTGACCTCCAGAAAAAACAGGGAAAAAAAAAAAATCATCATACCAATTAGTGCCTTTTTTTTTAAAAATCTGAACAGAAACTCCTACTTGCACCTCAGTTCATATTTAAAGCTCTTGTGTCGCTTACAGAACAGACTTTCCTACCTTTTTACTACATTATCAATGCCATCAGTCAAGGTATTACAGTTAACAACTAATTAGCATGCCCTGCAACAAGTGGCACATTTCACAGCTCGAGCTCTCGGAGGTTACTTGCACGTTGATTGCCCGGAGTCACGTTTTACTCCAAAACAATGACAGCTAAATATGGAGCAAAACCCAAGCATGACAAAACACGACGAGGAAGGTCATCTGTGTGTTCCCAGCAGGCGACGCGGGCTGTGAAAGACCGCCCTTGAGTTAAAAGTGTTAAATAATATTAAAAAGTACAGCAGGGATGTAATTATGACCCCAACAAAATACCATTTTACCTATTTAACGTGCCAGGTAAAACAGTTTTTTATTACGTAGCAGCAAAAAACACACTTTTACCAAGTTCTACTTCCACCCACCAAGAGAGTATTCTTAACCACCGATTTCAGCTAGCGTATTAATCAAAGAGAATAGCTAATATAATAATACAAAATTGCAATTTAAATGCTATTACTAGGAAGACCGTCAATGGGAAGTGAGAGCCTTTCTATACTCTCAATTCTGAATATTAAGGTAAGCCTTTAAGCGTATATTAAATAATGCAGCACGGAAAATACAAGTGAAATAGCTGAGTGCGTAGTCACAACAGATGAGGGAAGGACTGCAGAACTGCAGACTGCAGAATTGCAGTCCTAGGGCTGATACACTGGATACGTCTCCCATTTATACCACGGCACAGCCTAGAAAAACCAGTAAAGAACCCACTGGAGGCAGACAATAAGGGGGGGGGGGGGGGTGGAACACTCAAAAAAACTCCAATGCCAACAGGTGAAAAGACTCCGTAAAACAACTCCCTTGATAAAGTTAGACATGGGGCAATTGACATCCAGATCCTGTAATACATCACACATAATTAGAGATAAATTATAAACACCAGCCCATGGTGTTTCACGAGCATTTCCCAGGTTCTCCTTCTCCAAACAAAAGCACTCTGTGCACAGAAGCCTGGCACCCAAGTGCAGAGCATCACCATACATGTTTTTTAAACCAACAAAGCATTGAGTTCTGGGAAACTTACTTTCACTGTCCACCCTTCCACTTTTATTTTTGTCTTGCCAAAAAAGTCATAAGCTAGAATATTCCAACTTCCCTAAAGTGACAAAAGGCATTTGGACGGAATCGGGGAAAAGATTTAGAAATCTCGCTTCAGAAACTAACTACTGAGAATTTCCAGTTCCCTTTATAACTGGTTTTAAAAGAATCTCCCGCTGTGGATGAATATGACTTCGCATTTATTTTCATTACAATTTCTCTCACCAAAAAGGCTTTATGGGAAATTTTATTACCAGTTCAAAACCAGAAATCCTTTTACAGGCCCGAGAAGAAACATCCAACATTGTTCTTGAACTGTGCACTTATCAGCAAACCGAGGAAGCGATCCCACAAGACTTCATTCATGTAAGCAGCCATTCAATGAATCCCAAACGATGCAGCTGTATTGCTGGAAAGTTGGGGTTTTTTCTAAATCCAAGTATCTGAAAGCCTCAGTTGTTAAGACCGAGCCTCCCGAATCTGCACATGTAATTATTTTTCCAACTTATCAAGACTGTTCCCTAAATGCAGCAACTGCTGCAAGTGCCTCTGCATATAAAACACATTCCCAGCGTAGAATGGATAAACGTATTAAGAATTGATCTTAAATTCTCTACCATATCATTACAAAAATCAATAAAGAATGCATACCTTTAATCAAAGTTTCATTAGACATATATCGATTCTGTCATTGAAAAATTGCTATATTTAATCAAATCAAGCGCCACTACCTATGTAATCAATGTATGCTAATGTAAATTCACGTACAATGAAAGAATCGGAGCACCGGTAACTGCCGACCCTTCTAGCACCATTGCAAGAGTTTGGGTTAAATTCAATACAAATTTCATTTCATTTCCTGTTTTCAGCTAAGTTTCAGGCTGAGAGCACACACAGAAAACCTAGGACTAGAAAACACGTACATTGCCGTTTCGAAGCGTACAGAAATCCTCTTTCATAAGCTGACAGCCCAGTCTGGCCCCCAGCAAACGGTCGTTGTGGGTGATGCAGTGACACGGGTGATGACTAAAAGGATGCTTAACACAACCACCTCCAAACTACGCTTGGAAACATCCCAGCGACAGCTTCTGTGTTCACTTTTCACTTCTGCCACTGCCCCAACATCAACTACTGTAACATCAGACACATCTCCAGTTGTTATTTATTGTATATAGAGCTCCACAAGCTCTCCCTTTCTTTCCTTACCTTGAATCTATTTTAAAATAAATTAATGTATTTTTAATCTGTTGCGCTTGGACTTCAGCTCCAAGAGCCTTTACTGTAAATTAAGCAGGCAGCCACCCCTTATTAAATGCTTTCTAATTTTGGAACAAGGGAAAAATAAAAAAATTAAAAAAAAAAAATCAATCCTCCTTCCTTTCTCAAAAACAAATCAAAATTCATTCCACTCCCTATCACAAGCATGAAGCCAAATCTGGCTGCTTTTATTTCAGATGAATGGGAAGCTGCTCTCACTGAAGAATGTGAATGTAAATTTATTTTGGACTGAGTATGCCAGAACGCATTTCCTCTCCCTCTAATTGACCTGATTTTACTCAAGTTTCGCACTAACTTCTGAGAAAACCTTACAGAGTTGATTGACTTCATAACAATTTGAAACAAATGTTAAAAATGCTTTCTGTACCCAAGAACTTCCTCAAGTCCGAACGTCCATGAAAACACAGAATGAGCCTAAGTCCTGCAGAGGCCGAACTGCCCGATGCAGAATTTCAACAGGTACTTTCATCATAAGCAACGTAAGGAAAGGCTAAATGAAAAAACATACACTGCGGAAAATCTGCTCATGCATAAATTACCTTAAAAGAACAATTCCATAGACATTAAAATTATTCCAGAACTTACCTGTGCATATTCTTTCTCAATTGCAGCTCTTTTCTGACTGAACGCTCTGAAAGAGGGGAAAAAAAAATAAAAAAATCCATTAATACATAACAGCAAAACACTATAAATTCAATAATTCACTTAAAAGGATTTTCTGCCGGACAGTCTTTATAGTTAAATGAGCAAGAAAAAAAGCAAAATTGTTTGACAACTGTGTATCAGTAGCCTAGCAACTAGCGCATGTGGCCTTCACATAGGTGGTGTTCAAATTTCCAAGTTTTATTGGACAAATTCAGTTCCCAGGACTACCAGTGTAAATACCGTTTACTTCGTTAAAAGCTCACCAGCTTTCCACTGGTAGAGCCTAGGGAAGAATTTGGGAGCACAGAAGAGAATTTGCCTTTAGGCACCTAGACAAACTAACTTACTATTTTTTATTTTTTTTTTTGAAGAAAAAGGAAAATCATGTTTCCTCAGCAGCAACTGAACACGTCAGACTGAGTTGCCGTCCCAAGACTAAACGCCTCTCTTTAAACCCAGGCTGTCGCACAGCAATATCCTGATTTTCCCATTAACGGAGCTGTATCACATTAGACCCACTTAACTCAAATGGCGCAAATCACAGCGCGTCATTCCGCATTAACATCAGCGCTGTACTCTCATGCGGGGGCTCAAGATGTACCATCTCAACGTATTTTAAAACATAGGGTTTCAACACCGGAAGAGGAAGAAGGCTGAAAGACCTAGAAGTGTCAAGGCTCTTTCTTCAATAGCTCTTTATCCCTTCAACAGCCAAAGCAGAGTCATTTTCTTCAAGTTATCCTATAAATTACTAAGCTTAAGGCTGCACCACCAGCAAAAGAAAAATCTAATTACATTTAAATTAGTTACACAATAATTATGGTGACACGTTCCTAAAAAAATCCTCAGGAACATCCTATAATAAGGTTAACTCAATAAACACACAGAAAAGGAGCTCTGAACAGGCTCTTTCTACTCCTGTCTACTCCATTTCACCCCCGAAGAGCATCCACATGCTGAGAGGGCATTAAACGGGCTCGGTCTCCCCAACACGATCCAAAACAAAAGTCAAAACGCATCGCAATTGCTTAAAATTCTTTCCGGATTAATGATCGCCCCGACGGGCTGGCCATATTCCAACTCCAATCTTTACATCCCATCTTCCCAAATCCCCCCTCACGGAGCCCAGGTGGGTACAAAGGGCTGCACGGGACACCTCTATACGAACAGGGAAAGTCGTCTGAGACGCTTGTAAATAAGTCTACTTTGTAAAGCATTCAAGGCATTTCAATATTCCAAATCTTGAATATTCAATATCTAATATTACAAAACTATTTCTTTTAGGTTCTCCTGTTCTAAAGTCCAATAACCCCATCAGGTTAGCCAACATCTAAAAACCACAATATCCTTCTGAAAGACCTCACTTTTCTTTTAAAAGTATAAATTACTGCAGAAATAACTACTAGGAATAATGGAAATGCGTTATCAATATTGAAAAGGTAAAAGAAAACAAGCAGCTGTCTTTGAAACGTAGATCTGGGAAGAGTTTAGGCAAAGGCAGTTATTTTCGAATTCTCAGCTAATCTTATTTGAAAACATATAATCAGAGCTAAATGTTAAGGATACTCAGTTTATACAAAACCTGGATATGGAGATGGATATTTCACCATGTGTTCCCCGCCCCCCCCATACAAAACAAATTCCACTTCAACTAATTGCATAACAGTAATTGTGACAAGCTGGGAGCCTCAGATATCCCCTAAAAACCTTCCACGTTGAAAGGTTTACACTAGAGAAGAAAAACAAAAGCCTTCAACTGGCCCTAGCGTAGAATTACAAAATACCATGCAAATCAAATTTACTCGCAAAACCAACAGAAATCTTGGACTTGGAACGACTGCAAGCTCCAGCATGAAGAAAATGTATTGTACAGTAGCAGCTCCATAAATTAGAAACATTTTAGAGTAGGTTTAGATTTTGTTCTGTATTTTAAAGGGGGATTTTGAAAAAAAGAAAAAAAAAAAAAGTTGGCAAGCCAGCACATAATTCAATTTAAAGAATACTTAAATTTGTGTTTGATCTATTTTTTGGTGAACGAAGAAAATAGGAAGCGCTGCAAGAGCGGCACGATCGGCCGGCCACGATCCTCGAAGCTGGTGTCCCCTCCCGCTTTGGGACTGCATTTCCCTGGATTAGGCAAACACAAAGCTGGTTGCGACCTCGGGACAGTTTATACAGGAATCCTTTTATGACAACCACAAATATATTACAAAACATGACGAAATACGAGACCTAAGTTGACAAATTTCCCAGGAGAAAATTATTTTGAGCCAGAAAAAAAAAATAATTCTGACTAATAAATGCATCGTAGTTTCTTAACGGGGGAAAAATCTGGAAACTTTTCACTTGTGTATCTTGATTTTATGTGCAAAGCTTGACCTTAATGTCATTCAAGATAGAATTAGAAGTTCATTCATACAAGGAAACAGTTTCATAAGGTAATAAAACATTCTCTAACTGTTACTGAAAAGTTTTTAAGAAATGAGTTCGTGGGTCTGCAAAAAAAGCAGGAAATTATTCAGAGTTTCTTTAAACTAGGATGTATTAATATCTCCTGTTACATCTTTTTCTCAAATTAACCATTAACTAAGTGCAAGAGACACCAGAATTGCACGCCAAAAAAAGCATTTAAGTTTTTGTTTCTGGACTGTAACTCCTAAATATCATCTCTACCCTGCAAACGTTAATTCATGCGATATGTTTTTTCCCTTTGCCCTGCTAAAAATCGTTCAAAAGCATTTAGTCTTTGACAGTTTAAAAAGAGGGTGAGAATAGATACAAAGAAATTCAGCAATATTTGGTGTATATAATCAAGCTAAGACCATTTTTCATATAAGTGTGATACTTGCCACAGTCCTCACATTGTAGGAAAATCCTGACTTAGTCTCCAAAAAAAGAAAAATAATAAAAAAAGTAATAATGTACGCTCACCATCAGGACAAGAAGCTGCCATTTAAAAGAAATACTATTTTATTACACGTCCAGAGTCTTCAAAAGGGTACAACTAGGGAACAACTGCTGCAAGGCCGAAGGAAAAGCCACACTCGGGAAAGTTATTCCAATGGTTTCAACATCCATGATTTAACAGCAAGAGGCAACGCCAGCCACCCACAGCATTTCCTCACGCTGCTGCCTACAGCCCCTTCTGTGCCCGACGGCTCCGTAGGACTAGAATGAACCTAATCCTGGAGGGATTACGAAGGAATGTTCTTTCCCAAGCACAAACAGCTAGAGAAGCTCCGCAGAGATGGGTTGTCTTCCTTTGACATGTCAGCTATTGGCCAAGTCTGCCGGAAAACAGAGCAGCGGGGTTGGAGAAGAGTCACTCCTAAAGGATTAGATGTCATTAGGACAATAAGGACTAAATGTGGGGTCGGAAAAGAATTCTCCTTCAGACTAAAAATTAGTAAGAATATCTGAAGAGGAGGAGAGTGGAGATTTTTCTGGTGCGTAGCAGGACTTTGCCCACCTACATCTTCTCCTTCTGACCCGGGGTAACACGCTCCGAGGCGCAGCACGAGGCTGAGCTGGTCGCTTTTGTTTCCTGAGGAAAGAAATTCTTTGGTCTGCATTCACGTGATGAAAAATATCTGGATGAACCCTAATGATCTGCCGTATTAAAGAAATTAGATTACGTGATCTAATTTTCCCTTGGCCTCTGTGAAACAGTGGAACCGCAAGGGAGGAGAGAAAAGTAAACTACGCTTCTTGTCATCCCCGCTTTGTCAATGCTACTTTTACTGGTGCAAATTCACAAACAAGAATTCCAGCAAGTGCTAGGGAATTTAAATTACTCATATCAATTTAAGATAATAGATGCTATGACATATTCGGGTATATTTTGAACTTTTCATTGTCAATAAGCGTAACAATGTGAACTGAGGAGTCGGGTGAGTGAAGAATGATACTTCAACAAGTTTTCCTATAGAAAAGTAGGAGAAACAGACGGGCTCAACCTGGTACGTGGATGTCCACTTGGGCTGGAAATGTCTAAAGCTCCTGTTTCCATGATGTCTTAACATTAAAATATACATTAGTGTTATATAAAAAAAATGTTATACTTGTCAAGTCGTATAAATCTAAGGATGAAAGCCACAGCTTGCACAGTGAAAACACTTGAACACAGTGACACCTTGAAAATCAGAAAGCAAATTACTCTCTGCATTAAAAAGCTAATTTAACGACATCTGGATAGCTATGCAAAAATGTAAACAGACACTTCAGGTACAGGTCTCTTGAATAAAAGAAAGGACTAAATTTGCATAGGTGAATGTATTTCCATTTAAAGGCTGAGAAATTCAACAACGAGCCAAGCAGGGGCTTGAACCGCATTTGGAACGAATCCCCGTGCAAGATCATGATAATGGTCAAAAAACAGATGTATTAAGTGGCAAACTGGTACAATTGTGTTAATACAACTTTTTGGCTATGGACATTCAGATAAATTGTTTGGAAATCTTAATGAAAAAAAAAATTCCTTACAATTTATACAACTATGCAAAAGCACCAGAAAACGTACAAATGAGTATCGTATCTGAAAGATCCAAAAATGTTAAAGAAATGCACCTGTTTTAATTGACCTTGACCTAAGAGAGTCCCCAACTGTTACACTAACAAAAACAAGGAGCAGCAGCAAATGAGAAAATAAACGTGCTCAGCTCTACGGAGCCTGGATTTCCCAGATCAGCAGAACACGAAGCAACAGAATTGACACTTCCAGTGCCGTTCATCTGAAAGACGAGGAAATGAGAGGGGGGAAAAAAAAGTTACACATGCACACACTGGAGAGTGATGGTAACTCTCCAGAATCTATTTTCAGTCCTTTAATACAGGCTACTGTATCCCTCACAGAATCAAAACAATAAAGACAGTATCGTTTTCTCTTTGCTTTACCAACTGCGGGTCTCCCCAAATTGAAAAAGTGAAACCCACATGAAGCGATGCAGACGCAGATGACCAGAGCAGATCTGTAAAGCCCCAATACAGCGAGAAAAGGAATGGGGGGGGGGGAAAAGGTGGAGGAATAAAAGATTTTCCACTGTTTCAATTTTATGGGGTATTTAGGGAATCCCGAAATTCAGTTTAAAAGTGAATTGACCCCATCAAAAATTTTTGGAAGTAAGTCTACTTAGGATTTGTAGAGCACGTTGCAACTGATTTTAAACTGGACTCAATCCACCAACACTCCAGGAGGTGAATCAGTGACTTATGAAATACCCCAAAATTTCCAGCTTCCCAAGAAGTAGATCAAGAATAATTCATAACATCTAGTATGTACACCAGCAGAAAATGCCTTTGACACTTCTACTTATAGTGTACACCGGTAGCACACGCACTCAGTGTGCAATGGTGTATAAACTAATACTATACTGGTTTTCTTTTTCAAGATGAGCCTACACTCACTCCAAAACTTTCCATTAAAGCAGACAGCTCTCATTTAAAAAAAAAAAAAATCATCTAAGAAAAAGAGGGGAGGCAACTGCAGAATACTCAAAAGCCAATATTATGTATCAAGGTAGGATTACATAGCTGGCTTTGCTCACTTTTTGTGTCCCATTTGGAGACAAAAATCGCTACTGAACAATCTAAAAGCCACCTGTCTAACAGCGAGTACGTGCACGAACACAGTCTTAGCCCCCCTAAAATATCCCAATCTACCTTTGAAACAAAACCAAACAAAAACCTGCATGCGGCAAGTTAAAATACAGCGTTAAATACCAATTCCCCACTCCCGTAACTGCCAAGCAGCTCCAGAATGCCTTTTCCAGTGATGAGATGTATTTATTCTCAGCAAGGGAAATAGATCCTAATACACGAGCACCAGGGGAGGAACCCCGATGGTGAACTACACACGCTTGAAATATTTATCTACAAAACGGCATTGAAACTCCCAAGCAGCCTGGCCTCTTGCTCAAGGCCAGCGTGTCCCAGGGGCAGGACTTGGCGTTTGCCTTTGTTGACCTTCACCAGGTTCCTGCCAGCCCAAGTCACCCATCTGCCAAGGTCTCTGTGAAACACGGCCCTGCCTCCAGCCAAAATATCAACCGTTCTCCCCCAGTTTGGTGCCCTTCATCAATTCGCTGAGAGCACGCTCCATCCCATCATCCAGGTTGTTATTAAAGCCATTAAACAGTATTGATCCAGTATTGACCTCTGAGGGGTACCCAGCTGCCAGCTGGACTTTGCACAGCTCTCCACCACGTACAGTTGGGAAGTCCAGCCAACTTTCCACCCTCTTATCAGTCCATATGTCCCCAATGTGACTATAAAGGTACTACAGGACACTGTGTTAAAGGCCTCACTAAAGTCAACACATACAACGTACCCTGCTGTCACCTTGCCCACACTGCCAGCTCTCCCAGAAGGCAATCAGGCACAATTTGCCCACGATAAGGCCACGCTGGCTGCTCCCAATCACCTTCTTGCCCCTTCAAGGAATGGCTTCTTGGAACAGAAGCCTTGGAAGTAGCTTCTAGGAGGTTTTGCTCCGTAATCTTCCCAGGTAAAGGTAAATCTGACCAGTCTGCTTTTCTCCAGATCCTCCTTCCAGCCGTCTTTGAAGACAGGTATGGCATTTACTTTTTTCGCAGTCATCAGGAACCTCTCCTGATTGCCATGACCTTTCAAAGAGGACAGAGAGTGAACAATCTTACCACACCTCTGCAGTCCCAATAAGCTCACAGCTCGGCAACGGCACACACATCTTTAATTCCTCCTGTTTGTTTCCCACCTGCACTCACGTACAGGCACCTATAGTTTCCCCTACTTGTAGGAAAACAAGATTTCTTCAGGAATGCTGATGTTCTTGTTTGGAGGCTTAATTCACTGCTTCATCTGGATGCCTCATCCCACTTTCCCCAGTAACATGAAAAATGCACCGTAATGAGTCAAAAACATAGAATTGAACAAGTGCTTTTACCTGTTTCTTTTAATTCATGGACAGGTGTGTCACTGACAAAGGCACAACTGAATTCAAAAGCACTTCAGCTAACATAAATCATCCCCGTAGCTCAGTTTAGGCCAGTGGTTGGCAATAAATGCTGAGATAACACAGCACACTAGCAGCTGCATGCCTAATTGGGTACTTGAGGAACACCCATATGTGCAGGGACAGACTGCATTAATATTCCCTTTCCATGTCCAGCAGAGACCGAGATGACACACCTGGAGCAATAATTAATCGACAGCAATTATTCAGCACGACGAGACTCTCAAACGCTGCACGTAATAGCCTCCTCTTCGTGTTTTTCTGTTCAGACTAAACAGAAATTACCACTACCAAAGCATTTTAAATGACATGCATAAAATTCTGAGGGTCTGAAGGGTAAATTATTTCACAGAAAAGCACTGATCTCTAAAGTTATCTATATACAGGCTTCAGAAACCGTAGCAGCAGCCAGGGCGCAACAACCCAGGTTATTAAAATTAGAAATGTACTTTTAAGAAGAAGGGGTCCCGTTAGCTCCTCTCCAGCAGGTAAGCGAACGTGGGGTTCTTCAAAGAAGACAGCGAGCAACGCACCACTTCAAAGAGGCGCTTTAAAACACTACATACAACACAGGCAGAACGATCCGAAGCAATTTTCATCACAAAGTACCCACAGCTCCAAATTCAGAGAGTTTTGTAGGTTGGGGAGTTCACGTAATTACACAAAAGACTGGCTTTCCCTTTTCCAAGTAAAACTCCTCTGAACACAGAAATTCTTTCATCTTAAGGCGATGCAGTGGCCTCCCCTGGAACACAGTAACAGAACCATTTCGCTGCCTATAGCATCTAAAAAAAAAAAATAAAAAAAAAATCCCCATCAGCTTTGTGATTCGACACAAGTATCTGCCAGACAATGGTAAAGCTCTCTAAGCTCCTCCAGGTTTATATAAAGTTCAGACGCCGCATTAGCAGGGAAAAAAGAAACAGTATTGGAAGATAATGGCCCTTCTTTCCCTCGCTAAAGGTAAGCTGGAACAAGTTCACTGCTATTCCACTTTCCAAGTTACATCTACTGAAAAATAGAAACCCCAAACCAGTCCAGCGGAAGCAGGTTAAGTGGCCTTACAGAGCGAATTCTGGACTCTTAAACAACTGAAATTATACCAGCGTTAATTTTTGGATAAGGCTTTGTGCTACCGGTGAAAATAGCAGCACAGCCCTCTTCCCTCTCCTCAACAGGGTATTTCCCGGCCCAAACAGCTGTACAGCTGCAAAGTCATCAGGCCATCTGCTTTTCAAATGAAGAATCCTAACTTGAAAATCCATACAGCACTGGTTGCTTTTTGCGACGTTTTGGTTTTTTTTTTCACTTTTAGGGTGTTCCTTTTATTTACATGCACATGAAAATCACAGGAGACCAATCCAGTAACAAACATCAAAAAAAGGAAATATAGTCAACACTCCTACATACAAAAGTTTGAGAAAGTAGACTTAGTGACCGTGTACAGTTTATTTTAATCTTTTCTAGCCACAGCATGTTTCCTGGCACAAATTCTCCTTGCCCACCATGCCTACGTTGAGCATTGGGCCCCACTAATGATATTTTACTTACGCATCAAAAAATTCACCTAGGACAAAGCATGCAAACTCAACTCTACAGCAAAGCTTTTATCACAACAAACAGTCTGGTTTTTCAAACTGTTTGTGCCAACACGTCCACTCACTGTTGCTATTGTTCCAGCATCACAAATACAGTATTTATTTTTTTTTAAATCTGTAAATCATCTAGCACAAATTTAACTCCTGCATTGACAGACAGCTATAAATACGCCATGAAAACCTTATACATCTGCATCCATCTAGACAGCTGGGCTCAACCGCCTTGGGAAAATACAGAAAATAGTATTCTCTACTAGTTAGCGGAAAATTTTTCATATCCAAGCAGCCTAATGGGACATTTCCTCCCCGAATCCACCCGCAAAAGGGCAGAGGTACAGAGATCCCCACAAAGAAGCAGTTCAAAGGCTCTTTAGGCAAAATAAGGCATAAAGTTCCTCTTTCAGCAGCGAGAGGAAAGGTAAAGTTTCACCTTAATCAGAACGTGTAAAAGAAGTAACTCCTTTATTGCAACTCTTTCTAGTGTCAGGCTACCTGAAAGCCATTGGCAACCAAAGATACCTCAACCAGGGAGGACACTGTCTCCAGTCATTTTTTGGCTAGTTGGATTCAATTTAAACATCCCTGTATTTCACAAGCCAAGGTTGCCTCTCTTCAGACTAGACCTCACGCCTTTCCTCGCGCTGCACAAAGGCAACTGGAGAAATGAAGATGTTGTAAGCAAGCAGAAACTCACTTCTATTTCATTTAAGACCATGCTCTCCACTGCCACAGCATACTTTAGCTTCCTTTCCACCAGACGCTACGTTACAGCAAATAACAGCCTTTATGTTGGGTTTTAAAAATAACAAACTCGCTTTTGCTCAATGATTTTATCATCTGAATGAAAAAGATCTGCTCCTAGAAGGGTGACTATTTCATATGCACTCTGTTACCTTCCAGATATACCTTACGAAGACCTGATAAAAAATAAACAATTAACCACCAAATTTATCAAGATGCAAAAGTCTGGATCCCTCAGTGCATACCCTTCCTATTCCATGTCAGGTTTGGATAATATCAGCACTACTACTATTGCCTTTCCTGCTGAAGACTTTGTACCACCTATTAAATAAACTCTAGAATAAGTTACTGTACTGTGTTGAGCATTTAGGAGCACTGTTCAAACACAGTTTTGCTGCTTAGATTTTGGGTTACCTTTATTTGTCTCATCTCCAACTAAACTTGCTGCCTCCTGTGTTAGCACAAGATCATCACTCGTGCCCCTCTGCACAGACACAGATGTGCAACGTTTTCCCCCCAGGTCTTGCAGAAAGATGGTCATCAACGTTCGTATCAGAGCATCATCTTGGCTCGTCTTTGCAAACCAGATGTTAAGCACATAAGTCTAGGTAAAGATTTCACCTGCAAGAACGGAGGGAAAACAATAAAAATGTTGAGTCCTGCAATCTTTTCCTCAAAAGCCATCGCTAGGCTGTGTCCCCTGTTGCCTCTGAAAATGTCTTGACGCTAGCATTCCCGTAGCACCCCTTTTAGTTGGACTTTTATTTAGACTTTTATTTAAGTTCTTCATGTCCCTGACCAGCTGTAGATGCAACTGATACTGTCCTTTAGCAGCCAAGCAAAGCTTTAATACTCTTTACTGCCCACCACCTTCACATGTTGTATGCTGTCCTTTAGCTCCTTGTGGGGCTTCTGCTGAAATTCCTCATCTTCCCACACAAGGAGGTGCTTTGCTCTCTGGAACCCTTCCTTCGGAAAACTAAGCTGAAACCATCAATCCAGGCATATTTCCCCTTCCTGGCTGCTTCCCAGGAGATTCTGCCCACCACCAAGCTGAATTCTGCTCTCATGACAGCCCGTCTCTGGGTCCTGAAGTCAATTTGTGGTCACAGAAGCCCAAGCTGCCACTTCTCTGGACGGGATTCCTAACAGCAAGTTAGGAATACCAGCCTTCCTCCCACGGCAAGTATAGACAATTTGCAGTTACTATACCACAAGCATCTCAACGCAGTGTGAATGCGGCCTCCCGGCCAAAATGTTTAACAAGAGCATACTAATACGATCATTGCTGGGTAGGCCAAATTCCCGTCAGCTGTGAAAGCACACGAGCCAGAAGAACAAACTCAAAACCACCCTTCGCGAGGTCACCCACAGCCTCAACTTTTGCCCACAATGAAGCTCTATGACCCACCACGAGAAGCCAGTGACATTTCCTGCTTGTGAATCAACCAGAGGTCTGCCCGATCTCAGCAGACGCGTGAAGGATATCTTCACAACTCTTAAAGCACAAATATTTGTAACATCGAGAAACTCTTTGCTTGCCAAGTCAAGAAATCCAGCTATTCACCTTGTAGGGCAGTGTTCTTGCAGCTCGTTGGCTTCTGCTTACCTCAGTGTACTTGTTCAGTATAAAAAGAAAAAAAAAAAGTGGACTTTTTTGAAGCTTGATTTTAACATACATACTCTTTGTACTATCTCCCTTTTAGTCTTAATCTTAAAATAGACATCTCTTCTGAATACAGCTCCCTAAGTTCCTGCAGAACGGTATCAATTGACAACCCCAACATCCTGTAACGTTATTGAAGCTCTTCTCTCCTCTATAAATTCCTTACTGTAACACATATTACTGTTTTCAAACAGTAGTTTTCCTCAAGCAAATAAAAGCTACGATATCCGCCCCATCCCTTTTATAGCCGAATACAGAGCAATCCCTTGTTGATTCAGCTACTATGGAACATTTTAGCAGCCTGAGGAATCTTGCTACATCTTTCTGCTCCTATTCTGCTATGCAGAAGATTTACAGGAACTCATCAACTGTGTCCAATTCAGCATCCCGATGCTGCAATCAGAAATACGCTTTTCCTGCCACTAAAACTAATCATCTCGGGCCGCTTTGCTATGATTTGTCCTTTGGAATGTTTACTCTTTAAATATCCACTTATTCTCAACTAAGATAAACTGCACTAGAGGAAAATTCTCTTGAATGTAAACAGAGGCATTAAAGCAGAAAACATTTCAACCAATTTGCAGAAAATCTGCTTATGACTTAAATCAGCAGACAGCAAACTATATAAGAAAGAACCTCCTAAATCAAGGAATCAAAGTTATGTGTGGTATCTTTGTGTCATAAGCAGTTTTCTGCCTTTTCTGCTGGCGTTCATCTACAATGTTTTACTGAAAATTGTGTGTGAAAATGAGTATCTAGATCATCCTCTTGCCCTCCCCTCAAGCAACTCTCTGAAATGGAAAAAAGATCTTTTATGCATTGATCCCAGAGGAATGAGGAAAAACCTAGGAGAGAGGCAGAGCTAGAAATGGGGCAGAGCTAGAAAGCCCCATCCTTGACATCCAGCATAGCTGTTTCTAAACACAGCTACAGGTCTTCCTCAGCATCGTTCTTCTGGACACAGGAGAAGATTACTCTAATTGATGAGAAGCTCAATATGAGCTGTCAATGTGCGCTGGCAGCCCAGAAACCCCCCCACAGCCTGGGCTGCATCCCCAGCAGCGTGGGCAGCAGGGCGAGGGGGGGCATTTCGCCCCTCTGCTCCGCTCGGGGGAGACCCCCCTGCAGTGCTGCCTCCAGCTCTGGGGCCTCAGCACAGGAGAGACACGGAGCTGTTGGAGCGGGGCCAGAGGAGGCCCCGGAGATGCTGGGAGGGCTGGAGCCCCTCTGCTGGGAGGACGGGCTGAGAGAGTTGGGGGGGTTCAGCCTGGAGAAGAGAAGGCTCCGCGGAGACCTTGGAACCCCTTCCAGTCCCTCAAGGGGCTCCAGGAAAGCTGGGGAGGGACTCTGGATGAGGGAGGGGAGCCATGGGACCAGGGGGAAGGGTTTAAACTGAAAGAGGGAAGGTTTAGATGAGATCTCAGGCAGAAATTCTTGGCTGTGAGGGTGGTGAGCCCCTGGCCCAGGTTGCCCAGAGAAGCTGTGGCTGCCCCATCCCTGGAGGGGTTCAAGGCCAGGTTGGACGGGGCTTGGAGCAACCTGGTCTGGTGGGAGGTGTCCCTGCCCAGGGCAGGGGGTTGGAACTGGATGATCTTTATTTAAGGTCCCCTCCAACCCAAACCATTCTGTGATTCTATGAGTTTACGATCTTCAAGGTCCCTTCCAACTGTAACAAGCCTATGGTAATTTGGACACAGAGGTAACTAAACCAGAGAAAGTTTAACCTCCTACCTAAGAAACGAGTGGCAGCAAGTTCACAAGGTAAATTTCTCTCAGTCTTTTTACTACAAAACAGATCTTAGTAAATAATGGAAGTTACTTGGTTTTCTCCATCTTTTGCAGATAGAAACCCTGCAGCTGACCCTGGGCTGCTGGCAGCTGGGTACTGCCACCCCACCATCACACAATTCAAGACTCTCAGCTCTGTTATTACCTTTCAGTCACTGCATTGCCAAAAGTACAACAGTTGATCATTCTTAAACCTGTGTGCCATTGCAGGCACTACTGTTCTTCTAACCCCGCTCCATTCCAAGGGGTAAAAAACTAATTTGCCTTCCATGCCCGCAGAGAGCAGATAAATGAGATCTTGCTTTGAAACACAAAATCCAGACAGTCAAACTTTGAATTTCTTGACTTTAGAAGTTCCCACACGTGACTGATTTCCTGCTGTTTAAAAAAAATATCCCTCCCTAAAAAGCACATTTGTATTTTATAGACTAAATTGCTTACTCACAATAGTTTTAACTGATGTACTTAAAATCTACAGCTTCCCCGTACAACGTGTTAGAAAATCACCATTTTTACCAGGACATTCAGAGGTCAATCACAACTGGCACAGGCCGGTGGGTGCAAGTTTAGATGTTCTTTATAACACACATAACATACATCTTGGCAACATTTCTAACACAAGCTTTTTCATGCAGTATGTGGAACACGCTCAGTACAAGTTCCCTGATTTAAACAAAAATTATTAACACAGATGCAAAATACTCAGTGTGCAAACCCACAAGCAAACTGGAGTTTAAACAGGAGATATCTGTGATTTTTATCAGCACAAGCTTCTGATTAATCAGAAGCTGCTTCTTCATAAACCTATCAAAAATGACGAAGCAATTTTCTCCCAAGTTTCAGTTTTAAGTATGCTTTTGAGCTGAGATTTTATTCATCATTTAAAATGTTCTAATCCCCACAACCTACGACAAACGACTCTTTCGTAAAAACCATGAAATATCCTCACCCCGTGCCTGAACAATGACCCTCTAGCAATGCACAAAGAAAAAATTTCCAGACAACATTAAACAGCGAGCAATGTACTCACCATAAATCACATTACTGTACAGTTTGGGATTAGGATGAGTTGCCACTAGCAACAGAGCCAAAAAAAAAAAAATCAATTCTGTCACTATATATAGAGAATTCTTGTAACCTCGAACGTAGCCAGTGTTTTCAGCAATTTGTCTCAGAAAAGTATTAGCAGTCCAGCATGCGAGCAGAGAAACATGACATCCAGACACAAAACAATGCTAAAACAATGGAGTTTTCCCTTTAGCAGAATAAAAAAGACAACAAAAAGAAGAACCAGAAAGCTGCTGGTGAGCGTGAGCATTTCATTCACCCTTTTCAAAATAAAAGCATGCCATCTTTATAGCATTAGCATTTACGACAAATATGAAGATTGGTTTTAAAGCTTAAGTGTATTTAAAATGATGAGTTTTTGTTTTAAAACAGGAAACTAAGCAAACATTAGGGAGACACATAATTTAGACAAAGGTACTTTTCTAAAGCTTACCCAAACCTGATTCATCATGTTCAAGGTATTTCCTATTTAGGAAAAAAACCAACACACACACTAGCATAATTCCGTCTACCAGGAGGTTTTAGAAAACAGGAATATGAGGAGTTTCTTTGATCCCCATTTGCTTAACAGCTCTCTGAAGAAGCCAAGACACATTTCGTCATTCAAGCAGCTTATTTCATCCTGGATCTGCAAAATGTTTTGCAGTAGGCAACAACCACCTTAGAATTTTTACCTTACTCGCCTGTCACATTTTTGGAATTTTGACAGTGCCACCCAAGTTTATCACAAAGACTTTTTTTCCTTTCTTTGCCTAAATTTTGAATACAGGCAGTTCATTTTTAAATGATGCCCTTCACAAGGTTTCGTTATCATTAACAGAAGTCAAATTCTGTATTTTAATGCATTTGACAAGTAACAATAATTGCCATGGTCTTTTTCCTCATAAAGCACAATTGCCTCGTCTTACATGAATATGGTACAGGTACTGTTATTTTTTTAAGTCAATAAAATGTAATAGTTCCCTGAAAATAGGTTGTCTAATTTCTAAAATATATCTGTAGGTATATCTCAGAGTATTCCTTAGGAAGTTTCACAGAGAGAAAACAATTCTGAACCGAAAACCGAAAACCACTTATCCCTACTTCTCGCACAGTGTGCGGACCCTCAGCACATTCACCACTAAAATACCGTTCCACGAGGTGTCTCTGCGTGAAAGTAATATTCAGGCGCTATTTACCCCCCAATCATACCGCTCTGTGTGCTAACCCCTTTGCACCTTCACAAAAAGCTGCTGCTGTTTAAGAAACAGCCGCTATGTGTTGCGCATCTCTCCCAGACACCACCGCACGTACAACAGTCGGCGTGGAATGTGCCCACACCTCAGCCGCTGCAGCGAAGTCTCAGAACTTTGCCAAAGAAAGTGGGTTTAAGATGTTTAAGGATGGTTGTCACCCCACAAGCCAGGTGAACCCACCTACCACAGCTGGGTATGCTACTCTGTACACAGATGTCACAACAAGAAAGCACATTCCTGCCCACCATATAGCTTTCTGTAAACAATACTGTTCACAGTTTTCCTTCAAAGGATATTTAAACCTGCCCATATCTTGCCTGCAGGAATCGGATCCATCAGTTACCAAGAACTCCGAAACGCCCGCTTCTTCCCACCACCTTCTCATTTTCCTGACAGAATAATTCCATGCTATATTGCTATTACAGGTTGTGGTCCACATACTATGGAAAAACAACTCTCCCTACCACCGTGAATGCCTGTTCTGAATAAGCCGTGGAAAGGTCGCTCAGTTCCCCGCTCTTCAGCTCACGTACGTTATCCCTGGGCCAGATGGGACTCAGAGGAAGCAACGTGAGGGACACTGAAACAGAATTATGCTTTCTGAATTTGGTGGTTTTGTTGAAATAATGAGAAAAGGAGCGGAGGCTGCTAAATTTCTGCTCAGTAGGGGAAAAAAAAAAAAAAAACAACCACCACACACAAAAAAACACACAAAACCTAGTATCTTCTTACTAATGCCACTTGCCACCAGGCCTGGCAGGGCGCTGCCTATGCTTGAACTGTTTCTTTCCCAGTTCAGCTCATCTCCTTTTCTGGAATGGTGGCATTCCTTACCTCTATCCATTTCACCTGGGAAGGTTCTTGAGTACAACCAGTCATTTCTGCTTTGATCATTCCCTGCCCAGGGGAAGAGAAGCCAGGGTCCCACCCCATCCTTCTTCCAAAAAGCAAAAACTCAAGTCTACTGCCAACCAGCCTCCTGGAAAAGACACCTGGAAAAGTCCGAGAAGCATTTTCTTCTGGCCACTGGCGTTCCTTGGTCTTGATTACCACCTGCAGCAGCATCAGCTGCTACAGACACCTCGGAACAGGAAGCCCAACAGCAGATAATCTTCCCTAAGGGCAAATGCAGCTCAGGTGCTTAACTGAGAATTAAGAATCAGTTTTTAATACAACTACATTGGAAATTCATTTATGAAAACAGCACTTTTGGGAAACAGGAGTATCATATAGTTAAGACTGTTTTTCCTGAATGAAAAGCTACAGTAAAACCAGAACACAGTTGCTAATACAGTTCGCCAGCACAGCTAGGTGAAAATAAAGCAAAATGAGTTTCAAACATCTAGCTAGCTATGTCAACAAAACAGGGCTCAGCCCTCATCTTGCATAATATTGAACCAACCTGCTAAATTTAGAAAGAAAAAAATGTAAAAAAAAATTTCAACAGACAAAACTTCTCCAGCAGGGAGATCCATTTTCTCACTTGAGAGTAGAAAAGTGTTTGGATGTGTCTGGATTCACAGTAACATCTCTTCGGCTGAAAAGTGTTGGTCTGGGTTATTAACTGGCCAGCAGCATTGCAGCGCACCTCCACGGGAAGGACTTGGCAGTCATCGGCTCCAGCAAGCAGAGAACATCAAAGCACCCCTGCTAAGTAAAATGAACTTTTCAGGGAAGATCAAAGCTCAAAGAGCTCCACAATCTAGGCCCGGGGTGTTTAAAAGACTACCCCAAACTCCAGAACAAAGACCACTCTCGACAGTCACATTCCTCTGGCACAGCAGAGCTCCGCAGTAACAGTGAACCTTGGCTGCGGGACACAGAACGCCACTGGTCAGAAGTCCAAGTCTCCCTGGGAAAGCAGGAATAACAACATCACCCCATCCTTGATTTCAAGTAAAAGAAACATACCTTCGCTCCTACTTGCACATTTGGAAAGATGAAAGCAAAGACAGCCACCTCTTACCAAAAGAAAAGGGAGCACAAACAGGAAGTACGTGCAGAAGAAAGAGTTAAAGAATATTTTTATCCGGCTTCAGCAACACACTAGAAGAGGCTCAAACTCTTTATGTAGATTTTTATACTATTTCTTGAGTACCTAATGCCCACTAGCTGCTATGGAAGCAATAGAAACATAAAGGATTTCATTCCCCTGGCGTTAGACGCTTGTCCCCAGCAATAGGCAGACTGGAACATCAACTTTAACCAGTCTTTGGATACTGTCATCAAACTTCTGCAGATTTACAAACAAAAGCCTCATGTAATAACAAAGATTATGTTCACCTCCTCAGCAGAAAAGCCTAAGCTTCAAAGGCTTAGCAAAACTCAAGTATATGGCCTTCTTTGTTTTCTACACAACTGATTAGCTCATAGTAACTAACCAAAATCTGCTTTCACATAGATTAATACAATTACAGATTAACGTTTTTAAAGTTTGATTGATTTGGGGAGGGTTTTGGTTTGTTGGGTTGGTTGTTTTTTTAACCAATTGGAACATAATGCACATCATTTAAGCTCTGCGTATGTTTTGACAGATGAGAAGTTTTTAGGCAGATGCTACCCTGAAAGCCTGACCATTGGTCACCGCGTCGTATCAAGTGTTTCTGCACCTTTTATACGGAAAGCACAGGGGAAAAAAAAAAAAATCAGATGCCCAAAGAGAACTAGCGCGCTCCTGGAGTCTGTCACTATATACAGAGGTAGCGATTCGAAGTCACTACACTTTTGAGCTCTTCGCTTCTATTTGAAACACACAGAAAAAAGCTAAGAAGCAAATACAAACTAGTCTTACTGCAACCGCTCAAAGAAACCGCAGAAATTACTTTTCTTTCATCTCTTTTCTACTATTTGGTGGAAAATGTGGAATACGAGGAATAGCTACAGCTCCTGCTAACAGACACGATGATATTAATTATACAAGTACCCAAAAAATATTAGCGTGTTTGCTATACAGAGATCTGAGTGCTCTTTTAAGTGCAAAGAGAAGATGAGAATGCTCAAAGATCTAGAGAGGTAATCAAATCACAAGCCCTGAATCGTTTTGCTCACAAATTCACACACCTTTCTGTTATCCTACTTAGGCATACCTGAAAAAAGATAACTCACTCCTGCCCTCCCCAAAAATAACCAACCAAAAAAACCACACTGCAGGCATTTTCTTCCCTGTCTGGATTACCAAAGTTTCAAAGAGATTAACGCCAGTAGATTTATTGGCTGCTTTTATATGGAGAAAGAGAAAAAACATCATCTAGTATCAAAAGGTTTATAAACCACCTAAGGATAGTTTCAGTAAACAGAATTAAATTCTCTGTTATTATGAGGTATTGAAATGCAAAACGTTCAGCTTTTACAACCCACGTTCCCTTGCCATATAGATACGCTATTTCAACATATAGATACGCTATTTCAACACCGCTACTGCTCCAGACACACAGTCCCATTCAAGATTCCTGCCATCTCCAGGAACAGTGAAGGGAGGCGAGGAACAAAGAAGTAGTTTTGTAGTTCTCTACTTGAAAACACATGAATACTACTCAGTTACCACTGAGCCTAAACCTAAAGGTCCCACCTCTGATTCCTTTTGTCTAGGATGGTCACACAACTTCTCTTCACAAGGAGCCACACAGAGAAGACAAGGGGCGATGGTACAAGTAGCACTGGGAGAGGTTTCATCTCCATATAAGAGAAATTTCATAGAATCACAGAATGGTTTTGGTTGGAAGAGGCCTTAAAGATCATTTAGTTCCAACCCTCCTGCCATGGGCAGGGACACCACCCACCAGGTTGCTCAAAGCCCCATCCAGCCTGGCCTTTCACAGATGTTCTCCATTTTTTACATGGAGGACAATCAACAACCGGAATAACCTCCCCAGGGACATGTCAGAGTCCCCACTGCTGGAGGTTTTCAAGGTGTGATCAGGCAGAGTGCTAGGTAATCTCACCTGTGCTTCCTTTTCCACATAAGGTTGGACCAGATGGTCTTTCGAGGTCCCTTCCAACCTGGGCTGTTCTATGAATCTATGAACTTGCTGACAGCAGTTAGCTTCCATTTCATCAATTTAGAGAGCAAAGCCAACCAGATCTGCTTCCCTGCTTACACACATCAAGTGCTGCGTTCAGTTTTGGGCCCCTCACCACACAAAAAGCCACTGAGGTGCTGGAGCGTGTCCAGAGAAGGGCACCGGAGGTGGTGAGGGGTCTGGAGCACAAGTCTGGTGAGGAGCGGCTGAGGGAGCTGGGGGTGTTCAGCCTGGAGAAAAGGAGGCTGAGGGGAGACCTTCTCACTCTCTACAACTCCCTGAAAGGAGGGGGTAACCAGGGGGGGGTCGGTCTCTTCTCCCAAGGAACAGGCGATGGGACAAGAGGAAATGGCCTCAAGTTGCCCCAGGGGAGGTTTAGGATGGATATTAGGGAAAACTTCTTCACAGAAAGGGTTGTCAAGCATTGGAAGAGGCTGCCCAGGGCAGTGGTGGAGTCGCCATCCCTGGAGGGATTTAAAAGCCGGGCAGACGTGGTGCTGAGGGACAAGGGTTAGTGGTGGCTTTGTCAGCGTTAGGTTGATGGTTGGACTCGATGATCTGAAAGGTCCCTTCCAACCTAGACAATTCTATGATTCTAAGAAGCACAAGTCACCTCAGCAACCTTCATTGCAGAACTCGGCTGGGGGTAGAGATCATTCCAGTCACCAAACTATATCCTCTAATCCAGCGTCAGGAAGGACAAACTACAACGGTCACTCCCCACGCACCGAAGTGTAAAGCAGTGCTACATGCAAGCAGAAGGTGGTGTAACACCAAAGGGACACAGCAAGCCCAACTGCTGCATGAATTGCATTTCCTCACCTAAGCAGAAAACAAATGGTTTTGCCAAGGCAATAGTTGCAGCACACAAGGAAGGTGTGGCAGAGTTTGAAACTCTTACTGGTTACATACCCCAGGGGAGATACCTTGGAGGCAAATCTACTTTTAAAAGCACCCGTGTGTTCTGGTATTGCTGGTACAATGAATTAACATAAGGTATCACCCTACACCAATTACCACAGGAGCTGGTGAAATAAATTTATTGAAATGCAAATTGTTGCGACTCATTAAAAAAAACCTTGGGATGGTCCTCCCAATTTGTTTCTTCACCGTCTTGTAATTCAGGTGGAACTGAATCTTGGAAGTGAAGCTAGCATCCCCAGAAATGGCTTGGTTTCCCCCAACTATACAAACTTAAATACTGTAGCAGTTCTCGTATAGAAAATGTGAACATTTTACCTGTGCACTGCCTCTCACACAACTTCGTGGACTCACAGCATTGAGAAGAACGGGGGAAGAATGAGAAGATAAAGAAGACATTCAAAAGCAAGAACCTACTTCTAATCAGGTGTTACTATGCAGCTATATTTACTTGTCCTCTTATTTAGTCAGCTTAGATCCCACAGAGATTATTAGAAACAATCACACAAAATCAATCAACATGAAAGGAAACGTCATAAACAACAAGCACATTAAAATAACATGTAAAGCCGCTGCCACCTACGCCCTTTTTCACTAGCAGCAACACAGCCGAAAACGAGCAAAGTACATTTACAGTAAGACAGGCTGACACCAGACTGGGGAGACACCAACAGCATGAAAAGCGGCTGCTAGAAATCGAGACACTATTGCTTTTCTGATTTTTTTTTTTTTTTAAATTCACAAGTCATTCTAGCCTCTCTCCTCTGTCTCTGCCTGGTTTGAGGATGGACAGACACTGATTTTTAGATCAAACTTTAACACAAATGCAGCAGCCTAACATATGGTCGTGTTTCCAGATCGAAATTCACAATTCAGTCAAGACGTAACAACTATTTTACTACGCTGCTGAAAGCCTGAAAAATGTTTGGGTCAATTTTATTTCATTTTTAACAAAATTCAGGCCCTCATCTCTGTCATTCTCAAACTCCGAATTAAAGCCAAAGCACTTCCGCCTTTTATACCCTTAGAAAATAATTTTAAGTAATTTCTCATATTTCCAGCTTTTCCAAATATTGCCAGGAATGTCTCACAAAATATACAAATTCATTTATTCTTCTATTCAGACATCTTTAAAAGCACTTTTGATCTGAGATCATCTTAGAGTATCGTATCCTCAGGAAAAACTGTGGCTTGTTCGGTTTTTTTTGCCTCCTCTCTATTTGTCTCCCCTCCAAATATGCATACAGAGTATCGCGGAGCCAAAAAAATAACTTATTTATGCTCAGTATTGTATGTATTTAAACATGCAAGTGCCAAAATTTTCTTCACTAACACTGGCTCGCAGCTGGCACACAAGCTTAGAAATAACTATACTTAGTGGCTTTACCACTATAAATCTTCAAAAGTCTTCTGCATGGCTGAGCTCTTCCCATAAAATTAGACACCAACGCGTTTTGTCTCTCTCATTAAAAGGATGCTCGCTGCAGAAAGCGCAGGAGGATAGAGATGTGTGTGAACAACCTTCTTGGAGCCACTGGAGATCCTCACAGGCACAAAGAAAGGAATACTTAAAATAACTCAAAAGACTGTTACAAGGAACATCTCCAGACATTAAGAACAATTTAAAAATCTAATAATAGAATGTATAAGCTTACAATAGCGCACAGGAAAAAAACATAGATTCCAATAGATGGGTTTTTTTAGTTACTTCTACTCTCTTTCCTCAAATATTAATTGGAAATACAGTGTTTATTTCAGAAGGAAACAAAACAGAACACTTACAAACATTAATGCAATAAAAAGCCTGTAACTTAATGTATTCCTACTATGCATTTTGGAAAAACGTTATTAAAATTTTAAAACCCACTATAAAAAACAAACAGAAAAGCACTACTTTGAGCTACTATAAATCAGATTTGTTTACTGTGAATACTTGACTGCAATAACTTCGGTTTGAATAGGTTTTGCCCCTTTTTTATAGCCTGTTTTTAAAAATATGCATGCAGAAGACCTTTTTTGTGTGCTTTCATACCGCAGTAAGCGACTAAGAAGATTGAACCAGCTCATTGACTGTATTAAGACCAAAAAAATAAGCTGATGCATGTTCATAAGAAAGCTAAAAATCACCAACCATAATAAAAGGTAATGGCTAAGTTAAAAGTCCAGGAGGAGCGGGAGAAGCTGATCTCAATGACCAGCTGGGGATGGGAAGCAAAGTAACACAGTACCAAGTTCTCTACAGTGAGATAATCACGCTACATTGGCCCCTATCTAGGGAAAAAAAAAATAAAATAATTGAAAAAAAAAAAAATCTCTCTTTTTATCTCTGCCTCCCCTATGAAGGGTATTTACACGAGGTATGAGCTGACAATACCGTTTCCCTCATTTGTGAGGACAAGCTTCCCACTCGCTAGCACTGAAAAGGCACAAGGTTTTCAAGGTCTCCTGACGGGAGACGAGACCAGCCGTTCTCTCTTGATTCCAAAGCTGGACTTGACCCAAATGCAGAAACTCAAAATATTAAAAGGAAATTCACACAATGCAGCATCAGGAGGCTGGCTGAACAGCTTGATAACGTAAATTCTGTACATTTCTTAAAAGGTTCTTCAGGATCCTTTATATGAAGCTAAACCAGCCTTTGTAAGACACAAAATACACACAGGCTCCAATTATAACTTTTAGTAAAATGACAAAAACCACCTCAGATACAACAACTATCAGATTCTCAGAGCCGTATCAGCTCCTATGAAAAGTGGTATGTTTTTTATTATTATTTTTAGAAATACCAACCTGCAACACTGTTTGCATTAGGGACCACAAACAAGGTTTTACTTTCAGATTGACTCCAGTCCTGTGGCACAAACATCGGCGCTGCCAAGAATTAGTGTTCCCAACACGCTAACGGCTATTTTCAGCATGACAAAAATTGAACTTGTTCCGAGCCAGTTCTGACACACGGTCAAAAACACTGCAGTGAAGCCAGTTCTGGCGGTGTCATACCATCTCCTGGTATTCACCACACCCTTCTCGCAGAGGCAAGAGACGAGAATCTGTGCCCGCAAGTCAGATAATAAAATGGACCATGAACTGGACTATCACGCAAGCAGCTTCACCAGCTCATGCACATTCTCTGTGTTCACCCGTCAATGTCTAAAATAACTCCCAAAGTAAAGACAAGGCTGGCACGGAGGGGGAAGGGAAGAATAAACAGCATCTTCAGCCACGAAGCCAGATGAAAAGGGTGGAGCATCCTCTATAACAGCCTCAACGTCCCAAAGCCACAGCAGGTATGGTTTACAAAAGTCCTGGTGTGGGTTATGCTAAAAGGCCGAAAGCACTGTCTGCAAAAAATGCTGAAAGCACTATTGGCAAAGGATGCAAAACCTGCAAAATAAACCTTCTCCCACCAAACATGATGAAACAAATACAACAAAACACCATAGGAAATTAAGCCAGGCTACACTAATTGTGTCTGGAATGATAAGAATGCTCTTCCTCTTTCCAATACAGCTTATCGTGACATTTGTGGTATGTCCTGA
This sequence comes from Chroicocephalus ridibundus, assembly GCF_963924245.1. Taxonomy (NCBI): domain Eukaryota; kingdom Metazoa; phylum Chordata; class Aves; order Charadriiformes; family Laridae; genus Chroicocephalus; species Chroicocephalus ridibundus. The sequence goes on from NC_086284.1 coordinate 8,537,841, forward strand.
ACGTCTTCAATTCCCCTTACATACAGGGGTTTGGATTGAGAGTTGGGATTAGAAATACACAGAGCCTCAAAGAGAAGAGCTTTCCTTACAGAAACAGGCTTGGGTTTGATCACATGGATCAATGGAAAAGCTTTTTGTTCCTTTAGAATTATCCTGTACAATATATTCTAATATACATACCTAGCCTGGTCGATTGTCAGCTACGCCTTGCGATTGTCACCATAAAAATCTGTAACAAAGGCAACTTTTACAGAGCTGCATCGCAACTGCTGGTTTTCTAGAGCTCTGCCAAGAAACGCTGTGGTGAAAAATGATAGCTCCAAGGAAAGGCCATACTCGGATAAAATTCAGGGAAAAAAAAACAACAACCAACCCCACAACTTTCTGCAAGCTAAAGAATTCATTCTTAAAAAGGGGGCACTGAGTCAAAACTGAAAATACAACCTTTGGCAAAGAATGCGGGTGTTGTACTCAGTACCAGAATTATCTTTTTACTCCCTTCCAAGACAAACGCATACTAAAGGCGCAGCGCTCACCAGCTAACGTAACAAGCCTGAATTCTCCTGAAAGCTTCTAAGGAAACACAAGCCCAAAAAAAAAAAAAAAATCAGACTTCCAGACCACGTGCTGGAATTGCTTTAATAAACAGCAGCTCATTCAAATGCAAACCTTAAAGCTAAAGTGGTGAAAAAAAAAAATTCATTTTCTCTCTGATGTGAGAAATGGACTGTTGGGTTTTGTTTTACACTATTACTTCTGCTACCAAAAAAAAAAAAAAAAGCCAAAGAATCATCAAAAACAAACCTTCATCAGTTAACCAAAAAATGTAAAGCTACTTAGAAATATTGAAACTGGAGATCCATTACTTTTTATGTCAGGAATTTAAAAAAAAATAATGAAGGAGTGTGGTCCATTTCTCAATTTCACTGCGCCAAGATAGGCCTGAATCATTACACTGTGGCTATGTTTATACTGAAACTTTTTTTTTTTTTTTTGCTCAAAACTTGGACTTCCACACCCAGTAGGCAACATTTTTTTTTAAAGTACATTCCAAGCTTCCCTCAAACAGTTCCAGTCAAAACAGCGCTAGATTTTAATTCCGTCAAGAATGCGAGCATCTCATTAAAGGACGGCCTAATTATAGGTAATGTGCCCAAACCACAGATTCTGCGGCATCTTTATACGCAATATTATTCAGAAGCAACACCACCAACTTTTCTCAAAACTTCTGCATATTTAGTGTTACAGCAAAGAATTAACAGAGCTTGAAAAAAAAATAAAAATGAACTCACAGTACTCACTAGCTGTGAGAAAGATCAGCCCAAGACGAAAGAAATGTCACCAACTCCTAAGAAAATTGCAAGCTTTAAAGCAAAAAAATAAGCCTCTAGATCTACTAGTCGCACAAGGAAAGGCGTTTCAAGTGCGAGTCAAACCCAGAGTAAAGCAATATTGTGCATGCAGTTTCCATGAGTTTTTCTAATACTTCTGCTGTTTTCTGCTTTGTCAGGTTGCGGAATTCAGAACCTGTAAGCACAGAAAAATCACTCTGCTCCTACTTAAACAAAGCCGCAACCACCGAGGCGAGCATCACGGCTGCTGAAGGGAGGGAATGACCTTGGAGGAAGAAGGAAAGGTGGCAACGAAGGACAGATTTCTAAGAAATAAAAGAAAAAAGATTACCTCCTTATGAAAACCTCCCAGTGACTGCAGAGTGCAAGTTCTGAACAGGAATTTTTAAAAAAAGGCCTCATCAGATACCCACTAGCCAGAGGCAAACATGCTCTGGAGCCCAATACAGGGTTCAAGAACATCCAAACAAATTGCATTCCCTGCAGCTGGAAGACCAGAAAGAACAGGAAGAATGGTAAACTCCTCACTACCATTTTGCCTCCGGACAGGAAAAGTAAACCTTTCTCATCATTTTTCAGAATCCCTTATGGCATCCTAATATATATGGCTATATACATATACAAATACGTATTCTTTTACAGTTTTCTTTTCCAGTTACTTATCCTTCTCCAGCACTATTCGTACTGCGACAAGACTTCTCCCTAACACAGTTATCTGTTAAGTGATCTGCCTTGTAGCTGCTACATTAGATTTGCTGTATTTAAAATGGGAACTGCAGTTAGTTTCTACTTCAGTAGCTTGACTCACAGCCAAAGTTGCTGTAAACCTTGTCACGAACCCACCAACATAATCAGCCAGATTACAGAAGCACAGTCAAATTCCACCGGAGAGTACAAAGTATATTCATAGCAAAAGGTTACACGCAAGTTTATTAAGTGAAGCATAATTCAAAACATAAAATGACATGTTAAAACTAGCAGCAACTAGCTAGCTACAGATACATATTCATTCATACTTTTACTTTCTTTTTCTTTTTTTAAATAGCTGTAGTGTTCACTCAGGCTTGTTATGACAGGAATGAGACACCAAGTTGGAGACGAAGAACCACTCTGCCCTCACACCGAGCACATAAACCCGTATCCCCCACTAAGTTCCTTCTTCCCTCACCCATATATTCCACATCCAACCTGCTACTTCTCTGCGGAGAAGATGCAAGTGAGAGCCCCACTGACAGGACAACAGCATCTGAGACCAGAAAGGGCTCAGATTGTTGAGGAAGACCCACAAGAAGATCTCCCCCGCTTAGCAAATAAACACAGAGGCTTAACAAACCCAGCAGGCGTAAGCGGTACTGCTGAACATTAAATACAAAAGCATCTCAGAAATAGAGGTGATGCCCAAGAACTAATTAAAATTCACAAGGTCGGAATTGCATTAAGAAAGGAGTAGGGGAGAGATGAAGTATCTAGGAGGAAAAGCAAAAAATAAGCTGACAAACTGGAAGGAGGGAACAACCTTCAGAGGGCAGAGCTTTGGATGAGAGGATGGAAGACAGAAAATAGCACACAAAGGCAAGGCAGCAGCAGGAGAAGGGCGGATGACACAGAGAGAGAGTCAGAGGACAATGTGGCTTTACCAAAAAAAAGTTGAATGAATTTATAGGATACATTACACTGCCATATATGCTAGACTGAACAACGAGAAGATATTTTAAATACGAAAAAGCAAGGAGGGAGAAATAACAAGGACAGAAGAAGGAAAGAAACAGAGATATCTCTATGTATATTTGTATCCATATCAAAGATTTTGAGCCTATGATTTTGGCAATTCCTTTTACACTATGAATTTAGTTGGAAGCGATGAAAAACTAAATCCAGGACCCAGCAAATGAAAGGACTGTATTGCTATTCCATCTCGGCCAGAAATCATGCAATCTTTATATCTATTTACACCACGCTGTACAGTCAACCGACTTAAAATGATGCAGCAATATAGGATCAACGCATCCAGACAGCAGAAAATTAGCTAGGATTTAAATAAGGTGGCCTTTCCAGCTCTGTAATTCACAAAGCGGCAGCTGTGCCTTCCACAGGAGCATCAGGCTGTGGTTACACAGCGACTTTAATCCCACGTGAACCTGGGCTGCTACCGCAGAGTCTTGCTTTTTCTCTCCTTTCTTAGTCCTCCTACCTCTTATGCTACAGTGGCACTTGTGAAGCCATGCAGCCTTGCATCACCGAATAGATTTATCCGAAAATTATCCCTTTTTGGGAGAAGGGTAAGGGAAGGTTTGATTTCAGGGTAAGTTCCCTAACCCACATGGCTCGCCCATCCTTGTGCTGCTAGAGGGAGACAGCAGAAATAGTTGGCAAGCGGAGCTGGCCCTTCAGCAGCAGTCCAGGCTGTAGAACAGAGTAAAACAGCCATGCAACCACAACCTCATTCTTGCTGGCAAAACATGAAAGCGAAGAAACTTTTAAGACGACATTTTAGAATACATTATCAAAAACTGTAAAGGCATACAAAGTTCTTCTGAAAAGCAAGCCTTGTGATAAGGTTCAAGGTAAAGCAACTATCACCCAACAAGTTTAAAAAGTCTATAGCATACAAGTACATTACAAAAATACCAAGTTGAATTAAAACACGGATCATACAGAGTTCTTTACAACTTTGGAGACACGTGCGCACACACAAAAGGAAAGTATGCCTAAGTCCTGGCAAACTAAGGGCAATTTAGATCACTACATGTGACTTATTTCCTACCACCAATCAAATAAGGCAATCTTTAAAACCAAATACATGGAAATTGCCAACACCTCTGATAAATTCAGCCATTCATAACCCAGTTGGCCCCTGAAAAAAAAAAAAAAAAAAAAAAGAATTTGCTGCCTAAAAGCAGCCAGGTGTGGATAGAGTAAAGGAGTACTTCTAGCTATAAAGAAACCCTGAAGGATTTCAGGTTCGCAGCAACAAAGTCTCCATTTACCTTTCAGGGGGAAAAACCTCCTTCTCCGTGGCCGTGGTAGAAAGACAATCTCTGTATAGTAATGCCAGCATAGATCTACCACATGAAAGGATATGGTAGCTTCAGTGAGCTACAGAAGATAAACATATGTCATGCCTAAAAATGAGCCAATGATCCTAAAAGCATCCTGAATCACTTGTTCCACAAATTCCCCAGTCACCAAGTATGAAGAAATGTAACATGAAGAGCCAAACAGAGATTATAAACACAGAAATGTATTTTTAAACCTATTTGCTAACACATTTCAAAACACATTTTTTACTATAGTATTGTCAAGTCATGAAAAGATTCTTCAGCTTTACTGCTACTAAGCTCCCACAGAGAAGAGAAACACAACACGGTTTGTAAGACTGCAATGGATATTTGAGGTTTTTTTAAAATAGATATTCAAATTTTACGTTGTGTCAAAAGTCATCCAACTCCCAGGAAAGCTTTCCACTCGACTATCGGCACATAGATTTGTCAAATCTTAGGTACGCTTTCCAGAAGGAAAACATGTTGCCTTTCTTCCTGGCCTCCAGGACCCAAATCTGTTGTTTGCACACAAAATGTTGTATTATCACCCAAAAAGAGGACATTAGATTTAATTAAACACGGTAGGTTTGCTTATGTACAGCCCTCAAGGAGATGAAGTATCTGCAGAGGGGCTGGGAAAAAGGTAGATAGACCTATATGCCTCATCCCCAACCAAGAAGAATCCCGTTTGGAATAAGCAGTAGTTCGGTCTTCGTCCTCTCCAAATGACATAGTCTAAGCCTTCAAACTACAAACATTTAAAGCAGCGCTCAGTTTTACATAAAGATATCAAAGCTATTGGAATGACAAGTATGCTTATGATCTGGTGGGCTGCCAAAAATCATCTGCTAGTGTACCAGACAATAGATGCATTCTGCTAGAACTCATCAGAGAACTTTCTGATCTTTTCCTTGCATCGCTTCTTTTTAGTTTTATAGAAAACTGAACTGAAATGATGTAAAAAAATGTAATTAAGAGTTTTAAATCCTACACAAATACTATGGGGTTTACGTATTGCGTATGTGATTTGAATGCTTGCATTTATATGCTAACAAATACTGGAATTATTTGTAATAATTTAACATTTTAAAATATGCATTCTTAATCACTAACTTGCAAATCATATATTCAGAGTTTCTTGTTGCCACTGTAGCAGTTAAGTTGGTAGAATTCAGAGCATTAAACAAGAGCATAACAAGAACATAAAACAACGGCACAAAGTTGTACCCTTGCAGTGCCTGAAAGCTCCAACAGTTCTACGAAAGGACCTGAACTCAAGTCTTGATAAACAAACGGCATTCAGTTAAAATTTAATACTTTTGGATAACAGCAGGGTGCTTTCTATAAAAATAATTCTTCATTCCAGAGACAAAAAGATCCTGTGTGTGGTTCCAGCGAGCGTTGCTTTCTGGAATGCTCCGGAATCACGGTGGCTGCATATCCTGAATACAGTCATAAACACACAAGTAATGGGATGACGAGGTTGACACCCAGCTTCTCACACGAGCGTCACACACTGACCAGCATGTTATCAAAACTACCCAGCTCCTTCCCAGCTAAACGCAATTAAAAGGCCTCTCCATCACAACCCAAGATTTTATTTCTTTTTTTTTTTTCCAGCAAAGGTTTATAAGCAAAAATTCTCTTGTTCTCTCTTATCTGATATTTGAACAAATCGTTGACACGATGGAGCTGTCATATCCTATCGCATCATTCCACGTTTAAAGAACGTTTAATCTGTAAATCCACGCAGTGATTCTGCAAACGCAGATCGCTTGCAACAAGAACGCTGAATGGAGACTATGTACGTATAGTGACCGTGTTAGTGAATTAAATATATTAATGCAGTCTCTTAATCCGTAACGTTAAAATTTACAAATTAAATTAACTGTAGAAATTAAATTACATTGAAGAAAAATATTTTAAGCCGACATTTTCACATGTTTTCCTGCTTTTGTATCCACAGGCTAATAACGGTTATGACATCTTTCAGCAGAATACAGACGGAAGTAATTATAAACTCCTCAAAAATAGGAAATGCTAACAAAACCTGGGCTAGAGCAGCAGTACCTGGTCTAGATGTTCTAAAAATAAGCTTCTATCTAGGGGGAAAAGATTCCTTGGATCAGTCTTTACTTATTACTCAGCATTTGCTAGTTAAACACTGCACAGCCACTAATTTTATTCTAAGGAAATGAATGCCGTGATCTTTCCCATACAAAAAAGCGTTTCAACACCCACAGAAGAAAAACAGGGGAGAGAAGGCTCAAGCCTCCACATCCTGATTTATGAAGAGAGGACACTGCGAGAGCGAGACGAACAGTATGTAATCTGTCAAAGTTGCCACATTTGCATTTTATATACAAATATAAAGCAAGAAATCTCATTTAAATAATTAACGGGTGGACTATACGCTGCCAAAAAGAGCAGGACAGCAGTGAGCTCACTGCTAAATATTCTACAGAAGAACCGTCCTAGAAATTGATCTTCTCCAAATGGAATGATTAATCCTCCGTAGAATGCCAGGTATCCACGACCACCATGTTTTGTTAAAAGCAAACTTTTAACTTCAAGAGGAGCAATCACATTAGGTAAAATGAATAATAAAACCCCCACAATTGATGTCATGTAGATTTTCCCTATTGATCTTAACCTGTGCAGAGTTTTAAATTACAAACGCAAATACCCTCTTACAAGTTTCTGGTTAAAAATACAATCTATTTAAAAGTGCTGTTCAAAGCTATCTCTACGAGACATAAATCATCAGTGGTTTTAAAATATTTTAATAATTTTAGCAGCCTCTTATAACCGGTAAATCAAAGTCTCAGTCTATTATATAGAGAACTATTGCTGAAAAGACCACTGCTTTTTGTATGTTGTTTGTGACTTTTTTTTAACATTTCCCCCATTGAAGAGAAGAAAAAATGGTTTGCATTGTGTTAGCTCCAGTTATAATTTCCAGCTGTGTCAAAACTTTAACAGCCTAAAAGCAGGAAATCCAAAGAGGAAATTCCATCGTCAGTTCCTGAAGTTTTGTAACTCAAATGTTCTTCCAAAAACTGGATCTTAAAGGAATTTTGGTAGCATTTGCTGTAACCTTACCTGATATCTTCAAGTAGCTCACATTCTGCCTGATGCTTGGCCTGAAGTTTTGTCATCTGCTCAACCTGAATGTTTTTTAGCTCTTGTGTAACTTTCACCTAGAAAATAAAACCACAGACCACATATATTTTCTGTAGAGTTTAAGTCAAATTTCAAGAAGAAAAAAAACAACACTTCATGTCTTTAATCTATTTTGAAATTGCACATTTCAGTGGAAAATTCGAACACACAGCTAAGAGGGCAGTTTAACCCTGCACAACATTCATAGAGGCTGATTTCAATAAGCGCTGTCACCCCAAGCTGGCTTATACTGCACACGACAAGAATCCCACGCTTATCCCCAATCATTAACAGAAGTGCAATTTTATTCCAAAACCTGGGAGGGTAACTTGCGTGCAACAGGAGTTTTGCCTACCAAAAAAGAAAAAGCAGACCACAAAATTAACTTAGAGTGTATACATTTAGCACTTCAGTGCAAGTCACACAATTCTGAAATTCATTGAACTGTCCTACAATTACTGTTACTTAAAGATAGTTTAAACATGAAATTGTTTTTTATTGTGCATCAGATCAAGAGAGCCCTCTATAAAAAGGCTTCAGAAGGTTGGCCTTACATTTTTAGCATTGGTGCTGTTTTCCCTTGAACCTTGTGATCACAAAGGTAAAATTTGAATTCTTAGGGAATCTACCTGATAACTGGCAGGTAGCAGCACCATTGGCACAGGTATCAGGAATGATTTGATTTTGGAAGGAAACCTTGGGGTCGTTTTGTTCTTGTTTTTATAAAACAAGAGGTCTTGGCATTTAAGCCCTCTAGTGATCACAGGGAATCCATGTATCAGCCTAAAAAATGATCACCAGCATATCTGAAGACATTATGCATTCACGAGGACAGAAATGCCAAACAGTTACTGTAATGGGGGAAGAGAGATGAAAAATTCAGAGAGGAAGACGACACAGATCTCCCTCTTCCTCACTAGCCAGGCAAAAAAAAAAATCTAGATCTCATTAGCTAGCAAAAGCCTCCTCAATTTTAACACTGAAAACAATCCCCCAGCAACAAGCATCCTTTAATCACAACATTATATAAAGACAAGTTTTTCACATGATAAAAAAAATAAAAATCACATGTATGCCCCTGACTCTAAGCAGAAAAAGTGTCTATTTTTAATATGAACTTTCAGCATTTTCATTTTTATTTGTACATGAAAAAAAAAACCCTACTCAAAATAAATAAACCCACACAAGATGACCCAATGTAATGGAAATAATCTCAAATGAAACAATATAGGCAAAGAATGACAAACACGTAATATAAATAAGCCACCAAATGCAAACTAAAATAGAAATAAGAACTGTTTAACAAAAGCAGAGTCCAGACGCAAAACAAGAGGTCGAGAGGCAGGAACGAGCCAAGGAGAGATCTTCACTGCAGCTGCCTGCCAGGGCTACTGGGGAGCTGGGGGGATGACAAGGGATTTCTGTTTACGCTCCCTCTCAGCCTTCCTCCCCTCCCAACCTCTCCCAGTCACTATTATACAGTTCACACACAGCAAACCCCTGCAATCTCCTCTCCTCGCTGAGAAATCTCAACATCGCGTATGAAATCTCAAGCATCTGCGGAGAGCTACGACAATCAGGCTGTAAATGATTACAGCCCAAACCACCTAATCGGGCAGCATCGCAAAGAATACAGAATGCGTACACAGCTCAAAACCACAAAACTCCCTTCCACAGTGCCTGTAAAGGAGCTGCCCCTCCATCCCTGGCCCCGCTTCGCCGTCTCTAGCTCCCCCTTTCTCCCCACACACCGACCATAGCACACAACCCTCAAAATAACTAACCAATAAATCTCCATGTATTGGTACTTACATGTAGCTCAAGACCCCACTACAGATCAAGCCTCCCAGATAAGGACCTGAACACAGACACACTAGGAACAGCCTTTTTTACCAAATCTCCATTCCTTCTTGCGCCTCTTCCCACACCAGCTCTCCCCCCTAATGTAAAGCACCCCATATTCCCATGGACCACATGGACACAAAAAAGCCACCCCGCTGCATTTGCAGATTGTTCCCATCACACATATGTTGCACATTTTTGGCTGCCCCTCTTTGCCGGCACTCCTGATACGTGCCGGGATAGCCTGCATCCTTCCATCAACTCCAGACATGACCTTCTGCTCCAAGACAACCAACCCATCGCCGTTGGCATCAACCCACCATGGTGCCCGAAGCCAGCTGAGCCCCCAAAATACACCCCACAACCGGTACGGTCTCAACACCCCCGTGCAGCCAAGCTGTCTGCAGTCACTGACCCCCTTTCAGCCCTTCATAGCCATCGCTCTCCTTCATCGGGAGAACCTCTGGTGGGCATGGGGGTGGCCCAGCCATGGCCACCCAAAACATCCACTGCCCAACCACTGCCGCCCCCCACACCTCTTTCCCCACCAGCACCTTCCCCATGCCCTCTTCTACCTCCAGACCTCACCTCCACACCTGACCCGTCCCACCCCACCACCACCTCTGGCCCCCCAGGTCCAGTTTCCAACACCCCCCCACACCCCAGACGCTCCCCCCTCACCCACCTTGCTGGGACCACCCTTAGGACCCCACCGCCCCCGGTTCTCCCCCCCTCCCCCGCCATTCCCTCCTCACACTTGCTCTCCCTCTCCTAAACCTGCCTCCAGGCTCCACCACCCCACAGCCAACCTGCTGCCCCCCCCTCCCCCCCCACGCATCCAGCCCCCCTCCATAACTCACCCCCCAGGCCCCACCACCCTGCCCCATTCCAGTCAGCCCCACACACACACACACAGCCCCACCGGCGGAGGGGGGGGCTCCTCACCTTCCTCGGCGGGGGCTGCATGGTGCTGCGCTGGGTCTCCACATCAATTCCCTCCCCCCCGGCAGCAGGCTGCGGCCCCCGCTGCAGGAGGAGGAGGAGGAGGAGGAGGAGGAGGAGGAGGAGGAGGAGGAGGAGCGGGCAGCGACCGTCTGCCTCCCGGTTCGGGGCGAGTCCCGGTCGGCGGGAGGAGCGGGGGTGGATGAGGGGAAGGGGGGGTTGGGGAAGGGACGGCGGGGGAGGCCGCCTCTTCCTCACGGGCAGCGGCGGGCGGGCGCCGAGCAGCGTCCCCCGAGTCCCGGCCCTGGGGAGCGGGGAGGGAAAGGAGGCAGGCGGAGGGGAGGCGGGGACGGGGATGAAGGAGGAGGGGAAAGGAGAAGAAAAAAAAAAAAAAAAACGGGAAAAGGAGGAAAAAAAAATATTTAAAAAAAAAAAAAAAAAAAACAGGCGTCAGCGGAGCGCGGCTCGGGAGCGCCCCGCTGAGGGGACGCGCGTCCCGCCAAGGGGCGAGGCCTCCCGGCCAGCCAGAGCGGCCACCATAGAGCGGCGGCGGCGGCGCGGACAGAGCGGCGGCGCGGCCACGCCCTCCCTCACGCAGCGCCCGCGGCCGCTGGGGGGCGCCGTGCGCGGGGCGGGGGGGTGGGTGGGAAAGGGGGGGCGGGGGGGGGTAGAGGAAGGTACGCAGGGGCGGGGGGGGAGAGGGGGTGCATAGGGAACGCAGGGGGTGTCCGGGGGGGTACACGGGGGGTGCAAGGGTATGCACAAGGGGAGTGCACGGGGAGGTAAAAGGGGGGGTGGCAAGGTTGTGCACAGGGGGTGCATGGGGGGGTGCACAGGGGCGTACGGGGGGGTGCAGGGAGTGCACGGGGAGGTAAAAGGGGGGGTGGCAAGGTTGTGCACAGGGGGTGCATGGGGGGGTGCACAGGGGCGTACGGGGGGGTGCAGGGAGTGCACGGTGAGGCGGGGAGGGCAGAAGGGGTGCACAGGGAGCGCGGGGGGGCTGCAGGGGTGTGCACGGGGGGGTGCAGGTGGGGGGGGCGCAGGAGGGGTGCCGAGGGGGCACAGGGCGGTGCACGGGGGGATGCACGGGGGGGCTGCAGAGGTGTGCCATGGGGGTGCACAAGGGAGGGTGCAGGGGGGGCGTAGAGTGTGCACGGGGGGAGCACAGGAGGTGCCGTGGGTGTACAGGAAGGTGGGGGGGGCACAGAGGGTGCCGTGGGTGCACATCGCGGGGGGGGGGGGGGCACAGGGGGTGCAGGGATGCGGACGGGCTGTGCACAAGGTGGCGGGGGGCAGGTGGGGGTGCAGAGGAGGTGCACGGGGGGTGTGCAGGGGTTTGCACGGGGGGGTGCAGGCATGCGCAAAGAGTGTGCAAAAGTGGGGTGCGGGGGGGTGCACAGGGCCTGCAGGGGTGTGCAGGAGGGGGGTGTAGGGTGTGCAGGAGGGGGTGCCTATGGGGGTACGGGGGGGGTGCCTATGGGGGTACAGGGGGGTTCAGGGTGTGCAGGGGGGGTGCATAGAGGGGTGCAGGGGGGTTCACAGCGGTGTGCATTTGGGGGTGCAGGGGGTGCACAGAGGTGTGCATTTGGGGGTAGAGGGGGTGCATACAGGAGTGCCGGGGGTTCAGTGTGTGCACGGGGGGTGCATAGAAGGGTGCAAGGGGGGTTCACGGGGGTGTGCACTTGGGGGTACAAGGGGGTGCACGGGGGCTGCATTTGGGGGTCCAGGGGGGTACATAGAAGGGTGCAGGGTGTGCATTTGGAGGTACGGGGGGGTGTAGAGGGGTACAGGGGAGTGCGTAGAGGGGTGCAGGATGTGCACAGGGGTGTGCATATGGGGGGGCAGGGTGTGTACACGGGTGCATTTGGGGGTACAGGGGAGCGCACGGGGGTGTGCATTTGGGGGTACAGTGGGGTGCATAGAGGGGTGTGCATTTGGGGATACAGGAGGGTGCGCGGGGGGGTGCATTTAGGGGTACGGGGGGGTGCATAGAAGGGTGCAGGATGTGCATGGGGGCGTGCATTGGGGGTGTGCAGTGGGGTGCGGGGTGAGCACAGGGCTGTGTATATGGGGGTGCGGGGGGGTTCACAGGGGTGTGCATTTAGGGGTACAGGGAGGTGCAGGGTGTGCACGGGGGAGTGCATTTGGGGGATAGAGAAGGGTGCACAGGGCTGTGCATTGGGGGTACAGGGGTGTGCATATGGGGGGGCGGGGTGTGCATGGGGGTGTGCTTATGGGAGTACAAGAGGGGTGCGGGGTGTGCATGGGGGTGTGCGTATGGGGGTGCAGTGGGGTGCATAGAGAGGTGCACAAGGGGTGCGCAGGGACCCCACAGGGCTGTTGCCCAGGGCCACCACCAGCATGCTGCGCGTTGGCCCAGCCTCCAAGGCACAAGTCCACCGCAGGCTCCGTCCACACAGTTTGGGGTGCAGGACACAGCCCGTGCCACCCAGGAGCTGCACCCCGGCACCGTGCAGACGCGGTGCACCGCAGGAAAAGCAGCCATCACCTTCCCTCCAGCACTTTTCCCGAGCAAAGTGGGGCAGCGAGAGCCAGACTCGGGCTGGGGTTGAAGTATATAAGGGACTGTCACCCTCAAAGCCTGGGGACAACGGCTGGAGCAGTGCCTTGACGGTGACACCCAGGTCCGCGGTGCATCCCAAGGGCACCGCGCCGGGAGCAGAGCACCCAAACAGCCTTTTGCAGGAGGTTGCTTTTAATCAAAGGAGCATAAAATGAAGCTGAACGCTTGAGCGCTGCAGACACGGGTGGGATGCAGGGGAGCCCAGGAGGCAGCAGTGATGTTCCCCGACACGCAATGTCGTGTTTGGCTAGGCGCGAATTAAAAAAAAAAGCCTGATCGGAGATGCTTTTTTTTTAAATTTTATTTATTTTTTTCCCCCTAGTACTTAGGTTGCTTGGCTTAGCTTATTAGATCTGCTGCAATGAAATCTTTGAAATATTAAAATGCATTTGGATGTTTCCTTTAAGCAAATTACCAGGGCAGTTTGCAGAGTGTAAGGCAATTCTCATAATTGCATTTTCCCAAGTGCTCCAGCGTTGCTGCTGCTCCAGCGCCGGCTCCTTTATTATTGATGAACTGCTTTACTCCAGCTCCCAGAAAATGACCCCTCGCCTTTAAAGATGCTTTAACCATCTTTTAACACTTTTTTTTTAAAAAAAAAAAAAACAACCAAACTAAAATGCAACTTGAATTCTCCTTTCTCCTCCAGCTATTAGTTTATTTAGTGCTGCTAATTAGTCTGACCCGTTCTCCCTGGGAAACCTTCTCTAAATGATTAGTGAGAGGTGGTGCATCAATGGATGCTGTGAAAATAAGTTGCATCTCTCTGTTTGAGCTGCACGACCTGCAGACCCCGAAGGTGTTGGTGCAAGACCATGCCCCGTGCCCAGTAGCAAGTTTAAATGCATCTAATGCGACTCCTACATACCCAAGAGTAGAGGAGAAAGTGCTTTGGGAAGACAGGAGCATGGAGTGCAATCGTTATTTCATATATCTATTGCAGTTCCTCCACGCCGTTTGGCCAGGATGAGCAAATGCAATGGGGTGCGCTTCGGGGGAAATGCAGAGGCTGGTTCCTTCAAGCCGGAAGGTGGAAAAATGGATTGGAAAAAAGCATTTTGACGGGCTAAGAAAAAATAGTTGGTGCTTTGGAATCATAGAATCATGGAATTGTCCAGGTGGGAAGGGACCTTTCAGATCATCGAGTCCAACCATCAACCCAACACTGACAAAACCACCACTGACCCTTGTCCCTCAGCACCACGTCTGCCCGGCTTTTAAATCCCTCCAGGGATGGTGACTCCACCACTGCCCTGGGCAGCCTCTTCCAATGCTTGACAACCCTTTCAGTGTAAAAATTTTTCCTAATATCCATCCTAAACCTTCCCTGGGGCAACTTGAGGCCATTTCCTCTTGTCCCATGGCCTGTTCCTTGGGAGAAGAGCCCGACCCCCCCTGGCTACCCCCTCCTTTCAGGGAGTTGCAGAGAGCGAGAAGGTCTCCCCTCAGCCTCCTTTTCTCCAGGCTGAACACCCCCAGCTCCCTCAGCCGCTCCTCACAAGACTTGTGCTCCAGACCCCTCACCAGCTCCAGTGCCCTTCTCTGGACACGCTCCAGCACCTCAATGGTGTTTTGTGTGGTGAGGGGCCCAAAACTGGACACAGCACTCGAGGTGGGGCCTCACCAGTGCCAGAGCATGAAATAAAGATGATGATCCAAACGTATATAGTGTAAGTGTCTAAGTGAAGTATGTTTTATAAAAAATACTTGTTTTCACAGCATAAATTGAGTTCAAGCTGCATATTCTGAGCCTTTACCCCTTGATTTCTTCTTCTTGATCACACAGGTCCATATCTTTGCGTCTTGCCGAAAACATGAGCTGGAGTTGAAGGCAGCCGGGTATCCTGCAAACCCCGATGAATACAGGCAAGCCCAGCTGAACCTGAACATCACAACTGATGCTAACGTGGGGTTTTTTTCTTCCTTAAGTTATATATGCCAAGAAAGTTCCTGACCAGATGTTGGAGATACAATAACTAATCCTCTAGCAGGTTGGCTTGGTGGCCCGCATCCCAATCAACCTCCATCTGCTGCATCCACCTGCTGATACAGCTGCGCCAGATGTTGTTCACACGTGTTCCAGCCTTCCTTGCTGCCAGAAAATAAACCTCTGGGTTGCAGCAGCTCAACCGCCAACGGACCCATAAGAGCAAAAGGGAGTTTCTGCTGCCTTTTTGGGGCATCGCATGAAGGTTTGCACCCAGCTAACGGGAGCTCAGTGTTTCTATTCCCTCCAAAAAGATGGACCCACTGATGGGTTTCTAGAGGTTGGAGCAATTATTTGGGTTAATAGTCATGCAGGGCATATTCAGAAGCCATTGCATCGATGTGCTGGGTCTAAATCTGAGCTAGATTTTGATTTTGGTGGAATTTATTTGCTTTGCGTTGATAGGAGGTAGTTAAGGCCGTGTAGCTCAAAGGGGTTCAGCCCCTAATATTCACTAAGATACGCAGAACAGTCAGCGCAGGAGGTTTATTAAGGGCTTCGTTCTCCAGGCTCTCCACAAGCAGCAAGCATACTCACAATTAAAAAACTAAGCAATAAAATAAATGCGTCCGCTGCTACAGAAATAGAGTTATTAATGGCAGGGGGTGGGCTGGATTAGTTAAATAATCATTGAAAAGGGAGATACAGCATCAATGAAGAGGGACATGCAGCATCATTTAAGAGAGAGATGCAGCCAAAGGACTTTTATAGTTTTCTGAATAGTCAGAATAGTCAATTGTCTTATTTTTTCTCAAAACAAGAAGCACAGGAAACATTTTGAAGGAAACCTGACATTTCCAAGGAGCTGGGCCAAGCTTTCAGCAGAGATTTACAGCTCCAGGAAAGCGCTGGCGGTGGGTTGCAGCCGCCAAATGGGACCATTTCAGGTGGGTTTTGCTTCTCCTTCGGTTGGGGATGCTCAAAGTGCAACTCAGGATGTTCTTGGCATGCATCAAAAGAACCGTGGCCAGCAGATCCAGAGAGGTGATTCTCCCCCTCTACTCTACTCTCATGACACCCCACCTGGAGTACTGTGTCCAGCTCTGGACCCGTCAGCACAAGAAGGACATGGAGCTGTTGGAGCGGGTCCAGAGGAGGGCCATGAGGATGATCAAAGGGCTGGAGCACCTCTCCTATGAAGACAGGCTGAGAGACTTGGGGTTGTTCAGCCTGGAGAAGAGAAGGCTCCGGGGAGACCTTATAGCGGCCTTCCAGTCCCTGAAGGGGGCCTACAGGAAGGATGGGGAGGGGCTGTTTGCGAGGGCATGTAACGATAGGACGAGGGACAATGGTTTAAACTACAGCAGGGCAGGTTTAGATCAGACATTAGGAAGAAGTTCTTTACACTGAGGGTGGTGAGACACTGGCCCAGGTTGCCCAGAGAGGTGGTAGAGGCCCCATCCCTGGAGACATTTAAGGCCAGGCTTGATGAGGCTCTGAGCAACCTGGTCTAGTTGAAGATGTCCCTGCTCACTGCAGGGGGGTTGGACTAGATGGCCTTTAAGGGGCCCTTCCAACCCAGCACATGCTATGATTCCATGACTCTGTGGTGAGCACCGTGACATTCAGACATTGTTTTGCATGCTCAGGTCTCTTCAAAAGGTTTTCCATGGGGAAATGGAAGATTCCGATCAGCTGGTGGCACCCACTGCAGCTATCTGGCTCCTCATGAGTTAATCTGCTCTGCCAACTAACGAGCTACAGGTATTCCAGAGGCGACAGGAGCAATTCCTCCTCCATCTGGGACTGACCCTGGCCCAGCAGCCTGGAACTGGTTCCCAGTCCCCCGCTTGGTGCTGCTCCCTCACTAACTGGGACCCA
Organism: Chroicocephalus ridibundus; assembly: GCF_963924245.1. Taxonomy (NCBI): domain Eukaryota; kingdom Metazoa; phylum Chordata; class Aves; order Charadriiformes; family Laridae; genus Chroicocephalus; species Chroicocephalus ridibundus. Next base: position 8,554,572 of record NC_086284.1, read on the forward strand.
GTTCATCTCCATCACTGGAAAACTGGGAGCTGGATGCACCAGGAACTGGCTGTGTATTGGCAAGAACAAGGAAATTTATGAATTGGGTATTGAGATAAAAACCTCCCAGCAATGGGCATGAGCAAATACTCCCCCGGCATTCCTCGGAGCAGTCACACATCCCTAATTCCCTGAGCAATGCACAGCACAGCAAGCGAATAAGCAGGGAAACGACCCAAATTATGTGCTGGTAGAAGTAAGATATAGCTGGTTTGGCTCAAAAATAGGAAAAATAAATCATGATCCTCATTGAGATAAGCAAGTCCTGGGGTACGAGCATCTGTGCTAACAGGGAAGAGCTTTTCCAGTTCACAGGTTGTCCTGGGCGGTGATGGAGTGGCTCCAGCTGAGCTGGCTGGCGGCTTTCCCATCAAATCCTGTTGCAGAAGTGAGATCCCAAAGGATCTGCCTTCCCTCAGGGATCTGCCCGTGCTCCCAGGTCATGCCTGCACAGGCAGCTTTTCCTGAACATCTCTGAGCACGCCTTGTTTGCTTTCATGAAGAAAGTGGCTCCCAAAATCCACCAACAAGGTGGGATCCATGATGCGATCCTACATGGTGGGCAAAAAGGTGTTGTGTGTGTCAGTGTCACAGAGTTGGGAAAGACCTAAGGAATGATGGAACAAGGGGTTTGGAGACCTATGCTCCATTTGGGGACCTGTCTTCTGTATAAGCCAAGGAGAGGGTGTGTGCTTCTCCATCCCCACGTCTCTTGGCCATGCAACCCTCCTGCTTATAGAACCATAGAATCATTTATGTTGAAAAAGACCCTTAAGATCATCGAGTCCAACCTTACACTGCCAAGTCCACCACTAAACCATAGAGTCATAGAATCATAGAATGGTTAGAGTTGGAAGGGACCTTAAAGATCATCCAGTTCCACCTCCCTGCCCTGGGCAGGGACACCTCCCACCAGACCAGCTTGCTCAAAGCCCCGTCCAACCTGGCCTTGAACCCCTCCAGGGATGGGGCAGCCACAGCTTCTCTGGGCAACCTGGGCCAGGGGCTCACCGCCCTCACAGCCAAGAATTTCTTCTTAACATCTCATCTACATCTCCCCCATTCCAGTTTAAAACCCTTCCCCCTCGTCCCATGGCTTCCCTCCCTCATCCAGAGTCCCTCCCCAGCTTTCCTGGTTTCCTGGAGCCCCTTGAGAGACTGGAAGAGGCTCTAAGGTCTCCGTGGAGCCTTCTCTTCTCCAGGCTGAACACCCCCAGCTCTCTCAGCCACTCCTCATAGGACTTGTTCTCTAGACCCTTCACCAGCTTTGTTGGTCTTTGGATGCGCTCCAGCACCTTGATGCCTTTCTTATAGTGGCTCCATTGTCTGTCACATCATGTCATGTCATGTCCTTATATCCATGACAGTCCTTTATCTCAAGGGTGATGAATCCCATCCCCAACCTGTTTTAGGTCCCCAGCCGTGGTGCAAGGTCCAGCGCCTGGGCTGGCTCTGGCAACACCTCTGTTGCCCAGAGAGGTGGAAGACGCCTCATCCCTGGAGACATCCCAGGCCAGGTTGGACGGGGCTCTGAACAACCTGGTCTAGTTGAAAATGTCCCTGCTTATGGCAGGGGGGCTGGACTAGATGGCCTTTAAAGGTCCTTTCCAACCCAAACCCTTCTATGATTCTATAATAGTGGGGGGATGCAATGCAATGGCGGGAAACCCCCAGGAGACCAAGCTGTGGGTGCTCCCCAAGATCTTCACCCCAAGCCTGGCCTTGCTCCATGTCAGCTCGCCAAGGGGACAATGTTGAAACAGCCTCAGGAGTCACGTGGGGTTTTCTGGCAGGCACATCCCATGGAGGGAGATAAATAAAACACAGCCGTGCCCCGAGTGGTTAAGAAAATAATTTTTATCAGCCTTGTTGATTTTAATCTTCCGGGTCTTAGTCTTCTGGAATGTTTTTTGTCAACCTGGCTGTTTGCAAAGGTTCATTCCCTCCCTACAACCCATCCAGGAGGGTCCGAGTCCTTGTGAGGATGTTCAGGGCATTAATACTCGGGTTTCCCATTGGATATGCTGGTGGGAACGGGGATTTGCTTCCCTGGGGTCCACACTGGAGCGAGGAGGGGGATGAGATTTTGCAGGAGAGCAGCACCGAATTACCTGAGAAAGGCAGGAGCTCAACGTGGCATCACTAAGCCAGGCAGAATAAACGAATTTTTTTTAAATTAAATTTAATTGTTTTGTTTTATTATTTTTTCATTTTGTTTCATTATTTTTTCTTTTCTTTTCATTTCATTTCATTTCATTTCATTTCATTTCATTTCATTTCATTTCGTTTTATTTTATTTTATTTTATTTTATTTTATTTTATTTTATTTTATTTTATTTTATTTTATTTTACTTCATTTCATTTCATATGACAGAGGGTACAGGGTCCCAAAGAGATACATAATACTCAGGGAACCCCGACAAAGATGAGACATAAAGGTTGGAAACCCCAAGAGCCAAACACCGCCTGATGGCGACAACCCACAGCTGAAAATATCATCTAAAAAAAAAGAAGAATCAGGCCATAAAAGCAAAATTTGGAGATGGATCCCAAGAAGTGGAGGTTTACTTGATTCCCATCCTCACGCCGCTCCCTCGTTGTAGAAGCCATCGCTTTGGAGTGGGGCTCCCGAGCGGCTGCTTCCCCATGTGCCTCTTTATTCTTCACGTCTGAATTTAATCCCTGAAGGAGTTTAAGCCTTTTTAAGTCCAAAAAACTCGCAGCTGAGGACAACGCTTTGCATTTAAGGACTCTTGGCTGGAAGGATGCGCTTCGGAGCAAAACCCGGGGTGTTTTAACCCACACTACGGGCAGGGTGATTAATGGATGAGGCAGCTCCGGCTGCGAAAGCCTTGGAGAAGAAACATTTCCACCAGCAAATCCGAGCAGCTGCTGATGAAGCAGATTTGGCCTGCTGAACTGGCAGGAGTTTTCCTGGCAGAAGGATTTGCTTGCCAAGAGAAACGGCGGCAGGAGGGGAATGCCGACGCAGCAGCCGCCGGTCTGCGAGGTTCCCCCCCATCCTGCCGAGACGATACGGGAACCGCTTCCTCCAGGGAAATCAGCTTTTTGTATTAAATAGGAATACCTAGGAATAGATAGTAGTCCTGTGAGGGGCAGGGAGTCAGACTCGATGCCCCTTATGGGTCCCTTCCAACTTGAGATATTCTATGATTCTATGATGTATTTTTATATTAAATATGAGTATATAGGAAATAAAAAGCTTAATGGCTATGATAAATAGATAGATGATAGATAGATAGATAGATACAGACAGACAGACACATCAACAGATAGACAAATAGATCAAGTAGATAAGAAAAAAAGAATGAAAAAATGAAAAAAATGAATGAAAGTTTATTAAAAAAAAAAAAAGGACTAAAAGAAGAAAATTATCCTTAATAATAAACAGTGATCTCCTGGGGGGTGGCGGCACCGCTGGTCCCTTCCCTGCCTGTGTTTTTGCCCGCATGGGAGGTGATCTCTCCCGGGAGCAGGTAAAGCCAGAAATTGAGCTTGGGATTATCTGACGGCCGCGGTTTTGTTCTGAGTGTTTCTCCCAGGGCTTCAAAGACCTCAATGGCACCGCACCAGATGTTTCCAGCCTCCAGATGTTGTGCCTCCAGGTGTTTCCAGCTCCTCCTTTCTCCTCCAGCCCTTGCTACTGCTGCGTTAAGATGGGGACAGGTTTCGGGGGGGCCATGGAGACGCATACCATGTGTTCATCTCAGGTTGGGGGTATCCCAGCGTCTGTTGTGAGGGCTCCTTGCATCCCTCCGCTTCCTGGGATGTGGTGAAAGATCAGGGATGGTGAGTCCTGGTCCCACCTTGGTTGCTCAAAGCAACCCATGTGCTCAAGCAATGATGCTGGTACTCACCTTGCTCTGCCCCGCCAGCACTTTCCCAACACAGCCGCTGTTTCCCCCGGATTTCCCCTAATTAATTATTTAATCTTTGTTTCCACCTCTTCATACTTTCCCCCAGGAAGCTCCACACGTCCATCAGATGGAAAACGACAGGCTGGCAATGGAGCCTCCGGGCTTTCCCCACGTGGGGGTGCCATGCAGATGCGAATGGGACTGGTGCGCATGTCCTACAGCCGCCGCAAGGCGAAAGGTGACACCTAAGCAACTGAGAACACTCAAGCTTTTTTGGCAGTAAAAAAAAATAAAATACATGGATTGGGAAAAATAAGATTCACAAAGCATGAAAAAATCCCAAGAAATTATACAGATGGGGAAAAATAAGATTCACAGAATGTGCTTTAAGCTCGGCGAATCTTCTTTTTCCCCATCCGTATAATTTCTGGCTTTTTGCATGCTTTGGCATTCCCCAGCAGAAGAAAAAAAATCCCTCTTTGGAGCTTGTTGTAACCTGGTGCGAGTTGAGGAAACCTTGAAGTGGCTCTTCAGGAGCCCAGGGGATGAATCAGCCTCCTCCAGGTTAAACTGGGGCGGAACGTCTCGTTCTGCAGCTGAGATGGCCGCCGGGGAATAGAGGTCCGGCCGAGCTGGAAAAGAGCCCGTACGGCCCTGCTATGTCCTGCTTGGTCCTGTTCCACCACATTTCGGTGAAGACGAAATGGGTACACCCAGGCAGCTTTGTTCCCCGTGCTCTGCTGTCCTGGCCTCTCCCCATTCCTCACTCATAATGTTTACCATACCTGGAGGGGTGAGACTGGGATTAATTTCCATGAGAACATGTCGAAAGAGTAAATATCTCCGAGCGGGGACGCTTGGCGGGTTTATGGGGTTTGTTTCCCTCCAAGAACTGGCAGCTTTCCTGCTCTTTTTCTGGTTGCTCGTGACCAGACATGAACATCAGGAGGCAGGAGGCCATGCCCATCTGGAGCAGGACTCAGTCTTAGCCCTCTTTCCCATCCCGGTGTGGGACCGTAACAGCTTCCAAGTCTATCCAGGAGAAAATTCTTGGTGCTTTCAGATGGATGTGACCTCTCTGCTGGTGTAAATCAGGTAAGTCCTAGTGCAGCCTCCTCCTTACACCGTTGTTATCTCCCATCCTGCAAGCTGGGAGCAGATGGGGGGAGGTGAAGAGAAGAGATGAGGGTCATGTCCAGTGATGGGTTGTAGCCCTTGGGTGGGAGTGAATCTATGGGGCTGCTATGGTCTGGTGTAGGAGTGGGACACATCAAAAACCCATTGGTTGCTTTTCTGATGCGGAGCTCTTCTACACCAGCAGCACATCAGGAACAGGAGGTGGGAGGTCACCAATACTACTGGAGTAGAGGAAACACGAGAAGAGTCTCCAAGAGCCGTCCAACAACGCTCCCGAGGTTTGGGAGTATTTAGACAACAGGCACGGCTTCATGGGATCACGTTGTGGGATCATGTTGCCCCTGGCTTGTGGGCACACAGAGATGGGTGCAGGGCCTCCTGCCAAGAGCCAACCCTGCACATTCACCATCACTGGAAGTAACTCCAGGAACCTGCATCTGTGTTCAACCAGGAGGTGTCACCGTCATTTCTGTGGAGCTGGGATGGTATCTGAGGTGTTGCTGTGACCTGCCTTCATCCTGAGAGTCATCTACAAGGTCCAGGGATGGGGGGCATCAGCAAGCCTCCAGCAGCCTCTTTCCTCCAAGCTCTTCCACATGACACAGACATGGACATAGACATGGATATGGACATCCCTGTGAGCAGCAAGATCACCTGAAGACCTGTTCAGGGTCCTCAAGGTTGGGATACCCCTGATGGAGCTGCTCCTGAGTTCTTCAATTTTCCTTCAAGAAGGTGGCCTTCACCTTCCTAAAGGTGACCTTAAAAGGGTTGACATAACCGTCTGGAAATTATGGCAGTCAGGAAAGGTGGGACAGTAAGAGAAAAGGGATGAAAGAAAAGATAAAAGCTCTGATGGGACAAAAGACAAGAGGAGACAGCAAGAAGAGGCTTAGACTAGGGAAGAAGAGAAAGGACGTCAAGGCAGTAGACAGGTTGTAACGACAAGGGAGGAACTCTGAGGTTGCAAAGCATTGAGGTGTATGACAGCAAATATGATGGTGATGATGCCACTTGGCCCTTTATAAATCACCAGAAGGACCCTGGGGTGTTGTGGACACTTTCCACATTGCAAGAGCATTCCATGCTTCCTTGGTAAATGCAGAAGGACAAAGTTGAGGAGACACTCACTGGATCAGACCAATGAATCCCCAAGAGATGTTGCTGCGTGTTCAGGGCTCTCCCAGAGCAGATTGGTCCCAGTTTGGTTTCATCTGGGAAGAACAAAGGTTGCGTGCTCTGGGGCTGTGTTTCCAGAGCAAACCAACGTGCAGTAGGTGGGACAACCAGGGCAATCACCGCAAAACATCTTGTTACTCTGAATTAAAATATTCCCTTTGAGTCCTCTGTGCTCAGCAGCACAGACCTCCTCCGTGCTGCTTCACCACGTGGTCCATAGCACAAAATACACCTTCTAATGGTGGAGGAGGCAGTACTCCATCTCTATTCTGTAGAGGTTACCATGTCTGTGCCGGAACATCCTTCAAGATGTTCTTTTAACAGAGGGTGATCTGGGGAGAAGGATGGTTGTATGCACAATGGTCACGGAGAGAAGTCTGATGGACACATAGAAGACCCCTTCCCGGTGGTAGAGCCCAGAGCCAAGCTCATGTCCCTGGCTGTATCCAGGTGGTGTGTTCACAAGTCAAGGAGGTGTGGATTGCTCCCAATTGCCCGGCTTTGTTATGAGAAAAGATAGGAAGGGATGAGGGTGGTTGCAGTGTAGTAAGGCAGACTTGCAGGCGTGCTCAGCAATGGTGAAACTGGCCCCCTGAAGCTGCTCAGAGGGTGCCCATGAGATCCTGCTCTGAGATAAGGCTGAGCTGAGGGCCTCAGCAGGCTCCAAAAATGGAGCGGCTGCTCACGGGTGGCACATCTCCAGCTGGCTTTTATAGCTTTAGCAACCAGTGCCCGTGTTAAGGTGTAAGGTCAGAGCTGGAAGAGCATCTTCTCAGCTTTATGAGAACTTCTCCACATTTGGGGAGTTTCCCACACCTTCCATGGAAGTACAAGCTGCTGTCAGACTGAGAGACTCCTACCCTAAATTGACTCTGGCCTGATGGACATGGATCTGATCCCAAAAAGCAGGGTTTACCCTGCTGCCCTGGGCACACTCTGAGTGTCTCCAGCTCACAAAGACCTGCTGCTGCCAGCCCTGGCTTGTGCAGGAGCACGTTGGGTCAGGGCTGTCCCCTCCGCTGTCCCTTCTGTGTGAGCTGAGCAACGCGTGCATTCCTGCTGTAAATTCCCCTGCCCATTCGTGCGTCACCTCTGCGCTCCCTCATTTCTTGTTAATGTGTAACTTGAAACTCGCCGGGGCACATTTCTGTGATGGCAACATTATCTGTTCCCAGCTGGGCGCATCCCTGCCTGCTCGCACCAGGGGTATTTTTATTGTGGGTAGATGGTATCACATGAAGGGCAGTGGATGGGGAGGGTTGAGCACATTGGAAGGGTCTCCTGGATCTCTCCAGGGCAGCTGAGGAAAAGTCATAGAATCACAGAATCATAGAATTGCCTAGGTTGGAAGGGACCTTTCAGATCATCGAGTCCAACCATCAACCCAACACTGACAAAACCACCACTACCCCATGTCCCTCAGCACCACGTCTGCCCGGCTTTTAAATCCCTCCAGGGATGGCGACTCCACCACTGCCCTGGGCAGCCTCTTCCAATGCTTGACAATCCTTTCAGGGAAGAAATTTTTCCTAATATCCATCCTACACGTCCCCTGGTGCAACTTGAGGTCGTTTCCTCTTGTCTTATCACATGTTCCTTGGGAGAAGAGACCGACCCCCCCTGGCTACCCCCTCCTTTCAGGGAGTTGTAGAGAGCGAGAAGGTCTCCCCTCAGTCTCCTTTTCTCCAGGCTGAACACCCCCAGCTCCCTCAGCCGCTCCTCACCAGACTTGTGCTCCAGACCCCTCACCAGCTCCATTGCCCTGATCCTTCTTGGAGAGAGGGTGAATAACCACCTGATGGTTATTCAGGTGTCCAAGAGCAGTTTTGGGGGCCAGGATCTCAACAGGGCTCAAGGCTGCTGTGTGTCTGGGGCTTTTCAGGTGGGAAGCCCTTCTCTTTATTTACCAGCTGCAGAAGGAAAGGGCATGTTGGGTTGCTTTCTGTGTCCATGGTGGATGTTGGGGAAGGACATGGCACCTCCAGCAGTGGATGGTTTTTAGAGCAGACAGGTGTTGATCGGGAGTGGTGTGGGTAGAGCTGGTTGACCCACAGAGCTGGGGGTGGGGTGGGTGGAGATGCTGGTGGCACCTCGCTGCACCATCCCATTATCAGAGCACTACTCTGCACCAAGGGCTTGGCTACACAGGGACCCTATCACTCTGCGGCTGCCTGGGCTGGATGGAGATGGCCCATTTCCAGTGTTCTTCACTTGGTCATGTCCCATTGCAGCCTTGGTTATCAACACTGGCCATCCCCACCACCCTGGCACTGATGTTTCTCGTGGTGCTTTTGCATGTAGATATCTCCATTCACCCTGACCAGCCTTAATATCTCTGTTTCACCTCTCTGCTTCTCTTCCTACAGCCAGAGAAAACTGAAGGGAGGAAGAAGCAGTGTCCCGCTAGGAGATAAGCCCCTTCCAGCCCCAGACACTCCCACCTTTGAAGCCCAGGAGAACAGCGTTTGTTCAGCCAAGGGGAATTGTGTGCCTCAAGGCAGCCTCAGATCCTGCAAGGACCTTTTTTCCAGCACCTTCTCCAAACAAATGACTCTGGCAACTCTCCTCCCGACATTGCGGCCACAAGCCTAATCCTACTTTTTCTTATGCTTCATCCATCTCAACGACTGAAGCGATGGCTGGACCAGGGTCATTTCTTCTTTATAAATTTTCCTACCGCTTCTGACCACAGCACTTCTGTAGTGTAACTCAGCAACATTCACATCCCTTCCTCTCTCATTTCTTGGAAACATCACTTTCTGATCCTTTTTCCTCTATTTCAGTCTCCCAGAAAGTGGGTGAGACCCCAACACCAAATATTACAGCCAGTGGCACACAAAAGAAGCCACGCTGAGTTTTTGCTGACTTGGACAAGAGGCTGATGGAGGCAAGGGCATCCTTACAGGGAGGGATCCCATCACTGTCAATTCCTTCAAGGAAGGGCCTGTCCCTGGGTGCCAGTCACAGAAAGAAAACAGAGATGAAGCTCTTAAAAAAAAACCATGAGGAACTGTGACCTTCGTGGTTGTTGGCTGGACCCTGCTCCAAAGAGAGCACCTGGAAGGAGACAGGAGAGGGAGGCATCAGGAGATGGGTGAGCCGCAACCTTGGAAGTGCCCATCCATGGATGGGTGGAGATCTTGGAGTTACCCATCCTCTGCCAAGGCTAGGAACGAGGTGAAACTAGGTTTGAAGCTGAAAGTGTAGAATGGGCCAGGCTCAGCACTTTTTTCCCCATTTCGTGGAAGGGCCTGGCGTGGTCCTTCAAGAGGGTACGGGGGAGACGTGGGCTTAGAGCTGGGCCTTGGCACGCAAGAAAGGAACTGAAACTTCCCCTGCGAAGGAGGAACGGTGGGAGCAATGTGCTGATGTGTCTCTAGCTGCTCTGATTTAATTCCTCTGAAACTCTTCTCTGCAACGAGCTGCGCCTGTTTCATGGAGGTGATGCTCCATGGCCAAGCATCGTGCTCGCTAAAGCAAAGTGACGGCAAAGCACCAGCCTGAGAGCAAAAGGGGTTTATTCCTGCTATAAATGAACAAAAGCGCAGAGATCAGCCCCACTCCTGCCTGCTTTTCTCTTCTGCTGCTTGGTTTTGCCAGTGAAACAGTCGTATTTGGAGGGTGAGGCTTTGAGACACGCAGAGAGATGAAAACCCCAATACATGAAAGAAAATAAACCAAATGGCCTCAGAGATTTTTATTCTCCTGGAGCAGAGCATGCACTGAGAAAAGAGATTGTGGCTGTAATTATGAGATCTAATCAAAGCGTTTCAACAATAAGTAATCCCCTAGTTTAACTTCTGAATGTAAAAATACGGATATCTTGAGCGGTTTGGGTTTTCTGTGAACACGGTTGTCTTGCTGCTTTTAGCCTGAGCATCAGAAAGCAGCAATAAAACCCGTACAAATACTAATTGCAGTGCTGATTTCTCATCGGTACAAAAGGCAGAACAGCCTCCCCTTTCTCTCCCAAAGCTGAGTTCGTTCAACCTGAGCGGATTATCAACAGCTTCCCGGCAGCACTAAATAAACCCGGGCTCAGGTGTGCTGGCTGAAGGGCTGCTGGGTTTATACATCACCTGCGTAAAACCAGCCTTTCCACGCCGGAAAGACCTGCCGCTTTCCCCAGCAAATTGCTTTTGCTGCTTCAAGTGTGTTGCTTATGCTCTGCGAAAGGTTTTTCTTCTCCGGGAACGGTTGATAAGTTACAGAGGCAAACAGTAAAATCCACTTACCAAGCCCACTCTTACACAATAGCTGCCGCGGAGAGTTGAGTTTTCATCTCTGAGTCATAGGGGAAATGAAACAAGAATTTATTTTGGTGGTTTTAGCTCCGTGAAGTATTTAATCCCTTTACTTCGCCTGTTCACAAATGGGGATCGTACATCCGGAAGGTTCCCAGCATTTAGAGGCAGAAACATGAGCTTAGCTAAGCCTTATCCCGTCCCATCAGCGTGGAGAGAGAAGACGTGCATCTGTCAGTCCCCGGCTTAAAACTCTGAAGAAGGGCTGGATCTGGCCGGCATTTGCACAGGCAAAATTATGCCACGAAGCCCAAGATGTCACAGGTGTGTCCATGGCACGGGTGCATCTAAAACATGCAAGATGAGGTTTTTCCACCCTTGCTTGCTCCTGCTGCCTTCGCGGATGCATTTTGCTGCTTTGGAGTTTGCTTTTCTACATGCCCGGACTCCCCAAAAAAACGCCGGGCAGGGGTGGCAGCGTTGTGGAGAATGTCTGACTCATCCGCTTTGACCCGCTCAGTTGCCGATCGTGGCAGGTCCCAACTCAGGCTGGGACACGATGGGGAGCTCAGCAACGCGGAAACGCCCTGAGCAGCCCCATGCCATTAACGCCTCCAGCTCCTGGATCTGGGATAGCATCTGGGATATCTATTAGTGGTTGTAGGACACGAGTGGCCTCCGTGGTTGCACAAGCCGAGATGAACTTTGGAGTGTCCCCGTGCCCTGGGTGAGATGAATTCACCAGATGAGGCTGGGAAAGAAACGCTGCCGGGGGGTGAAGGTTGCCCTTGCCAGGACGTGGGAGCATTTTTCCTCTCCTGAGCATCCCTTTTCCAGTTGCAAAAGGCATTGCCCGGGGCTGGGCAGTCCCTTGGACCAACCTGCTTCTGATCTCACTGAACCCTAAATGTGGTCCTTTGTCTTGCCCCTGTTTTTGTTCAGCCCTCCATGGCCTCCTCTTGTCCCATTCCTCCCCAAAGGTCCACTCGTTCGTCACCGAGCTGTTGGAGACACCTGGCTACAGCCCATGCGTGGGGACCCCAAATGAGGGTGTCAGTGGGTGGCACAGGACATGACTTAGATGCTGTCCTCTAAGAGCAGGACTAAATCTGGCCATGCAGATGCTGCCATCTCTTGAGATGATGCCCACAAGAGATGGATTTGAAGGAAGCCCCCTGTTTGTGTTCATAGGGATGGTCAAGGCTGGGGGAATCAGGACAGGGCAACTCCAAAAGCAGTGGGGGTGTGAGGGGCAGTGGCCATCCCCTACTCAAGTAATGCATCTATGTGGGATCTCCATGAAATGCTGGAAAAGCAGGGGACAGGGAGCATCACCTAACCCCAACCCTAACCTTCACCCCAGCCCTAAATCCCAACGCTGAGGAGGGTCTGCGGGTGAATCCATGCTCGTGTCAGAGAAGAGCCATTTCCAACCAAGGAGCATCCTTCAGCATGTTCATGGGCACTGAACCAAAGCAGGACAAGATGTCACCTCAACCAAAAGGGTAATTGGGTGGTGCTTGAGACGGGTGTGGGCAGAGAATGTCCAGCACATGAGGCAGCAGGAGGGAGGGATTGTTTCCATGCTGTTGGGACAGGATTCAGGGCCACCATCCCATGAAGAGGACCCTCTAGATAAGGAGCTGGCAGCGGTGAGGCAGCCCCAAGTGCCAAGCAGTGCTGAGCTGTCCCCACAAGAGCTCGGCACACATACATGAGGAGCACAAAACTCTTCTTAAACCCAAGTGTAAACTCCCAATGACTTTTCCCCTCTCTTGCTCGATGATGAAATGCCATGAACTCTTCAGGAAGTGAATCAGACAGCCACGAGGAGATGGGATGTGAAGAGTTAACCCAATTTCTGGCTGTGGGAGTCAATCTGACAGACACAATGTCCCACTGCAGCTGAACTTCTGATACCCTCTCGTGCATGCTCCAGGGAGGGCTGGAGGACCAGGGCACACTCAAGTGCTCTTTTAAGAACCTCCATCACTCTCGTAACCGCCTGCATGATGGGATGGAGAATGCTCAGCGAGTTTGGGAGCAACACGAGCTTGAGGACCATGGTTGACTTGCCAGAGGCAGAGCCATTGAAGGGACCTGAAGAGGTTCAACAAAGACAAGTGCAGAGTCCTGCCTCTGGACACACTAGTCTTCTCCAATCGGCCAGACTGGAGTTGCCAGCGGGAAACAGCTAATGGCCACAAGTTGCCCCCAAATCAGAAGTGTGCTTTTGCAGCAACCAAGATCAATCATTCCCTGGGTGGTATTTGCAAGATTGCAGCCAGCAGAACCAGGGTAGTGATTCCTGCTCTCTCTTTGGCGCTGGTGAGACATGGTGGGACCCAGTTTGGTTCTCCCCAGTACCAGGCAGAGGGTGACAGATGGGCCCCGAGGGGACACCAAGCTGGAGCTCGGGACATGGAAGGAGAGGCTGGGAGATGGGTGTGCAGTGGGAGAGGAAGAGGCTAAGGGAGATTTTATTGCTGCCTACAGCTCCCTGCTGGGATGGCGCGGAGGAGATGGAGATGGAGGTGCCCAGTGATGGGACAAGAAGCAACGTCACAACTTTCAAAACAGAAAACTTCCATTAGATACTAGAAAAAAATCCCATAGGAGTAGTCAAATGTTGGAAGACAGCCCGGAGAGCAGGAAAATCTCCATCCTTGGAGACAGTCAAGCCTGTCCTTGACACAGCCTGACCTTGTTGAAGGTCAGACTTGCAGCAGACTTGGAGCAGAGTTCCAGAAGGTCAGACTTGGAGCAGAGGTCCAGAAGGTCAGACTTGGAGCGGACACCCCAGACGACCCTCCAGCCTCAGTTACTCTGGGAGTCCTATGCTGTGCTGAAGCTTGGGATCCCATGGCCAAGTTCTGCTGGCAATAAGTTCCCAACAGTGAGGCAGAAAGCCATCCAGGACCTGCTAACAGGGGAGCAGAGATACAGGACGCACGCATGCCCCCATCCAGAGCACCAAGGGACCTCCTGCTCCATCCATGCCATGGCTCCCCAGCATACACTGGGCTTTTTGTTTTCTCCACCAAAAGCCAAGTGATGTCTCATTTCGTCCACCTGGCATAAAGCTGACTTTCTCTATAGTCAACAGGCTCTGAAGCCAAAAAATTTCTCATTTGACATATCCCTCAGGGGTCTTTTGGAGACCTGCACCCACCTCCACTGGGAAACCCCTCCATCTGCTCCAAAGGGCATCATCTCTTGGGGCCTCACCAGCTCTTGGTGGAGTGGGACAGGGACATGTGGTCACCAGCAGCTCCATCCTCCATGTGGATCATCTCCTGGGGCTCACAGGAGTAATGATGGTGGTACCCGGACCTGACCAGTGCCTCGGTCCTGCTGCTGTCACCCCATTTCTTAGGTTGGTCCTCAAAAGTGGGGAGGAACACCCGTAGCTGAAAGTGAGACAGCAAAATGTGATAACATGCAAAATGATTCCCTGGTTGTTATAAACAATGGGAAAATAGTGTGGAAATATAATTAGCTAACACAATTGAATCGTTCCGCTTCAGTCCACTGGCATGGTTTTGGTTTAGGCTCTTAAGGAGGTGTGGAGGTGTAATACTTGCTCCATACTCACCCTTGACAGATGGGGAAACTGAGGCACAGGCTTTCCCTGCTGGTGAGCAACCAGTGTGGCCAACGAGCACACATAGACATGATGACAGGACCGAGGATATTGCTGGCTGCCCCAGCCCTGAGTCCCAGAGCAGAGACACCTTCCTCCTGAGCAATCCTTCCACTCATGGTGCTGCTCTCCCTCTATTACAGACCTCACGGGCATCTTGGAGGAGGTCAAAGCTTGGTGCAGAGCTCATTTCCTAATTGCTGGAGAGGCGGATCCCACACTCCTGCCCTTTCACCCCTGTCACACTGCCCACCTAGGTTTTAAGATTACTTTGGGAGCTGAATTTCGGAGCAGAGGACACCCATCAGCCTGGCAGTTCCCCCAGATGCCCTAAAACCATGTCGGTGTGAGATTACCATGTCCTACCTCCTCAAGGCCCATGGAAGATGACCGCAGATCCTTCACCCCAGTCTTTGTGGGACACACAGAGGTTGCCCTGTGCTCCAGGGCTCTGTTGAGCTGGTTAGAACGAGCAATGAGCCTTTCCCAGAGTTGCCCATCAGCTTTTCCCACTGGTCCAAGCTGTTGCCATCACCCCATAGGCATGGTGGGACACGGAGCATGGAGCCAGAGTGGTATGGAGGATCACCGCTGTGCTGGGGATTCCCCAGCCCACGCTGTTGGCCCCGGGGGGCATGGGGAAGAAACAGGGCATTGTATCCCAAAATAGCTGCCTCGTTACAAAGGAAAGGTCAGCGGAGAGACAATCTGCAGGGCTCCATGAGAGTGGGAGGGTTTCCTTCTGCCACAGGAAGGTGAGTGACTCACTCCTATGGAAACTGGAGGGACAGGGCAGAGGCAATCCCTCTCCCTGGTGGCTACCTATCTGGAGATAAATCTCCATCCACTTCCCTTGCAAATATCTGCTGCTGAAAATATCTGTTCCTGGGGTTTTCTTATCAGATAGTCTATTTATTTTGAAAATCACAGAGCCCCGAGGGTCCTTGCTGTGGCTCCAAGCACATCTCAATGTTTTGCCATGGCCATCCCATGAATGACGCATTGAAAAGGAGAACCTGGCCAGTCCCCACGCCTGGAAACACCAGGAAACACCTGCAAACGCTTAGCTAAGGGAAGGATCTTCCTCATGGTGTTTTCTAACTAGTAAGAGGTAAATCCCAGTGACGATGAGAAGGTCTGTTTTTCTACATGAGTCTGCGGTTCAGTTTTAATGACAGCTACCAGCTTGAGGGTGATGGTGCGTTCATGGTCGAGCCCTGCTAATGTGTGAACCGTGCAGTGCACCCCAGTTCCTGTCCAGGCTACACCCTGATGGTGTCCCATCTTGAAAGGGAGCAAAGCCATCATCTATTTTCCATGGATACCTTCTGCAGGGTCCATCTCTCACTGCAAACCCAGGGCTTTCCTCGAGACTTGAAACAGGCTGGGAAGTACCTGCTGGTGATCCCCCTCTACCCCTTCACTTTACAGCCCAGAAGAGGACAGCTCAGCTTCTCCTTTCCAAAAAGACCTGCCCGAATAGCTAAAAGGAAGATCAAGACCTGGCTTGCACATCATGAGGCCCTATGTTGTGTGTCAAAGGGCACTTTGGTCACTAGATGTCTAAGCCAGACACATGCCGGTATTAAATAAGGCACAAAATGTTAATACATAGGGCAGAAACTATGGGGAAGAAGCAGCGTTAAATGAAAGGACCATCTTGTCAAGAAGCAGTGGTGTCTCCCCATGGATGTCTCTAATGCAAGACGAGATGCCTTTCTAACAGAGATCAACCCAAGCCCTAGCTACTGGCTTTCGTGAGAGGTTGCAGGGTGAAATTCAGGTGGCAGCTAAAAAAACTGGACCTGGTTATCTACTGGTCTCAGCAAAACTCCCTGGCACTCACCCAGTTTGGGACGGAGACTTAGGGCTCAGTGCAGGGGAGTCACGGCAGACAGGCAGTGGTGTTGCTCCACCACTGGCATGTGTTAGCCTGACCCCATTCTGCTGGGATCCCCTGATCAGAAGACGACATGATAACTCAGACTGGAAGGGACCTCGGAGGTCTTCAGTCCAACCTCCTGGTCATGGCAGAGACAGTTCTGGGGTCAGACCAGGATGTGCAGGACTTTATTTAGTTGGTTCTTGAAAACCTCCAAGGATGGAGGTTGCACAACCTGTACATGGTGGAACAATTTTCACTTCTCCTCAACCTGAAATATCAGTGGTGGCGATGTCGGTGGTGTTGCTGTGATAATCAATACTTACCCAAGCAGGTCTCCTTGGACCTCACCACGGGAAGAGAACAAAGGCAGCAATCCCAAGGAGCACCACCATCATCACCTCTCCTGGGAAAGCCCCATTGGCACCAGGAGCAGCTGCAGGGGACGCGGGGAAGGAGCCCTTCTTGTTAAGGTGTGCCCCAGGCTGCTTCTTGCAAATTTGGATGCCACAGGTTTGGTCCATCCAGCTGAAAAAATGCTGCTGTTATAAAAGATTGTGTCTCTTTGCAGAGGATACGTTACAGGTCCCTCTATCCTTCTTCCCCCATCTTCTGCATCACAGACTATCAACCGTCTCTCTCCTTCCTTGGGGATAACGGCATCACCACTTCTCTCCCCCTTCCCTCTCTCCTCACCTACGCGTCCTCTGCTCCTTAGGCACATTTCATTTAGAGATGGCCTGACTGATACCCACTTCATTAAGCACTCAATTGCTCTCCGATTGTATTTAGCTTGGAAATCTGTTCCTGTGATTCCAGGACTTGTCTGGGCAAAAACCAAGCACAGGACCGACTGTACGAGTCGGTCAAATAAACACTATTCCCTATAAAGCTTGTTTTGCAAATCTGGACTTCCCCGGACTGCTCGGCCGAGGGCTAGAAGCAGATTTACACGGAAATAACCATTTAACGGCTTAGCTGAGTCTTGCTGATCACCCTCAGCTCACCGAGGACATTGAACCTGGTGCTGGTGGCACTCCCGGCCAGGGGATGTCCAGCACTGGGAGCGCACACCCGGCACTGCGATGCTTTTGCTCCGTGTTGGTCCCATCAGCGATGCCAAGCCAAGGAGCTGGCCTGAGAGACTCCGGATTAATCCCTGGAACGTGACCTTTAAATGCTGGGAGGGGTGGGAGAGTTATTTTAGCTGCGGTGGCAAAGATCCAAATAAGAAACACCAGCCAGGCCCTAGATAACAATATTGGCCTCCTGACAAGGACACCAGTTGGGAGTGAGCCTTTGGGCTGGTCTCCCTCCTCGGGGGGGGGGGTGGTTATCGTGGGGTGGACACAGGAAAGCAGGTGCCTCCCATCTTGCCCGGTTGGAGGTTAAAAAGAATACACGTCTGTGATGGAGCACCCAACCATCAGCCCGCGTTTCCCCTGGAGAAATCCACGTGGACATTTCCCATCTCTTCAATTGCTCTGACCCTACTCCAGCCATGGCCAAGGAAAAAGGTGTGGGTTGCAGAGCTCTGGGCTTTGTGAGCCCAGTTTAGGTTTAATTGGTGTTTTAAATGAGAAAATATGGAAAAATGTAAGAAAAGTAATCTTGATGGTAGGTGGGGGCTTAAAATGGAGTAGCTGAATTGCATCCAACCTCTGCAAGGGCTTTTTTATTGAGAATTGAAGTAGAGCTAATGTCGATCTGCTTCAAACGGGGTTTGGACCCATGGGGAAGCTGCTAAGGGATGAGTTGGGGGCAGGAGGATGCCACCAACCGTCTTCCAAAGGGCAGGAAGCAGGATGGGTCCCTGAGGAGGGTGGCTGGAGCATTGTGAAGGTGTAATGCTGCACTCCCCATCTTCACCCACTCATCAAATAGGGATGCGTTCGGTTTGGGGTCTATAGAGGGACTCGGTGTGGTTTTTTCCCCCATTTGAAATGTTGATTTAGATGGACACCCCCAAGGGGCCATGCACGGGCTGGACTCATCCTGGCATGGCTTATCCCAGCCCTGCCTGGGAAGCCTAGACCTGAGCAAATATATTGTTTTCTGGGCTGAGCTCGATATGGAGCATCCCCCACCGCATGGCGTCCACAGGGAGCGGTGGCTTTCTGGGGTCCATGTGTCCATCTGCTCCCTCCCAGCGCCGTACCCTGGGTCCTCTCAGTGCAAATCTCCCTGAGGACGCAAAGGTTATTTTGGAGCAGGAGGGGAAGGAAGTGAATTCAAAAGCCCCATACTGAGAACAAGTATTTTTTTGGAAACAAAGGGATTCCAGGGTGGAACGCTGTGCTGGTCTTGTGGTCTCGCTCCTGCGAGCTGAAAGCAAGAACGATGGAAGAAAACTACTGTAACATGGCTTTTCCCCTGCCACCAACAGGAACTTGCTCCTGAGCATCTCTGTGGCTCTTGTCTGCTGGATCCTACGTGAGGAATAGAAAAAAAATGGGAGACAGGTAATGCTATGGACATCCTGCCGCCCCATCCCTTAAACCAACCTCTGGCTGGAGGAGCCAGAGCAAAATCCACCGTAGTGCCAGGCTGGGCTTCCACCTTCACGCTGAGCCGCTGGTGGGTCAGTCGAGCAGTGATCCCATAACTTTTGGGGGCAACTGGATCGCACGATCCAGCTGCCCATGCCCACTGTGTCCCACCACGCTGCTACAAAGGGGTCCATGCGTGGTTAGACCCACAGAGCTGGTTCTTCACCAGCTCTGCAAACAGAGAAATGAGCCTTTTTCAGGGCAGCCTCTCCCCAAGCACTATTTTAGGCTTGGACCATGACGCGGATGGGTTGCCGCTGCTGTTTTTAGGAAGACTTGGTTTCAGGACATGCGCTTCCCTGCTCTCTTGGACGCCAGGATTACTGTACAAACACTTCCAGGAGTACCAGCCATGCCCAGGGCATGTCTCCCCCTGGCCACCTCTTCCAGCACCTCCTGTTGTTGCAACTCACTCAAAACCCCCAAAACTCAGCTCTTGAATAAGACCATGCTCATTTAAAAAAAAAAAAAACAACTCAGTCTTATTTACTATTTTCTGGGCGGACTCAGAGGAAGATGCAGAAGAGGAAGTGGCAAAGACCATCGTGAGATTTGGTAGAAAATAGCATCCCCGCTCTCAGAAAGCCATTGGTGGGGTCAGCAGCAGCAGAGCTGAGGATGGAAGGCATCGTTGTGACTCCCCCCCCTCCCTCCCATCCACTGGCTGCGGTGCAGAACCACGTCCACCGCTGCCACACGCCTGCTGGGAACCAGCCCGCGCCGCCCGCAGCACACGTAGCCCAAGCCGATGGGTTAATTTTAACACGCCTGCCCGGTGTGTTGTGTTTGTTTAAGGTCCTTATAGAAGCAGCGCTCTCGGCCACAACGGGACCCTTGTGCTTCGGGGCCTGGCAACCGGCCCCTGCCGCCTGGGAGGTCATGGCAGCACCCGAATCGCTCTCTGCGAGCATCCTCCTGAGGGAGGGGGATGCACTTGGAGTTTGTAAACCCCTCCAAAAAAAGATGAGTTGTGTAGGAGCTTGGAGGAAAAGCGAGCAGCTCGAAGCCTGGCACCTCCATCGCCCTCCTGCTCTGAAGCCCTGCGGTCACTGGAAGAGGAATGAGCACTTTCTCCTTCCAGGAGAAAGGTCACATGCGCTTGGTGGGGAGGAAACGAAAGCTGGGCTAAAAAAAACCCCCAACTGCTGCGGGAGAATAAAAAATAGACGCCCAGAGGGCTAAGGCTGCAGAGCGAAGCCCTCTCTGCACCGAAGCAATGTGGAGAAGATCAAGTCTTGCTGCTTCCAGCTGCTTTCTCCAGCAAGCATCATGTGCATCAGGTCTCCTCCAAGTTCTCCCTTCCCCAAGCCATACTGGCCCCAGACAGCAAAGGTCCCCTGTGCCCTGTCTGCACTCACTTGTCAGTTCTTGTTGCAGGGTTGAATGGCAAAAGGGTGGTGGGTGCCTTTCTGTGCTCAGCACCCACCCACCCTCTCACCACCATGGTTGTAGCTCTTGAGTGCTGCTCCCCCAAACACCATCAGCCTCAGCAATGTCAGGAGGAGATTCCTACAGGAATGTGTGCGTATGATGGATGGACAGAGGGACTGGCTCACGGTGGTTTTCCATCCCGAAGTCCCATCTCCAGCACCTCTTTCTCCAATCAACCCTGCTTTGGAGCTCGGTTGGCTGCTGGGAAGGTCCACCCATGCCTCCAAAGCACTGAGTGGGTACCAACCCCACTTGACCTTATCCCCTGCACACCCCATTAGTGTTCACCACCATGAACAGATTCTTCATCCTCCAGCTGGATGAGTTTTGCTGCCTCTTATATATCCTTAAAAGTTGATGGTGATTCTAAATTAGAGCATCCAGGAGGGAAAGTGCAGCCACTGTGGGAAGCTGCAAAATCAGATCTGCTGCCATGGGATGTCCCTCCTACTTGCACAGGATGTCCCTCCTGCACACAGGGCACAAATCTACCTCCCAGTTAGGTGGCTGAACATCTTACCAGCCAAGAGATCATGAGAAGTGACTAAATGCCCATGGCCAGGCTGGATCGGGAAATGAGTTTACACTTAAAGAGATTTAGATGAGTGTTCATGACCTTTACCTCTCCCACCAACCAACACAAGGCAGGTCTGCAGGCTTAACTCAACACATGGGATTGAGTGCGCCCTCAGCAAGTTTGCCAGTGACACCAAGCTGTGTGGAGCCATCGACACGCTGGAGGGAAGGGATGCCATCCAGAAGCACCTGGACAGGCTGGAGGGGTGGGCCTGTGTGAAGCTCATGAACTTCAACCAGGCCAAGTGAAAGGTCCTACATCTAGGTCAGGGCAACCTGAGGCACAAACCCAGGCTGGGCGGTGAATGGCTTGAGAGCAACCCTGAGGAGAAGGACTTGGAGGTGTTGGTGGATGAGAAGCTCAACATGAGCCATCAGTGTGCGCTGGCAGCCCAGAAACCCCCCCGCAGCCTGGGCTGCATCCCCAGCAGCGTGGGCAGCAGGGCGAGGGGGGGGATTCTGCCCCTCTGCTCCGCTCGGGGGAGACCCCCCTGCAGTGCTGCCTCCAGCTCTGGGGCCTCAGCACAGGAGAGACACGGAGCTGTTGGAGCGGGGCCAGAGGAGGCCCCGGAGATGCTGGGAGGGCTGGAGCCCCTCTGCTGGGAGGACAGGCTGAGAGAGTTGGGGGGGTTCAGCCTGGAGAAGAGAAGGCTCCGGGGAGACCTTGGAGCCCCTTCCAGTCCCTCAAGGGGCTCCAGGAAAGCTGGGGAGGGACTCTGGATGAGGGAGGGGAGCCATAGGACGAGGGGGAATAGTTCTAAACTGGAAGGGGGGGAGATGTAGATGAGATGTTAAGAAGAAATTCTTGGCTGTGAGGGCGGTGAGCCCCTGGCCCAGGTTGCCCAGAGAAGCTGTGGCTGCCCCATCCCTGGAGGGGTTCAAGGCCAGGTTGGCCGGGGCTTGGAGCAACCTGGTCTGGTGGGAGGTGTCCCTGCCCAGGGCAGGGGGTTGGAACTGGATGGTCTTTAAAGTCCCTTCCAACCCATGCCATTCTGTGATTCCATGACTGCAAACTTTCATCCTTGCTTCCACTAAGGCTTTAAAAAAAAATCAAGAAAAAGAGATCTGATGTATCCCAGTTTGTCTCAAACACTTCTACCAGTGTCCCCCTGCCCGCGCCACAGGTTTAAGCTGTTCCCATGGGTGCAGGGCTCTGCTGTGGGCACCCTGACCTTCCCGGTCCTCCTGTTCCTGTATCACATTCCTCTCAGCTAGACAACATGGAAATGTTTTGAAAGCGTCTTAGAAACCTGCATCGCTGCCAAAACGGTTGAAAAATGAAGCCGTGAAGGGAAGCGCGGGGCTGCTTTCCAGCTTGGCTCGAATGGGTATTGCCGCTCGCCTCCGTCCCTGCGCTGCAGCTGCACAAGTCATTCGCTTCTTGACTGGATTTAAAACATCTGCCTCTTTCTTTGGTTCATTTGAGCTGCTTTGGAGCTGGAAAATGGAGATTTTGGGAGGGTTTTGTGTCCCCTAGGCAATGGGTGACCATCACCTGCATGAAGAATGGGAATGAGTAAGGCGGGTTAGGGTGGACATTAATCTCCTCCCATCTCCCTCGCACCCAAATGAGTGGAGAAAGGGGAGAAAATGCAAAAGAAGGGGAAGGAAAAGCTTTTCCTTGTAGTGGGCAGTGAAGCTGAGACGCCCTTGCTTGCTAGAAGCTGCTTAGACTTCAGCCAGGCTTGGAAAATGACTGATGGGAAGAGGAAGTCTCCAGGGGACCACTTCCCTGCTCCGAACAAGCTTTTAGAAAAACATCTCCTCTTGCTTGTGGAAGCATCCAGCAATGGGCCGCCGACCAGACCTCTCAGCTGTTTGTGGCCATAATTAATCACCCCTTGACATGAAGAAGCCGCCTGCCTCTTGTCTTGAGATGTTTGGCTTTATCTTCTGGTGGAAGAGCTGCGGGTGTTCAGACCCCGGAGGATCAGGCTGGGGGAGACAGCACCAGGCAAGGGCTGCTGAGCAGCAGCGATCACCCCGCAGACCGAAGTTCATGTAAGGACATACGGCAAATCTCAGGACACCATCCACATCTCCATCCATCATCTCTGGACATCATCCCTCCTTCGGAGGGAGCCAGGGGGAAGGATTTGGAGGATGAAACCGGGGTGCTATGGTCCGGTTAAGCCAACCCTTACCCAAGAACTGTTTCCAAATCCCAGAGAGATGGGTTTAACTCAGCACCACAGTGACATGCCGGCAGGGCACTGCTCAGCAGCTTCACCACTCTGAGCCTCACTCAACAGCACTGCCCAGGCATCTCCCTCCCTCTGTGCAAGCAACGAGCTTGTCCTTCCTCCCTTATCAGCCCCAAATAGCTACGACGTGATGTATTGTTTTCCCTCCTCAAACAAATTACATCAGAAGAAGGAAACAGGCAATTTTTTTTTGTTGTTTTCTGGCATGGAGGTCCATCAGCAAGATCTCTGCTGCACTGTTTCCGTGCCAGACGTTCATATCCGCCTCGCACTGGCTAATGCCTCCTTAGCCGGCTGCCACTTTCTGCTTTTGAATAATAGATGGCATCGCTGCCCATCTCCTCCTCCCTCAGGGTCTTTATGGTTGCCCCCAGACATATCCAGGGCATCCAAGGAGCCCCCACGTGAAATCAGATCCAGCTGCAGAATCTGGCTTACGCCCACGGACACAGATTGGGAATACACGGAGGAGAGCTGGGGCTCGCTCTGCGCTCACCGCGGTGGAAAACAACTGGGCCACCTGTGCATGATTCAAAGGGGCTTGTTCTCCAGCCTCATCCTGCCCGAGAAATCCTCCAGCCCTCCCCAGATTTGAAGGGTTTTCAGTCCAGGTGAGCAAAACCCACTGGGGAGGTAGGGTTGAACCTGGTCACTGCTTCATTTGGGCATGAAACATCCAGCAGGCTACAAAGGCGGTGGTGGCCTTCCATAGCTTCTTAGGAGGCCGTGTTGTGCCAGGACTCAGTGGGGCCAGACCCCAGAGCATCTCTGTAGGGTGTGGGGGGATACGGGGGATACAACCCCGCAGCTCACACCCACAGCACCCAAACCTAATGTATTTCCTAGAAATTTAGGGCAGGCTACAAAGCCAGTGGTGGTCCTCCAAAAGTGCAGGAGAAGCTTCTTGGGAGGCTGCGTTGTGCCAGGACAAACCCCAGAGCACCTCCATAGCATGTCTGGGGCATGTGGCAGATACAACCCCCCGGCTCATACCCAAACTCGTGAGGGACTTCTCTTTCATCGTATGGTCCAGTTTGCCCTTAGGGTTCTCTAGATGTTTTACATCCCAGTAGAGGAATTTTAACAGGTCTGCTACCCTCTGCAGGAGATGGACACCTATTTGTGGTTGAACTCAGGCCCCAGGAGCTCACAGGAGAAGACATGGCAAGGAAGAACACCTCAAGCAAACTTTCTGCCATGTCCTCCTGGCTTCAGCAGCCTTTTCCCTGGATGAAAAGTCCCAGCATTGAGATGCAAGAGGTGCAGCACCCGCTTTGCCAAGGGTTTACCTGTATCCCCAAGGAAGAAGCATTTTGCTGGCACGTGGTTCCCTGGAAAATAAGAGTGGAGTTGCAAGGAATCAGACCCCCAAAATTACTCTTGTCAAAAATAAATTCCCCCACCCCAGGGAGTTCATGGCGATGCAGCTGGTTTTGACTTGACAGATCGCTGACTGATGGATGGGAACTGGTCCTGAGAGCTAAAATTAGAGCCAAAACTGGCTTCAAAGTCCCTTTACCATGTTATGTCCCCGATCCCTCTGCTTCCCTTGGAAATGAAGCTGGCTTGCAGTGAGAGATGTGCTGCGGGGCGCCACCTGAGATGCATTGGTAACCACCCTGGGGTAGGATGGGGCAGAGTTGGGTGTCACCCACAGTGGGACAGGGTCCCACATCATGGTGGCTGTGGCCGAAGACCCAAACAGGGCTCATCCAGCTGGTTCAGAGGCATTTTTTCCCCTCCAGAGCTCATCCTGAGACCCCCTTAGCCCTGGGTGTCTGCTCCATGCCCCAGGTACGGGACTATGGGCCCTGCCCCAGGCAGGGTCCTGTACCGGGGCACCCTGGGATGCAGGGGTGGGTCACCAGGGCACTCCCAGGGGGAGGCAGCTCTCTGGGGACCCTAGGGCTGCTGCGGATGGGGGGAGGTTGGATGCAGAGGGGGGGACTGGCCACAGCCCTGGGCAGGTGGGATCCAGCCCTGGTCCTAGCCCTGATCCCAACCGTGGTCCCATCCCCGGAGGGGGGGCTCCTGCCCCCTCCCACCCATGTGCCCATCCTTGGAGGGAGGGCTCCTGTCTGAGCATCAGTCCTGATTCCAGCTCCGGTTCCATCTCCTGGGGGAAAGGGGAGAGCGGACAGTCTCTAGTCCCAGTCCCAGTGCCCGAAGGGGAAAGTCCGGTCCCCAGTTCCATTCCCGATTCCATCCATGGTCCCATCCCTGGAGGGGGGACTCCTGTCCTGGCCCTAACCCCGGTCCCATCCCCGGTTCTATCCATGCTCCCATCCCCGCAGGGAAAGGGGGAAGCAGTCGGGCTCCTGTCCTGGTGCCAGCCGTGATCCCATCCCCGAAGGGGGGGGTGCTCCTCCCCCAATCCCTCCCATGTTCCCACCCTTGGAGGGGCAGCTCCTGTCCGAGCATCAGCCCCGGGCCCAGCCCTGATCCCATCCGTGGTCCCATCCCCGGAGGGGGGAGCTCCCGTCCTGGCCCTAACCCCGGTCCCATCCCCGGAGGGGGGGACTCATGCCCTAACCTCAGTCGCATCTGTGGTCCCATCTCCGGTGCGGGGGGAGGGTCCTGTCCTAGCCCTAATCCCGGTCCCATCCCGGTTCTATCCATGCTCCCACCCCCGGCGGGTGGAAAGCGGGGGAGCGGTCGCTCTCCTGTCCCGGTCCCAGCGCCGGCCCCAGCCCCGGGAGATGGGTGTCTGGCCCCGGTCCCAGCCCTGATCCCATCCCCGCAGGCGGGGGGGAGTCTTGTCCCGATTCCTTCTCCCTCGGGGGGGGGAGGCGGTCCCAGCTCCGGTCCCAACCCCGGGGAGGGCGGTGCGGTCCCGGTCCTGCCCCGCTCCTGCCCCGCTCCCAGCCTCGGGGAGGGCGGTGCGGCCCCGCGGCCGGCCCCCGTCCCGCAGCCCGGCTCACACGCGGCGGGCCCGGGCCCGGGGGCGGGGAAGGACCGAACCTCGGGCATGGAGCTGCCTCCGCCGCCCGCCTGAACCGAGCGGGGCCGTCGGCACGGAGCCACCCGGCTCGGCATCGCCCGGTGAGCGGGGCCGCATCCAGCCGGGGGGTGCGGGAGGGGGGGGTTGGGGGGGGGGGTGCGTGTCCTGCCCACGCAGGAGGGTGTGCGACAGTGTGGGACGGGGAGGGGTGTGTGTGTGTGACCCCCGGGGTGCGGGTGGGCACATGGGTGGGGGGGACACGCACGGACCCCTGGGCGCACACACGGGTGGGGGGGACACGCACAGACACACGCACATGGGGGGGGGCACGCACGGACCCCTGGGCACACACAAACACTGCACACGGGTGGGGGGGACACGCACTTGGTTGGGAGGGGACACACAGACCCCTGTGCACACATGCACATGGGTGGGGGGGACACTCACTGACCCCTGTGCGCGCACACACACACAAGCATGGGTGGGGGGGCCACGCATGGACCCCTCCGTGCGCGCGCGCACACACACACGCACACGGGTGGGGTGGCACTTGCTGCTGGGCGGGTGACATGGGTGACACAGGGTCCCCGTGCACCCAACGCAGGGAGCGGGCCGCTGCAAGGGCAGAGCTGACCCCCGATTCTCCTCCTGGCTATGGGGGCAGCTCACACCCCACGTACTGTGACTAAAACTGCCCCAAAACCCCCAAACTGACCCAAAGACAGGGTGGGCAGGGCAGTGGCGGGCAGCGAGCTGCTGGCATGGGCTGGTGCTGGCATGAACGGTGGAAGCCGGGCACTCGAGGAAGCCTTCTGGGCTCCCTTTGCTCCTCTTTGCCTGAATTACTTGATTGTTTGTGCATTAATTCCCAATAATCTCTTTTGCCGCTCGGTTTCTTCCTTCCCGGGGGGAATTCGCTGGCTGTTTATCAGGGGTTTCCTGTACACACCTCTGGTAAAAACCATGGAGCTGCCTCCTTGGTTTACTCCAGCTTGTGTTTTTCCACCTCTTTGCACGCTGCAGTCCCTGTGTCATTTATTTTGGGATGTTTTAATTTGCACTGGGATCGGTGAGACTCTGCTTTCAAACCCTTGGACTCCTCCTAAACCCCAAACCCCCTTCCTCCCCGGAGCTGGGCGTGGGGTAGCATCTCTGTGGGAGCAACTTCAAGGGCGAAATGTCTTATTTCTCTTTCTGCTCCACTTTTCTTATCGGCTTATTGCAAAACCCATTTGGCAACCCGCTCTGCCTTCCTGTGTGGGAGGAGGGGGAGCAGCAAACCCCGCTCCCGGGGGGCTGCCGGTGCATGTGCCCCGAATTCCTCTTCCTCATTTATACCCAACCAAAGGGAACTTTGGCCTTCGTCCTCGGTGGCCGATGGGCTAAGGAGCTTCGGAGTCAAGGAGGAGACCCCTAAAATACTGCTGAGTCCCGGAGCTCAGCCGCATCCCGGGGCTTAGTGGATTATAAAACCCCGAGAAGTATTTTTGACTTATCCTGGCACCGAGTGGCTTTACCCCGTCTCTGCCCGATGTGATTTTTATCTCCGGTTATTGACATAAAGCCAAAGCCATGAATAGTTCGCTGGCAGCGGAGCGTGCTGCCGGCCACGCCGTCGTCCCTCCTCAACGCTGATCATCACCCATTAGAGCCTTAACGGGAGCCGGTCCATGAAGCAAAGAGCCTTTTGCTCCCACGGGATGCAAATTATTCCCCAAAGTCCACCCTGCGTGGGTTTTGGTGCAGCTTTGCCTTTGCTGTAGCTGCCGGTGTCATGGCAGAGCCCGATAATTGTGTTATCCCTGCTCTCGGATGCTGGTTATCTCCCGGAAGGGCAGCGTGCGTTTGGTTTTGCCGGGGGTTGTTGTGGCGGTGTTGGCTGATTCCCTTGATTTGGGCAGGAGGCTGTTGGGGCTCTGTGGAAACATCATTTTTTTTCCCAGATACGGGGCTTGTAGGGTAAAACGGAGTTCCCAAAAGCAGGCGATCAGACAGAAACCGATCCCACACTCTTCTCCCGCTCCGACCATCGTGTCCTCCGGTGAGCACCACAAAATCTTGGAGGGCAGAACCAACGTCAAATTCCTGGTGTAAAAAACAGCACCAGGCTACACTGTATCCCCAGGAAGCCTAAAGGATGCGAGCGCCTCGTTTTCCCCCTGCAATAAATAAAACTCAGGGTTTAGAGGCTCAAAGAGGATGTCATCTGCCCTCAACACCTCCGGGATGCTGCAAGGTCTCCCGGAGGGGAGGTGATGTTGGGATGCAGGGGGAAAATACACAGGGAGCATCACTTTTGCAGTAGGTGGAAGGGAAATGTTCGATCTGGCAATGAAGGGATTAAATATTGGCCAGGGTGATATTTGTTTCCAGCAGGATCCATCCCCGGAGACCTGCCGTGCTGGGAACTCAGTCCGGTTCAACGGAACGAAGGCGGCTTTAATTACGCAGGATTGCCGGCACCGATGGGTTTAGTGCTTTTATCTAATTCACCCTAAAGCCACAGCTTTGGTTAATCCGGATTGACTTCCCATGGTGTGGATGAAAGCTGGAGGTTTTGGTAGCGCCTGGGAAGCGGAGGCTCGAAGGGAGACTGATTCAGGGAGGAATTCAGGGAGTTTCTTGGGGAAATCCAGAAATTCCCAGAAAAAGTCATTTGTAAGTCATTATATCTTTTATCCAAACTCATACTCCCCTTTTTAGCTCGGGTCAAGTGGCTGAAAAGCCCTCTAGGAAACCGGAACTCCCCCCAAAAATACTTTTCAGGGAGAAAACAAATTTAACTCTGCTACTTCTCAGCCTGGGGGGGGGGGGACGAGGGGAAACTGAGGCACAGGGACGCTTTGGTGGAGCAGCTTTGTTTTTGCCAGCCGGAGTGGAGTCACCAATGCCCTCTAATGTGCATTTCTGGGGAAAAAAAAGTAGCAACATGGATTCTTTGCAAGCTCATTTTTGGGAGGAATGAGAGTTTCTGGCTATGGATGGGGTAAGGGGTAGGTCAGATCCGCGGGGAATAAAAGAGGGGGCATTGCCTGGGGCTCCGGGCAGGGAGGTGGATGAAGCCCCTTAAGCGGTTTAAACCTTGCTTTTGAGTATCTTGGAAATATATATTGGAGGTGTCTTGCCTTGGGATCTCTGGAGAGAAGCGCCGGGGAGCGATACGGAGGGTGGGACCGGGACAGCTGGGGATGTCCTCAGCCCACGCTGGTGGCCGGAGCCAGCCCGGAGGAGAAAGGCGCTGAAGGTCACGGCAGCAGAAAGGAGCCAAATGAAAAGGGTAGATGAAAACCAGGGAGGTTGACCAGGCTCGAATTTCAGCCCGGTCCCATCTCACGTCTCCCAACCAAACAGGCTTGGGAGCATCCGAATGCGCCGCCTGTTTGCTTTTGGTGGCAGCGGGTTTCAACCACGGTCCCAACGGGGAGAAAAACGATGCCAGGTTGTTCGCTTCCCAGCGTCTCGAGTAGTTCCTGAGCCGGAGCGAGGATTTTGATGAGTCCGCTAAATGCCTATAAATTAGGGCAGGGAAAACACCCACGCTCTCCTTGTGTCTCTTGCAAAGGAGGCGGTGGGGAAGATGCAGTAAATGGATCGTGGTTTCGACCTCTGGCTTAAAACGACGGGAGCTGCGGTCGCAGTCGGTGCATCTGCGCCGCCTGGGTTTGATTTCCCAGGGCTTCACACCAGCAGAACGAAGGGCTGCGTCTGTGAGGTCCTGCCAGTAAATTAACCCACATTAATTATTTGGGAAGGTCAATTAAATCTCATCAAGGCCCCCCACCCCCCACCCCGTGAAACGCATTCATCGCAGCTGCGATTTGGTCGCGCTTTGTTTGCTTGCGTGACTTGGCTTCTGCTGGCAGGTTCCCAAGCGCGAAACACGGCGGGATGGACAGTGAGCGCTGGGATGACACCGGGAATGCTGAAAAGTGGGTCAGAAAACAGGATTAAAGCCCTTTACTTGGTGATTCAGCACCCGACCCACCGTCCCTGGGTGCTGCACGTCCTTCAGCTGCCCGTGACCTTCTCCGATGACAGCCCCCTCCTTCCCCACGTTGACTCATCTCAATATCCCCGGCCCGGCTGTGGTAGATACCGTTACGGGAGCATTTTGGGATGCTGACATCACACGCACATGCCTGTGGGTATATATTTTGGAGGGCACGTGGCTGCCAGGGTTGCAACACTGATCTGCCTGGCCTCCTCTCCTCACAGGGCTCCTCTCCTGTGCTGCCTTCATCCACTACAGCTGATGGTACCTGTTTTCTGGGGAAAAAAATCCTATGTCCCATGGGATAAACAGGTCCAAGGCCACACTGCAAAGAGAAAGGTGGTCCAGCCGTTGCAACCAGGTTCATCCAGACCCAACAAGTGGTCTAGTATGCAGGAGGCTGGTTGGAGAAATGCCCTTGCTGTGTACCAGTGGCTGGAGGGCACCTAAAAAGCTGTGCATGGTCATCTGTGTTCAACACCAGGAAAACAGTGGACGAGAAGCTCAACATGAGCCGGCGATGTGCACTTGCAGCCCAGAAAGCCAACTGCAGCCCTGGCTGCATCAAAAGAAGCGTGGGCAGCAGGTTGGGGGAGGTGATTCTGCCCCTCTACTCTGCTCTGGTGAGACCCCACCTGGAGCACTGCCTCCAGCTCTGGAGTCCTCAGCACAAGAAGGACATGGACCTGTTGGAACAGGTCCATTGGAGGGCCACGAAGATGATCCGAGGGCTGGAGCCCCTCTGCTGTGAGGACAGGCTGAGAGAGTTGGGGGGGTTCAGCCTGGAGAAGAGAAGGCTCCGCAGAGACCTTAGAGCCCCTTCCAGTCCCTCAAGGGGGCCTACAGGAAGGATGGGGAGGGACTCTGAATGAGGGAGTGTAGTGATAGGACATGGGGTAATGGCCTCAAACTGAAAGAGGGGAGATTTAGATTGGATCTGAGGAAGAAATTCTTGGCTGTGAGGGTGGTGAGCCCCTGGCCCAGGTTGCCCAGAGAAGCTGTGGCTGCCCCATCCCTGGAGGGGTTCAAGGCCAGGTTGGACGGGGCTTTGAGCAGCCTGGTCTAGTGGGAGGTGTCCCTGCCCAGGGCAGGGGGTTGGAACTAGATGATCTTTAAGGTCCCTTCCAACCCAAACCATTCTGTGATTCTATGAAAAAAACTTCCTGCTGTGACCCTGGGAAGGGCCAGGAGAGCCATTGAAGCAGATGCAGGTGGTCCTCACCAAAGCATCGTGGTGGGCTTGCTTTTGGTAGTCATAGAAGTATTTATCCTGTTCGATATCCTCAGGGATTGCTGTTGCTTTCTCCCTCCCAGTTGTCCCCGCCGGGGGCTCGATGCGTCACTGTGAGAGCTGGCATTCGTGCCATTTGGCCCGTAGGCAGAGGAAAGGGCAGCTGCCAGCTTTTGTGCCTTCGCACGCCTTGGCTGGCCGTGTCATCTCCGTCTGGCTCCCTGCGGATGCAACGCATCCAGGGGCGAGGGGGTGGACTGCGGCCACGGCCCTGACAGACACAGCAAGTTTTGTCCTAGGGATTCTGGGCCAAAGTAGGGAAAAAAAGAAAGGCTTTTGCATTTCCAGAAGGAAAAGGAGGGAGAGCACGATGACAAGGACAAGGCTGCCTTGTGAGCAGGGTTTTGTCTCTGTGATTACCCTGTTCAAGCCAACCAGCCCTGTTTGCTCCTTGTCCTGGAGATGTGTGACTTGGCACATCCGTGGTTGCGGAATGGCCTGGGGCAGCCCATGCTGCCCCGCACGCTGGAGGAGATTCCCCACCCTGACTTACGGATGGGTTTGAAATGCCTTGTTAGGTTTTCTAGCTGGGGTTGCAGGAGCCTACGGGAAGGTGGGCTGGAAGATGGGGTGATCCTGCCCCCGTTGGTGCTCCAGAGCTGGGTGATGGATTGCGCGCAGGGGACAGAGGGGATGCAGACGTAAAGGCATGGAGAAACCACGTGCAAGGCTGAAGTCTCTGGAGCTCTGTAACTGTTCCCTATTCCTTTTAGGGCACCTTGTGTGGCTTTTCTTGGTCACGGTGGCCTGTCCGACCCGTTTAATCAGCTGCCAGGTCTGCGGGCAACCTCTGTCTCATTGACCACAGATCTGCAAAGCTCAGACAGAAGGCAGAAGTTGAGGAGAAGCACAGCTGGAAAGTATTTTACCATCTGCCCAAGCACTGTCAACCCTCTCCTTCCGCAGGGACAAACCCTATTGCCAAGGGCTTGAGGGAAGCAGGATGAAGGGTGATGGAACCAAAGCTGAACTGGCTGCAGGAAAAGCAAAACCCCGGGGTAGGGACAGAGTGAGATGGGTCCTGGTTCCTCATGTTCATCGCAGAGCAGTTCCCAAAATTATATTTGGGTTTTTGCAGATGTTGCAGATTAGTCAGGGCGTGAGCGTGCGTGTGGTTTCTGCCCACGCCCTTGGGAAGCGTGAGCCTTGGCCAGCGCTGCTTGTGGTCTGCTCTGAGAGCAAAAGCAGTGAAATGGGGGGAACATGAGGGGAACATCAGTGGGGATCGTGTCCATGCCACATCTGGTCAGGTTGTTTGATCCTGTCCCTGGAGCAAGGTCTGGAATTATCCCCATGTGATGGGCTGGAGGCATCACTTCACCCCTTCTCCATTGACTGTGCGTTGTCAAGGTGCTTTTTAATGCCATAGGCCTTCACTTTGGTGAGAGATCATCCAGGTTGGCAGCTTCTAGGAGACTTTCATTGCCTCCTTCCCTGCAGGAGCTGGATTGGAGGTAGGGGCAGGATAGCTGTGGGTCAGAACGGTGCTCGTTTGCAAGAAAGGGCACATCCATGCCGTCCCACAGCATGGTGGCACCAGGTTAGCGCTGAACCATTTAGCCAAGAAGGCTGGTATTGCACTTTTCCACCCAAAATCATGATGAGATTTGGGTCAGGGCACATCCCACATGCTCATTCAAAGGGCACCTTTACCCAAACCTTTTCTCCTGCAGTAGCTCCTGGTCTCTGAGCTCCTGTGCTGGATTCATCTCCCTGTAGCCCCGTTTCCGCGGGCTCCCCATGACAGGAAGCAGCAGCACTGGGCTCAGCATGTTCCACCCCCTGAGATCAAACTGGCTTGTTTTACGGGAAGGGAGGCCAATGCATTTTTATTTGATTCCTGGCTGATGGGCTTGCTGAGCGATCATGTGTCGGCTGGGTCGTGGGCTGTCCCCGATGCACAAAAGGGCCCTTGTCTCTCCTGATACAGAGAGTGCCAGACTCGGCGTGTCTGCGGAGACTCTTTCGAGTCCATTTTTCTCGTCTCAGCTGGTCATTCCCATGCAAAAACCAGCTTTGCACAAGCACAGGCAGACTTTCTGGTGGTGGTGATACTGGAGGAGCAGGTCTCAAGGCCAGGAAGCAGGACGAGCGAGGTGGCCACCATCAGCCCAACCCAAGAAAAACCCTTGGCATTAAAACCCCAGCAGCAGCACCAAACCCTGTCAGAGCCCCTGTGGTGGAGAGCATGCTCTCTTTGGCAAAGTTTGGTTACCTTGGGGTAATCAAAGGGGCCTCCTGATGTTATGGTGATGTTTGCTCTGCAAGAAGGAGCTGAGGACCTCTGAAATCAGAGCCTTGCCAGTGACGGTGATTGCTTGCGGAAGGGCACGGTTCCCTTTTCTTGCCTATTCTGCCTGGGGTTTGGTAGGACCCACCTTTCATGGTGCTTGGCTGAGTCGCTTCTCATGGATGGTTAAGCACAGAGTGGAGCATCTTTGCTGTTCTGTAGCACAGGAGACCAAATTTCTGCATGAACATGGTGGGAAGGGTGGACTGGGGCATTGAGCTGGGCTGCAGGAAGCCTGACCTGGACTCCTAGATTTGGGACCTGGGGTTTGTTGGTTACTTTAGAACAGCTTGGTTCCTCCTGTGGGCTCCAGGTGCAAAATGAGGATAAATAAAACTCCCCTTATCTGCTCGACCGTAAGCCCTCCATGCTAGGTACTACCTCACTTGTGTTAATGCCCAACGCAATGAAGCGTTGGAGATGCCATGTGCTGGCAGGAGGCACGCACTGACACCTTTCGAGTCATTGTCACCCGTACTGAGATGGCACTGCCTGCCAGACAGCACGCCATACTTGCAGGTGGCTTTTGGATAGACACAGATAAGCGTTGATGGCAACCTTGACGGGAGGAGAAGGGAAGGGTGCAAATATGGTAGTGATGACAACATAGACCCCGCAACGTGTCGTAGCACTGCGGCACTGGGGTTTTCTCATCTAACCCACCTCTTCCAGGGACTCCTCATCTCCATGTCCTTACAGCCTCTTTGCTTTCCCCCCAGGGCGATGGCAAACCTAACGACTCCTCCAGCCTGGACCAGAGTCATCAATAGTTCCTTGAACCCAGACGGCACAGGAGACAATGCCTACAAGTGCATATTTGATGAGGACTTCAAGTACGTCCTACTGCCCGTCTCCTACGGCATTGTGTGCGTGGTGGGGCTCTTTCTCAACCTGTTGGCCCTCTACGCCTTCATCTTCAGGATCAAGACCTGGAATGCCTCCACCACGTACATGTTCAACCTGGCCGTGTCTGACACGCTCTACGTGGTCTCACTGCCCCTCCTGGTGTATTATTATGCCATGGGGGACAACTGGCCCTTCAGCGTGGGCTTGTGTAAGATAGTTCGCTTCTTGTTTTACACCAACCTCTACTGCAGCATCCTGTTCCTCCTCTGCATCAGCATCCATCGATTCCTGGGCATCTGCTTCCCACTGAAGTCGCTGCAGTGGGGACATGTTCGCTACGCCCGAAGGGTGTCAGTCATCGTGTGGGTGGTGACTGTCGTGTGCCAGTCACCCGTGCTGTTCTTCGTCACCACCAGCATGAAGCGTGACACCATCACCTGCCACGACACATCCAGCAAGGACCTCTTTGGCGAGTTTGTTATTTACAGTTCAGTGATGCTGGTGCTGCTCTTCTGCATCCCTTTCCTCATCATCATCATCTGCTACTGCCTAATGGCCCGGAGGCTGCTGCAGCCAACACGGGGGATGTCCCGGCTGTCCCGATCCAAAAAGAAGTCAGTCAAGATGATAATCATCGTCTTGGTGGTCTTCATTGTTTGTTTTCTTCCTTTCCATGTCACTCGTACTTTGTACTACTCCTTCCGGAGCTGGGACTTCAACTGTCAGACCCTCAATGCCATCAATTTAGCCTACAAGGTGACCCGTCCCCTAGCTAGCACCAACAGCTGCTTGGATCCCATTTTGTATTTCTTAGCAGGACAACGATTTATGAAGTTTGCAGGCAACAAAATGCCAGGGAAGCCTCAAAATGAAGTGGCACTGGGAATCGTGCCCAACAGTCACCTGGGAACCAGTAACGACACAAGCACGTTATCCAAGGATGTGAAATCCTAGCTCTGCTCTGGCATGGCCAGCACCGTCTCTGCGATGGAAGGGTTTATCCCAGGTGTGAAGGGAGGTCAGGATGCTTCAGGGTCTGAGGATTTTGGTGTTTGCAGTGCCTTGGCTTGCCCCCACTTCAGCATGGTCCGTGTTAAATGCACTCCTCTGCTTGTTGCTTTCAAACATATTTCTTCAGGAAGATGCTGCTGTGGTTGTACACACAAAGCCCGTATCTCTGCCTCTTCATCCAAGCCTGCCTCTCTGTTCGATGCTGAATGGCATCTCTCCACCAGGAGGCTGGGTGACCTCTATCATGGTGGCCAAATCTGTTAAAAAAAACAATCGTGCCCTGAATGTCTTCTATCATTTTCTAAAGCAGAAACGTTGTGTGCAAAAGGTCCCCCCTGAAGAAACCCATCTGCCTTCCTCCAGATTCCCTGGCACAGAGTTAGTGAGGGTTTCTCTGGGCCTTGGCAAGGGAGGAAAGGCTTTTGGTCGATGAGGAGTGTCAGCTGTGGCTCTGATAAACAAGTGGATGAAAATGTCAAGCACAAATATCACCCGCAGCGGGAAAGAGTCTCCCACAGCTTTGCATCCCTGAAGAAATGCTCTCCCAGCTTCAAGCCCTGGTCTCCGCTGGCAGAGATGGGAGGGGAGTCCCAGCTCCTGTCCAAGGGCTGGCTTCCCACTAAAAAGGGTGCTGGTGGACCCTCCATCCCACTGGAGTATGCTGGTACCATCCCACTGGAGTTTAGTGGTACCATCAAGCAGGTGCCCTGTAGGTTTCTGCAGTGGGGTCAACACCTTCCAAAAGACCTATTAGTGCTTCCCAACAGCAACATTCACTCCTGAAAAGCTTTTAGGCGCCCATAGCTTTCCCTCAGCTGTTGATTTTAATAATGATCCCCAGCTTATTAAAATTCAGGGTTAGCTCTCTATGTCTTGTTTTTAACCCCCTTACTAGCGACTCATGTTTCCAGCAAAGAAGCGAAGACTGTTCCTCATCCCCTTGGCTTAGAGCTGCCACATCCTCATTGCTGCTCAGAGGTGACAGCCCTCTGTGACCTTTAGCGGCTTGCTGTGACCCAAAATGCTGCCCAGATGCTGCTGTCTGGTCTCCTCATAATCCCAGTAATCCCAGTGCTCCACTGAAGCAGTCAGCGTAACCCTTACTGACAGTGCGGACCTTCCTTGTGAAATTTGGCTGCACTAAATCCTGGGGTTAGGAGCCATACCAGTAAACGTGGTGCTAAGCTTTGCCCCGGTCCTGTCTGGTTTTGGCCTTGCATCCCACATCAACCAGGAGAGTTCAAAGTAAACTGGAGAAAATGCCCACAGAACACTCCACCAGAAGGTCCACTTGGTCTTTCTCTATGTAATTGCTGGGTTAAACAGCCGAGAGCCCAGGCCCATCGTTTCCTTGCCCAGTCTTGCCACGAGGATGCTGATTCCTCACCCCAAAAATGAAAATTGCTTGTGCTGCAGCACTGGACGAGTCATATTTTGTAAAAGCAGCCCTGGCTCTATTTTAGGATTAGATAAACACTTTTGATCCTGGTTTAGAGCAATTCCTCAGACTTCTTCTTAGTTCCTCCCATCCCTCCTTCCTATGAAGTGGCTTGGTGGAGATAAAGACACGCCACGATGTAGTCAACTGAGTTCAGCCAAGGACAACTGGGACCATTCGGGGTCAACTGGGAGGTTCTTGTGGTCCCGGCTCAGTGGAGCCATGGTCCCATGGAGGGCTCTTGTACCAACCAACAATGTCATAGCCACAGGAGGCAGAGGAGGGGACTGTCTCAGCTCTGAGCACCATCAGCAAAGAAAAATAGGACATTTGTAGGGTGGTTCATCTCATCCTTGAGTGAACTTTTAGGATAAGGTTGGGTTAAGATAGGAGTTGCATCGTGGCAGCACCTTTTTCTCCTTGTGCCTGGGAAGGAAACTTGGCTTTATGGGGAGGGTCATGGCACGATCACCGGGGCGAGACAAATAATTAGAAGAAATTAATTCAACCGAAGCACTGAACTGGTACAAATGTTACTCCAGGCCAGGTCTTGCCTAGTCTTCCACACTTGCCAAAAAGCAGCGTGAACACCAAGTTACGTGCTCTGAATAATTCAACAAAAGCGTGCTCAAAGTTCACTCCTGCGGTCCTGCTTGGTGATCCCACCTTTCTCTGAGCTGGCATCAGCTGGCTTCAAACCACCGCCTTGGACAACACTGCCAGTCCCATCGAAGGGGTCCCTCCGTGATCCTGATCCTGCACAAGCTAGTGACACTGTTCAGACTGAGAGCGGTTGGAGAGGTACCAACTGGAAATTTATACATAGATACTTTTTTGTTTGTTTGTTTGTAAAAGCACTAACTTATACTAAAAAAAAAAGTGGGGTTTGTGACAATGACTGTACATTTTTATTTTTGTAACATGCAGACACCTGAGATTTCTTATAGTAAATAAATTTATTTCTACTACGAGCACTCTTCTGCCATCTCCTCTGACGTGTACAAAGAGGGGATACTGGGGATAGAAACTGGGTTGTTGAACCAGTCATAGACATATTTCAAGCTCCAGATACAGCTGTCCACACACGGGCTCCACAGTAGATACCTCCAGCATCTAAACTGCTGCAGGAGTCTATGGAAGAGCTGGTCGCCCCAAGAGGCAGGTCTTCTCATCCTTGGGCAAGGTGGGATGGAGCTGAGGTGGAGAGGGCTGCAGCTCATTGTGGAGGGTTTCACTTTATCTTGTTCCTGTCTCCCCTTTTCCATAAATCCCAGTAGTGCCAGTGCTAATCCCGCATCTTTGCTTCTTAGAGACAGGAAGACCCCGAGGAGCAAGTCAATGGTATCAGAATTTGCTGCAGAGATAGGTTGGAGCATCCTAGTACACCCCCGGATGGTTCCTTATAGCTGGTCAGAGCAAACCTCTGGACCTCAAAAGCCACCGAGCAGGTTCTTCAGTCCTCCCTCCAACCTGTCCCCGGTGGGGTGGTGCAGCTCCTTGCAGTGTGTCCCTGGGCATTGCCCTGCAGACCCTTACAGCACTGCCCCGTAACTGCAACGGGCTGACCTGTGACCTCTGATTTACCCCTTCAAGGTCTGGCAAAAATTCAGGTAGGGTAGAAAATGCCCCACGAGAGACCACAGCTCCTGGAGTCCATCTGCCAAGCAAAACCTCCTCTGTGAATCTCCACCTAATGTGCCTTCAGTTCAGGGCTTGCAGGGGATTGGTACCACCCATTCTGGAAAAACCCAGGGGCAGAGAGAGCTGTATGGTCACAGCAGGGCTTTACAGGGGCCAAAAAACCTCTAGCAGCACGATGAATTCCATCACCAGTCTTTTTGGTTGTTATCTCCATGGACTTGGTGGATAGCTTCTCCTAGGCCACTCCTGTTGAAGACCAGAAGAAGTTGCTAGATTAAGTATCTGGTTAATGAATCTCTAATTAATCTCCCATCCCATAGAGCATGTTTTTTTCTGCTTCACCCAGCAATTCCTGGAGCCACTATACCAGGAGGTTTCACTCCACGTGTTGGTGTGAAACCTCTTGTTCTCAAAGGCTTCTCACCTTCCTCTACAGATACCAGGAGGAGGTTTCACGAATGTAACCACAGTCCCCATGAAAAAGTACCTATTTTGGTTTCCGTTGCAATTTATCTGCTGCTTGCTTCCCCGCCTGGCTTTTTCTGTGCCTTTCTCTGCCAATATAACGAGTCTTTCAGGGCACACTCATCTCAGTTGATGGATTTATTACAAACTGTGATCAAGTTACTTTGAAATCTGCCTGGCAATAATCTGAGCAGCTCCAGTTCTTTCACTCTCGTCCCAAGGCTGATTTCTCCAGCCTTCAAATTAGTTTTGTGCCTTTTTGCCGCACCTCATCTGCCAGCAATGTCTTCAAGATGCATTTGGTAAATGCCCACTGCCCTGCAGTGCGGGACAGAGAAGCATTTCATGGTCTCCCGCACCACGGGGGAAAGCTCCGCTTTGGTTTCTCTTTTAAAAAAACTTTGTAGCCCTTGCAGTTGCCAACACATGAAGACTCAAAAGGATAACGCCAAAGAAATAGCTGCAAGCCCCAAAATTGCTGAATTATCAGCCCAAAATACACTCTCTGAAAACCCCCTCTTGATTTTTCAGCGCAGATTTTGGAGTCCCACCCCGGGGTGAATGTCATGGGGATGAAGGGCTCGCACGTGAATAGCTTTAGCTCGTGGGTTTTACAGCATCGCACCCAAGCTTTTCCTGCAGGGACTTCTCCGTAGCTCGTGTGAGTCACTCAAACCCAAGAATGAGAATTAAGCAAGACTGATACCCATTGACGGGGAACACAGAGATCGCGCGCTTACTTCAGAGAAACAAAAACAAAAAAAAAAAACCCAACCCCAAACCCACTTTTTCTAAATGTCTCTCAGGAAGAGAAAGTTAAGAGCACTCAGGGTTTCCTGCCAAGCAAACAAATCTGCCACATGGGCTGGAGGGATGCAGACTTCTCCTAGACCTTCCCAGCATCCAAGTACAGAGCCTTTTCTTCCCAGTCATGTCTTTCTAGGAAGCAGACCCTTAATCTGTCATGTTGTTACTGTAAGCCACTTGGTATGTCCACTTCTTTTTCAAGTAGTGAGTCCTGGCTTCATTTTCCTTCTGGTTTTCCTCCTTGGGGCTTGATTTTCTAAGGAACAAGACCGTCTGCCCCTCCAAGTCATTTCTGATCTAATTGGCCAACTCAATACGGGGACAAAGTCTCTGTGCCATTGAGCTCCTATGAGTTTCATAGAGAACAGCTCGCCACGTGCAAGAGAAAGAGCCAAGGAGCCCTCATCCAACAGCTCAACCTCTATATTAGACATCAGAGAATCCACACCTACTTCACCCACACTACAGGCTGAGGTGGCTTGGGAAGGTGTCCCTCACGCCATCAATGATGAGCAAGGAAAGGTGACAGATGGTGCCCCAAAGCCATCCAGGAGACTGGTGCTGCGTTCAAACAAAGGGAGGAGATTCCCAAGTCCCGCAAAATAATCCTATTATGGCAGAAATTCCCCAAAATGGATGGGCTAAGGCAGCATTTTCTTTGGAAGAAACCAAACCAGTGGGTGTTTGAAATAACACGCCAATCACCCAACTCTGCGAGGAGTTTATTTTAAGGCTTTCACGGGTTTAATACCAATATTTGCAGACTCCTTGGCAAATAAATGCTCAGGAAAGCCTGAAAGTTTAAAATATCCTTTTTCTTTTTTTTTTTTTTTTAGATTTCTCCCCAGATACCTGCAATTTTAAGCGCTGGCCAAACGCCAACATCTCGGCGCATGTTTTGGGGAGCAGCTGGACTGTCACACTGCAAACGCACACGTGTACACGTGCCTACGCACGCACACACACGTATTTATGCCCACAAATCCTCCTTCCCATGCTCCAGGAGAGGAGAAGGGTTTGAGCCCTTGGGCCTGCCCTCCCAGAGGCACGGGAAAGTGTGCGAAACAGCCCTGTGTACCCCAAAACCTCCTAATTTACGCAAGAACGGCAGCTCTTCAAATCCTCCCAGTGAGCTGAAAGCTGCCTGGCTGTGGCTCATCACCCATGAGATGAGCTGCAAGGTCTCAGCTTGGCACTGGAGGCTCCCACCTTTGAAGCAAAGGATGAGATGAAGCAGCCCCCCCCCCCAAAAAAAAACCCATCCTGACTGTGTGGGTTTTGCAGCCACATGCAGCCTCATTTGATGCTGCTGGTGGTAGAGGAGGAGATCCCACTCCAGGTCCTGCTCCTCTGTTTTCACCACCCGCCGTGAAAAGGCATCATGTCACGAGCCCATTTCCAGCCCCCACCCCCAAATCCTGGGGGATCCCTGAGATGCCCTCAAACCACCAAGCTCCCACCCTTGAACTTGCAAAGAAAGGGATGTGAGGTGGGTTCCAGGTGACATCCCAGCTGGTGGGATGACCAGTGAGAGACCTTGGAAGACGGTGGAAGATGCGTGGGAGACTGCAGTCCCCGTAGTACAAAAACTGATTTCCAATAGGGGAACCCTTTAGCTGAATAAGCTGAACCCTGCTGCAGCAGAGTCCTCTGCTGGTGCTAAGGGGATGTGGCAGCAAGGAGCAAGGGGTCCCCACGTCCACCCCCGGGGGAAAATGGTGTCCCCCACGGGAGCGCTAACAATGCCCTAGGAACACCCTGGGACCACACCAAGGGACGGGAGCATCAGGGTGCCAGCGGTGGGTCCCTGTCCCCATGCCGGGATTTCCACCCAGCCACCTACAGCCACTCAAGGTAAGGTCCTGGTTTTCATCCATGGGACTTTCCAGGGGATGGAGATGTTTTCTATTCACTGTGAAGTTCCCTTCGCATGAGCCAAACCACCGTCTGTGAGACAGCCAGGGAATCAGCCTCTCCTCCCGTGACCTGTGATTTTGAGGGCAAGGAAAGAGCTTGGTCACCATCTGCCTTTCATCCAGCCACCCAACCACCGCTCCAGCTCCATCCCTGCCTGTAAAGGCTCGATGCTCATTTAACATCCTTCCATCCTTTTCTCATCAAAACGGGGACAAACAGGTTGGAAACTGACTGGCCACCATTGGGAAAGGAGCCCAAGTGCAAGCCCAAGTGCACGGATGGAGATGGAGGCCATTTGAGACCCACATTGGGAAGGACCTTGGTATGTGTCTTTCACGATGGGGATTTACCACCATCTCTGCATTTGGAAATGGGTTTATTTTGGAAGGATGTCCCTGATCAGCCGTTCACCTGAGCTGTGAACCTCTCTGCACAACCTCATCCATGGCTGGACTGCTGGACCAGTCATCCTGGTCCCCTGAGCACTCCTGCCATGCCATTCGTGAATCTGTGAGCCCAGCACCGGGATGTGGGATGCAAGCCAAGCCCTGGCAGGTGCCTGCAGACCTCCTCTGCTAGGATGCAAGAGGATGCGATGCTTCTCTCAAGACTTTTGTTAGGTGAACAGCTCCACCGCCCCCAGCCGGATGCAGTTCTTCTCCTGCTCCTGCTTCGTGACTGAGCACATTTTTCAGCCTGGCAGCAGGATGAGATGCCACGTGGGTGCCAGAGCAGCCTATTTGCAAATAGGGTGTGGGTGCAATGCCCCGTCACGGTGTCTGTTCCTCATGGCCTGTTGAATGAGTCCATCTAGTCCCAAATGAGCAAACAGGCCTGAGCACCTTGGGATGGGATTGCAAAGCAGGGTCGTAACTCCTGGGGGGCAGCTGGCTCTTCGGTGTGATCCTGTCTCTGCACGCTGCAATTTGCAGGGCCAAGTAGAAATGTTGCGAGGAGGGGAAGGTGCTCGGGGGGTGGCCACATTCGGTTAGCAGAGCTTCAAGTCCTCCGTGGGCAAAGGATTCACCGATCTCAGCTTCTGCGCTAGGAGAGAGGGACATTGCTGCGGCTTTCAGGGAGCTGTTGGACACCCCAGAGCCTGCTGTGTGCCCTCATCCCTTGTTGCAGGACCCATGATCACAAGGGGAGGATGCATTTCCCACAGTCCAGGTCCCCAGAGGAATGTATCCCACTTGAGCGGACCTCCAAACATCAGTGGAGGGCACAGGAGACAGGTTGTCTCTTCACTAGCCCTAAGGGAAACCAGGGGACCTACTCTGGCAGACCCACCTGCGTTGGTGGCACCTCCATCCAGGTAGCTGCCTGGGGTCCATCAGGATAGGATCAGACAGAATCTAGGAAAGGGCCCCATGAATGTCTTAGGTCCAACCCCCTGCTCAGAACAGGGCTAGCCCCAAAATCAGAGCATCCTGGACATGACTCAATGCACCCTAGAGCTGCATCTCAAGGGGGTCCATGGGTGCGTGACCCAGAAATGCCTTTTTCTCTCCACTGGGTATCAAGAAAGCCTGGGGTTGTTAAATTACACAAATTTCCCCCAAAAGCCTCTTCAACACTGCTGGGGCTGTGAGCTCAGCAAAATGCTGATACTCCAATGTCTTACCCCTCCGGCATCCTCCCAGGATCAGCTCGCAGAGCTGAGACTTAAAAATAACCCAATGGGGGCAGCGGGTGGGTGGGCATCGCTGTCACCGCACCGTCACTAACGTCAGCTTTCCCAAACCCATCTGCACGCTGATGCCAGCTGCGAACCCCAACCGGCACGCTGCGGCTGCGCGAAGGCATCGGAGAAACCATGGGGGTTTGCCAAGGAAGTATCAAAAGCCCTGGAGCAGCCTCCCTGCTGATGCCTCCCCATCTGCTCTTCATTAGGCAAATGAGCTGTGGGCTCCTGGCTGGGTGGTCTGGGCTCAAGGACCCTCCTGTGGTCGGCTCCTGGGGTGATGCTCTGGCATGGGGAGCAATGACAGTGATGAGGGGGGTGAAATTTTTGGGATTGTGGGCTTGGATCAAGCAGCATCCATATGGATGATGCCTCCAGCCAGGGCTGTGGGCAGCAGCGAGTGCCCATGTCCTGCGGCCGGAGTTCCAGCTGGTGATTAATACCCCACTGGCCTGAGCCTCATCCAGACTTTCTGGGATCATTTCCTAGAAATTCATCATCCCTTCCCAGGCAATACTTCCCAGATGTTGCAACCCATCTCCACGTTTCAGCATCTGGTTGGTGATGCGAGGCTCTCCTCTCCACAGCACGAAGCCTGGAGAAAGAGCAGCATTTTACAACAACGCCTTGTCGCATTGAAATCCTCCCCTCATCTCCAAAATATTTCCATTTTTAGTCCCAATTAGGAAATGACTCCCGAGTTAAGGTAATTCCTCAAGCGTCGCCAGAAGGCAGCTGGGTTGAAATGTGATGCAAATATTAATTTGTAGCAGCTGTTCTTCCTCCTGGTTGCCCGTAGATGGAGGAAGAGAGCTTCACCCCTTTGGGTTCACTCCTTCAGCAATCTGGTTGATGAGTTTGTGTGGTGTTTTGGGGCTCTCCTCCTCCCTGCTTTGGCCCATCAGATTCTTGGTTTGGACCTTGGATTCTTGTCCTGGGAAAGATGTTGGCCATGACCTGCACGCAACCCTGCTACCTAATGCCATGCAAACCCACGAAGAAGAGATGGTCACACCAGGAGCCCACATACCTTC
Organism: Chroicocephalus ridibundus; assembly: GCF_963924245.1. Taxonomy (NCBI): domain Eukaryota; kingdom Metazoa; phylum Chordata; class Aves; order Charadriiformes; family Laridae; genus Chroicocephalus; species Chroicocephalus ridibundus. The sequence continues at coordinate 8,598,690 of NC_086284.1, forward strand.
TTGAGACACTCGAGATGCTGTGTGAACCGTGGCCCCAGGATAAGCAACGGTGCAAGGATAAGCAAACACAGCTCCTCCTGGCTATGGCTGTGCTGGTCCATGAGACAAGCCAGGACCCATCTTCTGGCTACACATCCCATAGTGTTACTCCCTCACCACCCTGATGCGGGTGGCCACAACCAACTCACGGGTGGGCACCTCAAAAAAGTGCTGCTTCGGAGGAGTCCAGATCCAAACCATGCCAGCGACAGTGCAATGATTAATCTGGACAGTCGCAGCCCAGGGGCATGGATCCAGCCAACGATGTCCAAGGAGGCTGAGTCATGCCAGGTGAGCACCACAGAGAACCAGGGTTTGACGGAGAGAAAGATTTCCCCTAAGAGTTGTTCTGCTGCTCAGAGACCAACATTAGTTGAGAATGAAGATATTGTGGGGGGAGTAACTCAACTCCCAGAACACACCATAATTTCTGGAGATTTTTTATTCTTTTCTTCCAAAATGGAGTGGTTTTCTTGGGAGGCGTGGAAGTATTCCCCTTCCCTCTTTTCTGATACAAAGCACCTGACTTTTCACTTCAAAAAGACACTTTTTCAACCAAAAAAAAAAAAGGCTCATCTTTTTTTAAGCAAACAAAGGAAAATAGGCAAGGGTTAAAAAAAAAACAACAGAAGCTATTCGCTTTGACCTCCCTTTGACCGGGATCGTGTTTTCCTCCCAAATTTTGGTTCAACCACCCAGTCGAAAAATGCCTCCTGCCCCAGCCTCGCCGCTCGGGCCAGCTTTGTGGGTTTTGTCCGGTTGCGAGTTAATGGGATTATTGTGAAACTGGTGGACGCATGCTTGACGTCGACCCTGTGTGGGAGGAGGAATACAGTTAGAAGACTGTAAGAAACCCGATTTAGTAGGAAAAGAGCAAGAGAAAGACTTCATTGCTTCATTACCCCTCAGATAAAGCATTCTCAAAAGCAGGGAAAGATAAAGCGATCCTTTTCCAGTAAGAGCAAATGTTTACCCTGCACGATGCAAACTGACCCCAGGTTTAACGACATGGTTTAATACCACCAAAAAGGGCCTCTTTTGTATTTCTCAGGCTGTCATCCGGACGTGTCCTACCCACCGGGGGATTTCCTACGGGTACCTGAAGATATCCTGGTAACAGCAGTGACACTTTCTAAACATGTTGTGAAACATGTGTTCTATATAAATATATATATATATATATTTCTTTTTTAAACGTGTTGTGCATTTTTTTTACTTATATATTTACATAAGCCCCAGTGCCCCGTCGCTGGCGGAGGCCACTGGGAAGGGGACAGGGGTAAGGAATGAGCAATGTGATACCTGCTCTGAATCACGCCCTGCTTTTGTGGCTGCAGGATTTTTGTGAGGCGGAGGTGGGGTTAGTTTGTGCTCAATAATCTCCGGAAAACTTCCCTGTCTCGGAAACTTTCCCACTTTTATAACCTCCACACATCGCCCTGCCTCCTCCAGACAGGACACCGGGTGGGGGATGGGAGGATGAGCCACAGTGGCTGTCATCCCCGTGCTCCATCTCTTGGTGATGGCAATCTGGGTCTTGGAGGGGTGTTTTACAACCATGAGGAGCTGGATAATTACTAGGGGAGATCTTCATACCCCCTTGGTGCTCCTTACAGCTCCGTCCCATCTTCCTGCGGGACAGCAGGACAGGGACGGCTCATGGGAGATGCTGGCATCGCTTCACCACCACGCAATTCAGCGCAACGTATTTTATTCAACGCCATGAAGCTCTGCAGCTCTTCACTGTGGGCTTTGGTTCCTGGTAACTAATTTTCCACCTTTTAGCGAGTCATTCCCTAAAATTTTCCATGCACGCTCAAGCAGGTTTTTGCATTTAGTTTGCCGCGTTTGTGACCTCTTCCATGTCTCCCCCTTTGGACATGGCATGGACCCTCTGCAGGAGATTTTCTTTCTTCGAAGGACATTTTTCATTGTGCTGTTAAGCTCTGGCTGTCCTGGGGAAGGTTTTTATGGCCTTTTTGTAACAGTGCTTTGCATTTGCATCCTCTGTCCACTTCCACTCTGCCTGCAAACATTTCATCCTTGTGTTCAGCCGCTTAATTCTGAGGAGCTTCCTCATTTCACTGTAATTTCCCTTTTTGCACTTAAACACTGCAGTAGTAACTTTTTTTTTCACTGCAAATACTTTACAGTCACTGGAGCTCTTCTGCTAAATCCATATGACTTGCTAACCATGGCCAGGCAGGGGTTTAGCCTGTGCCAACTCAAACCCGTCAAGATAATGTCCAAGCATGGTCAACTCTGACCATACAGCTGTCCTCTCCAAGGATGGAGCACACGGTTGGGGCTAGATCAGGAGGGATTTCAGGACCTGAGAGCTTTAAAGGCTTTTACAGAGGTTGAACTATCGTGGACCTCTACAAGGAAAAGCCCAGAGCATCTTGCAGCAGACACATCCAGTGGACCAGCTCTACTTGGGATTGTCTCAATAAGAGAGAGGAAATTATATTGCCTTCAAAGAAAATGTTGTTGCAGAAAATGCCTTTTTCAGATATATCATGGTCTAGGCCAAGGTCTGGAGGATCTCACCACCAGCAACAATTTCCCAGGGCAAGGCTGGTGGAGATAGTGAGAGCCTGGAGCAACTGGTCTTCCTGGGGGACCCTCCCTGACACACGCAAGGTTCTGGGACAACCAGAGTTGGCGGGAAACACAGGGTGCTTCAGACAGGAGCTCGTTTCCATGGACATTTCTAGTCTGGGGCTTGGGTTTTTGCCCAGTAGAGACTGTGTGGTCACCCTGCTTAGGGATGGCGGTGCCCTCTGACCATGCTCCTCCAGGGACAACCTCTCTGGACCTCTGCTCCAGCCAGCAGACTCTGGACGGGCAGTGACATTCCTGACACGTAGCCTCAGTCTAATTAGTCTAAGAGGAGTATTTGTTCTGGCTTTGCCCAGAGGAGCTGGCCATGGGCCAAGACGTTTTAACTTCCCAGCCTGAGCCCTGGAGAGTCGCCGGTCAGACTGTCGCAGCACAACAAAGACCTTGCCCTGACTCTGTCCGTCACAGCTCGGCTGCTCAGAGCTCGGTGGCAGCACCAGGAACTCGTGCATGGCTGCTACAGAAGAAGAGGAAAAGCTAAGGAGAAACATCCTCAACTTCTAGTGGTGCAGGACCTACGAAATGACTTGACTTGACGGTGTATCCGCACCCTTAAGCCAAGTTATAGCCCTTTTTTCCATCTCAAAAAAGCTTGAAAGCTTGAAATCTGCAAATTTACACAGGAGTGTAAAAGCACTGTCTCTGCAGCTGCACCAAAGACCCTCTTCTTGGTGTAAAAATGTTATGGGGAACTGCAGATGCCCTGATAGGCAACCAGCACCCTTTTTCCAGGGAGAATGGCATATAACTCCTTGCACACGTCAAGAGATAAAAATCACATGTGGATGTCTTGGGGGTCTTCAACCCCTTTCCTCACCACTCTGCTTTCCAACTTCATGGAGAACAGAGGATGGGGACATCACCTTTCCCCCCTAAATACCATTCCCTGCCACCAGCTTGGCTCTTTGCTGCTGTTCTGTGTGGCCTGAGGTTTTGAATGTAATCCAGAGAGAAAGCAAAAATGGAAACTCCCCAGGGCACAGAGGGAAGGAGGATGGAGAGGGAACGGTTTCTGATCTCGTGGCAGCTGCGAGGTGGCTGTGGACCAGGCAGCCTCGGCTGTGCTGTCTGGGAAGCCACAGGGACCACTGGGACACAAAGCCCAGGGCAGGCTGACCTGGCGGGTCACATCTCACCAGGCTTTGCTCCTCAAGTGAGGTCATCAGAGATGCAGAGGTGGAAAGGGGCTGAAGTGACATGCCTGAGGTCATAGAGTGGCAGATTCAGGATGAGATCCTGGGCCCCTGATCCAACATCTTACAGTCAAGACCATGGGCAACCAGGAGAAGGAGGACAAGGACTGTGGGATCTCTGTTTGACTGTGCTGGCAGGGGGACGAGGGGACAGGTAGCCACGTGCCTTACAGTAATGCCCAGTTCATGTGCTCCCTGTGGAGCTGGAGAAGCTGGAGGCTTTACCACAAGTGGATTTGCTGAGGTCTAATAGGGGTTTCATGTCCCCTATCGAGAGATGATTCATGGTCTGTCTCCTTCCTCTCCCACATGCAGTGGGAACATCAGCATCTCTGAGCTTTCCACCTTCCTCCAGGTGTGATCAAATGAACCAACGGGCTCAGAAGTAATTCATGGCACAGAAACACACTCCAGTGTGGTGAGGAGCACCCATTTTCTTAGAAAAGACACCACCAGGCCCTTCCAAAATCAAATACAGCTGCCTTCAACAACACAAGAGCTTTTAATACATGTTCTATTATTGGGTTCTCTCTGTCTTCTCATCCCAAATTTTTTCCAGTGTTTTCTAGCCATTCCTTGTCCTCACAGGGGCCAGAAAGCTGAAACCTCAGGAACCAGCACTTCCCAGTCCGCCAACTGGAACAAGCCCTCCAAAGCCAGCAGACCTGTTGTTAGAGATGCTGGTGAAGCATTGGCTCTCCTTCTTTCCAAGCTCTTTGGTGGGCACAGCGGGGATTTCTGATCCATATTTCATCACCATTTCTTGCACTTCTCTGGTATGGTGTCCCAAGCACAAACGCACTGAAATGTCCCAACTAAATTGCTGCTGGCTGCAGTGAGAGATGTGGCAGATGTCAGCCACGCACGTTAACGCTTGGTTAAAGTAATCCATTAAAACTGGCAAGGAAGAAAACTTGGTGTCCTAGGAAACATCACGAACAGGAGTTGAGTTCACTGTTCAGGATCTGGCTAAAACGCTGGTGCTGGGGTTTTTGCCCCTGTTATTATTTCCCGGCCAACCTGCTGCCCTCCAACCTCTCTTCCCCTCCGCGTTTTCCCCTCCATCCCAGTTTGGGGCCGGGATAGCTCCACTTTCCGCAGGAAAAACCTTCTTTGGGGGAGTGCGAAAGGACAAATACTTGGCTTTGCATGTGTTGTTTGCATGCTTGTGTGCACTATTTCTAAGGCACTGGTATTTCCCCAGTGCTCCCGCCGTCGCCGATCGTGGGAGGTCACTGTAATTCAGGGGTAGGCAGCAAAGAGCTCTGCATAATCCCAAGCCTTGTCCCCAAATATTCAGAAATCGCTCGCCGATGCCCTTTGTGGCATTAAGTCCTTTGAAAACAAGCTTCAGAGTCGGGTGAATGAATAAACTAAGCAGGATTCTTCCTGAGCCGAAGGGAAAGGGAACCAGGAAAATCCTCAGGGATGCTCAAACCCGCTCAGCACACATCGATCAGGATGCATAAAGCAACGTTGGGATCAAAAGAGATGGGGAGGGAGGGAGGAGAGGAATGTTTGCAGGTTGGACCAAGCCGAAGGACCTGGGGCAGCTGACCTCCAAGCATCAAAGGGAAGGCCAAGGGAAGGGAAACACCCAGCGCCGGGGTGATTTCCCAAGGGAAACAACCCTGAGCTTGACATTGCATCCAACCACAGTGCCATGGAGAACTGGAGAAAAGGCCAAAGCCTGGATCTCACGGGGGGAAGGGCAGAGCTGTATCGGTCTCTCTTGCCCACGTGTGCATGTTTAAACGCAGGGAGAGATTTTGCAGCCAGCTCAAAAGCATTGTAGGGACATGGAAAAATATGTCGCAGCAGGTCATGGACACCTTCTGCATCACTGTATGGCACAGTGACCACTTGCATCTCTGTCTAGATGAGGCCAGGGGAGCTATTTGTGGTCCATGGATGAATTTCTGGCCAGCTGTGCTGCTGGGATAGCCTTGGGGCTCCCTCCAGAGGAGACCCCTTCCCTCCTGCAATGCAAAATTCGTAGGACCCCTATGAGAGCTACAGTCCCCATGGCTGGGTGGTCAGTGTCACCACGCAGGGCATGGCAGGTCCCACATGTGCTGCCGACCTGCTTGGAAAACCAGCCAGCCCTGCTGAAGGGCCATTTTTACCCTTTCTGACCTCTTTCCACCGCTTGATCCCAATTCCCACCAGCTCCTGAGCTCTGCCTGGAACAAGGTGCCGGCGACTGCTCAAATATAGTTATTTAGAGCGGTGATTTTTAACCCCAGGCGTGTAAAAGGGCAGCAACGCAAAGCAATCTAGTTTGAACCTACACGATTTTGGACCTGCTCCCGGAGGGGCAGGATGCGGCCGTGCCCCCAAGGCTGGCAGCGTGTGTCCCTCTCCTATCTCTGGGCACAGCCCAGGGTCGCTTGGCCCTGGATGCGGCTTCACAGAGCTGAAATATTTCCATGCTTTGCAGCCCGGCGGGGCTTTGCCGATGGCTGTTCTCCCGCACGTTATCTCAGCCCAGCTCCCTTCGTCTGTGCCAGCCCTTATCTCCCCCCAGACACTCTCCCCATGCTTATAAACTGGGAGCATTTATAAACTGGGAGCGCACCCCTTCCCTGCCAGACGGTTTTGCAGGCTGGGAGAGTGTGGTGGCATAAAGGGGAGATCTGGGGCAGTAAATACGTGGTTGCACACATTTTTCCTCTATGTTTTTGCTTTTTCTCTTTACTTTGTACTGGGAGCCCGTTTGCCTCAGCTGGAATGCACTGGGAAGGATGGGAGAAGGGCATCAGGAGGTATTGCTGGAGGAGAGGGACCTCCAGAGCCCATGCCTGGAGCGATGCAAGGCTCGGTGGCTCTCTCCTGTTCTCCGCGGTGGGTGAAAGGTGCAAGATGCCCCCGACGGCCCTGAGCCAAGTAGCCCCGGAGGGGAAGCACAGGCTGGAGCCAGCGACTTGTGGGAATGGGACTGTTTGGGCTAAGGGAGAGGCTGATTAGGGCTTCTCAAGGCCCTCAGAAAGCCGACCTCACTGCATCAGCGAGGGTGAAGAGCTGGAGCAGAAGTCCCGGCTCAGACATCCCACCGCACATGGGACCCGCTCTGCCCCTGATTGCTGAGGCCAAGAGGCACAGTGTCCATTTTTAGAATCACAGAGTCATAGAATCATGTCCTAAGAAGGACATGGACCTGTTGGAATAGGTCCAGAGGAGGCCACAAAGGTGATCAGAGGGCTGGAGCCCCTCTGCTGGGAGGACAGGCAGAGAGAGCTGGGGGGGGTTCAGCCTGGAGAAAAGAAGGCTCCAGGAAGACCTTGGAGCCCCTTCCAGTCCCTCAAGGGGCTCCAGGAAAGCTGGGGAGGGACTCTGGATGAGGAAGGGGAGCCATGGGATGAGGGGTAATGATTTTAAACTGAAAGAGGGGAGATTTAGATGAGATATTAGGAAGAAATTGTTTACTGTGAGGGTGGTGAGACAGTGGCCCAGGCTGCCCAGAGAAGCTGTGGCTGCCCCATCCCTGGAGGGGTTCAAGGCCAGGTTGGCCAGGGCTTGGAGCAACCTGGTCTGGTGGGAGGTGTCCCTGCCCAGGGCAGGGGATTGGAACTGGATGATCTTTAAGGTCCCTTCCAACTCTAACCATTCTATGATTCTATGATTCTGTAAGTGCCTAGGTTGAAAGGGACCTCTCAGAACATCAAGTCCAACCATCAACCTAACTCTTGATGAAAACTACCAGTAAACCATATCTCTAAGCTCTATATCTACCTGTCCTTTAAATCCCTCCAGGGATGGTGCCTCAACCACTTCCCTGGGCAGCCTGTTCCAATGCTTAATAATCCTTTCAGTGTAAAAACTTTTCCGAATATCCAATCTAAACCTCCCCTGGCGCAACTTGAGGCTGTTTCTTCTTGTCCTATTGCCTGTTCCTTGGGAGAAGAGACCAACCCCATTTTGCTGTCATTGCTGGAGACTTAGTGATTTGAGGGCATTTTTGATTGCCTGAGACCCCCTCCAAACCTTGGTCAGCAATGCTCTTTGGGAACCAGGTGACTGGTGGGCCTCTGCATGCCCCAAAACTGCCCTAGGGCCCACCAAAGCACCACTGATCAAGCAGCTGTGGCACTTTGCACCCGGAGCCACATGGCTGACAACCACCACAGCTCCTCTGAACATCTCCCAGGAAAGCATTGAGCTGCAGCCCTTTGACACTCCAACCCAGACCAACCTTACCTGCCCCGCTCCCTTCTTCACCCCACGTCCATGCTGTCAGTGAGGTGTCAGATGCCCTTGTGGGACAGAAAGTAGGTGCCTCTTCATGGCACAAATCCTTCTCCAACCTTCACTTAACCAAATAGTTTCTCACCAGCCCAGTATTTCATTCACTTTTTCCCAAAACCAGATATGACCTTGTCTCTTTGTGCTCAGCCTTTCACTTAAGCCACCAACCTCCAAACTCGAAGGTTACCTTGGTCCAGCCAAGAAGGATAATTGCTATCAATGGCAGCAGCCACAGAGGTGCCATAGCCTGGGGCGAAGATATCTAAAACAAAGCAGGCGTGAGAGGCATTTCTGTGCTGTGTACGGATCTGTGTACCTCACCCATGCTTCCAGCTCCAACTCCATCCACATCCTCATCTTGCTTTCTATGAGTGCAAGAAGTTCTGAGAGACATTCTCCACAGCAGTGGTTATAGGAATTTGGACTTAATTCCCTCAAAAGCCTCAAGGTTGGTGTTTTGCACAGCCTGGAGAATATCTTTAAGGTGACTGAGATAGTGAACCTGGCTTGGCAGAGCGCTTGGTAAGTATGGATCCCTCTCCAGGGGGGGAGAGGGGTCATCTGGCCTGATTTCAGCAGGTAAATGTCAACCACAGGAGCGTGAGAGGAGTCTCTAGCGCCAGAGAGGAAGACACTTCCAAAGGACAGCTGATGCCACCTCCAGGGATGCATGGTGAATTGTCCTGTGGAGGTAGTTGGTTCTCTCCATGGTCTGTAGAAGCAGCCTCAAGGCTCAAACATGCACCTTTTAAAACACATCTAGACTCATCAAACCCAAATTAGGCATCTAGGCTGGATATCCACCCAGTGTAGGTACCCAACCTCTCCGTCGGGAGGGAGGTAGGTGCTTCCCAGTGTTGTTCATCTCCAGCTGCCTGTGCTGCCTCTCCAAACCAGTTGGAAAGGGGGCCATTTCCAAGCAGAGCAGGTCCAGTAGCCACCATGCCCAGATGTTTCTGCAGGAGCAGCCCCCTCCCTTGCCTCACGAGAGTGCTGACATCTCTGCCAGCTGTGCTAACATCTGGACTTTGCTATCGTGCAGGAGCACTTGCTTCAGAGGACAGAAGTTCATACACTTCAGCCAGAACTTTTGTCTCTGATCTAATGACAAACACATGGCGCTCGTGGTCCGCAGCACATCTGGAGGTTGTCTGGGATTTACTGGGTAGGGAGGAGGAGGATGACGAGCTCACAGTGTCCTTGCAAGGCCACTGCATGGGACAAGGCAGCCCTGCCTGCACTCTCAATGTGCACCATGTTGGGTGGGAGAAAGCTTGGAAGAGTTGGAAAGGGCTGGCATTAGCGGCCCTTCCACCTTGCAAAGGAGTCAGCAGTCTGGGACAGGCACGTCCTCGTTACACCAAGCCGTGGCTTCAAGGACTCCCAGGCACAGGAGGCACCCCCACCTTCCCACAAAAGTGGACAGGATTCATTTCCCACGGGTGTCCTCTCCTCCCTTCCCTTCCACAGAATGGCTGAGGCTGGCAGGGACCTCTGGAGACCATCTAGTCCAACCACATGCTCAAGCAGGGTTGCTGGTAGGGGGCTCCCCAAGGCCATGTCAAGACGGGTTTTGAGCATCTCCAAGGATGGAGACTCCACAACCTCAACTGGCAACTTGGGACAGTGCTTGATCGTCCTCACAGTAGCAAAATCATTTTCTTATGTTTAAATATGTTTTCTTGTGTTTCAGTTTGTGCCCATTACCTCCTGTCTTGTCACTGGGCACCACTCAGAAGACCTTGGCTCCATTTTCTTTATTCCCACCCCATCAGGTATTTGATAAGATCCCCCCAAGTCTTCTCATCTCCAGACTGAACAGTCCAAGGTCTCTCAGCCTTTCCTCAAACAAAAGATGCTCTGGTCCCTTCTTCATCTTCATGGCCCTTCACTGGACTCAATCCAATATGTTCATGTCCTTCTCATGCTAGGGAGACCCAGAAGCCCACTAGGACACCCAAGTCCTGCTCCGCAGAACTTCTTTCCAGCTGCTCAGCACCCAGTCTGTGCTGGTATGTGGGGTTAGTCCTCCCCAGGGGCAGGGATTTCCATTTCCATTGACTGAACTCCACGAGGTTCCTCTCTGCCCCTTTCTCCAGCTTGGCCAGGTCCCTCTGGAGGGCAGCACATCCATCGGGTGTATCAGCGACTCCTCCCAGTTTTGTATCACTTTTCCCTTTTTCAGGGCTTCCTAAAGGACAGGGAACCACAGGGAACCACAGGGCACCCCTGGGCTGTCAGGGCAGGGGACTTTCTGGCCAGGACCAAACCCTTCACCCCCAAGAGAGGTGAGTAGGACAGACCTGGAGAGGGAACAGTCAGGGGAAGCTTCCAGCACGAGGCAAGTTCGTGGTGATGAGACAGGTCTGAGGCCAAGCCAGAACATCAATCCATGGCCAGGCAGGGCTGGGCCATGGTGGGGTTGGAGACATGTACGGCATCGCTGGGGCAGGGACTGATGGCTCTGGGCTGAGCTGAAATGGAGGTCCTGGGACCATGGCTGGGATGGGGGGAAGGCTCCAGGGGAGGGTAGGTAGGGCATTTAAAGCAAATTCATGTCCTCAAGCCCCCAACACT